>NC_072390.2:31876590-32185454 GCF_028885625.2 Pongo pygmaeus | reverse complement strand
GATTGCACCACAGCACTCTAGCCTGGCGACAGAGTGAGACTCCGTCTCAAAATAAATAAATAAAAAATAATAATAAAATAAAATCTTGTACAAATTTACAGGGCATATATGCAATTCCATTACATGCCCAGATGGCATAGTGGTTAAGTCATGACTTTTAGCATATCCATCACCCCCCAATAATGCACATGGTACCCAGTAAGTAATTTTTCATCATCCACACCACCCTCAGCCCTCACCCTTCCGAGTCTTCAAAGTGATGTACTTTATCATCTCTCATTTCCAGTGCTGTTTTTTGTTTTTGTTTTTGTTTTGTTTTTTGAGACAGGGTCTCACTCTGTCGCCCATGCTAGAATGCAGTGGTGAAAACACAGCTCCCTGCAGTCTTGACCTCCTAGGCGCAAGTGATCCTCCCACCTCAGCCTCCCAAGTAGCTGGGACTACAGGCACTCACCACCACATCTAGCTAATTTAAAAATTTTGTAGAGGTGGGGTTCTGCCAAGTTGCCCAGGCTGCTCTCGAACTCCTAGGTTCCTCCTGCCACAGCTGCCCAAAGTGTTGGGATTACAGACATGAGCCACAGTGCCTGGCCTCCGGTGCTTTCCTTTATGTAACTTTAATGAACTGAAATATATGATAGCTTTGAAAAATAATACAGGTTAAATGATAAAAGAAATTATTATGTAATGATCTGAAACTCGTTGGACAATGAACACAGTAAACTTTGTTCTCGTAAGACATGGCAAGTCTGTCTTCTCTAGTAATCACGGCATCCTTGAAACTGGGGAATGAGGGCTGCCTCGAATCTATAAACCATTCAGTTGGGACCACTGTTAGTTTAGCCCAGGGGTCAGCAAACTATGGCCCGTGGGCTAAATCTGGCCCATTACCTTTTTGCAAGGGCTGCAAGCTAAGAATTGTTTTTATATTTTTAAATAGTTGAAAAAATTAAAGAAGATTACTATTTCAAAACACAGGAAAATTATACAAGATTGAAATTTTATAATGCATATAACGCATCACATTATATAATACATATAATGTGCATGATAAAGTTTTATTAGAACACAGCCATGCTTATTAGTTTATGTATCCTCAATGGCTTCTTTTGTGTCATGGCAGGGTTAAGAAGTTGTCACAGACACCACAGGGCTGTTGAGTGATAAATATTATCTGGCCCTCCACAGAAAAAGTTTGCTGACCTCTGGTTTAAACATAATAGCTACAATTACATAAATCCTACTTTTGTTTAAGGATTGTGCCCACTAACTGGGCTGTTCTAGCTTCCCCTATGATTGGGAAAATATTCTTAGGAGACTTAATGGCCAGGGTGTCATAGGAATAACATTCCAGGAATGAATGCTTGGAACAGTTGGTCCAGGAAGCTTAACTTGATCAAGAACTTCTGTGTTTTTAGGTATGCATCACAACAGCCCCTAGACCACATCAAACCTTGCTCAACCCTGTCCCAAGGTGCCTGTGATGGAACCAATGACTGTCATGTTCTAAGATCATTACTTATCAATTATATTCAGAAAGCACATGTTGATTATTTTGAAAATTAGAGGAAAGCACAGAAAGGCCGAACCTTAGTTCAGTATCTTACACAGATAGGATTAGTTTTAATGAAAAGGTGAAAGCCCACCTGGACGGGTCTCTGCCACAACAGGGCCAGCAAGGTCAGACGGCTTCCCAACTCCCGCCTGGTTTATGGCTCGAACACGGAACACGTAGCTGACGCCCTCCTTGAGGCCTCGAACCTGATAGAAGCAGGTGTAGAAGCAATGGGTGTTTGATGAAGCAGTGGCTGTTTTATGTCATTTAAACAGATGGGGCTCTTCCTCTGTAGTAATGATTTAGTGACCTAGCACCAGGGATACAAGACTTGTGGTCTAGTCTTGATTCTGTCAAACACTAAGCAGGTGACTGTAGCTGTAGATGGTCTTCTCTCTGGACCATCTGTAGATAGAGAGGAGTTTCCAATATCCATTCTCACTCTGATGTTTCTCCTTTTTAGTTAATTTAGTGGCCACCAACATCAGAAACAGAGACTAGTGTATGTAGGTGTCACATGCATTAGCCAGTGTATTCTTCGGTCAAAAGGACAAAATACAAAGTGCTCATTATAGCATATATGTCGCTTTTCCCCCCAATCCTTTTGAGACATTCCATGAATAATTTCAGATGAAATTCTTGGCAAAAGAGGAGAATTAAAAGCATGAATCACGAACACTTTCCATTTGTTTAAAAGCATGTTAAACTACCAGAACCAAAACAAACAATAATTGTTCCTGTAAATTTAATATAGCTATTTCTTACTAAATAGACATGAAATTAACACAATTGTGAGTTTGAATAATTTGTGAATAATCAAAGCGTACTAAAATTCTAAATCCTCAAGTTTTTAATAATCAAGATGTGTGCTGAGAATCCACTACATATGTGCCACTAAGCTAGAGTTACAAAGAGCTGTAAAAAAAAAAAAGCATTTATAATTTATTTTTGTATGACAGTCCCACTTCATGTATATATACACACACACATACATATATACACACACACATCTATGTGTGTATATGTGTATGTATATATATGTGTGTGTGTGTGTGTGTGTGTATATATATATATATACACATATGTATTTTTGAGACAGAGTTTCACTCTGTTGCTCAGGCTGGAGTACAGTGGCACGATCTCAGCTCACTGTAGCCTGGACCTCCTGGGATCAAGCGATCCTCCTGCCTCAGCCTCTTGACTAGTTGGGACCACAGACATGTGCCGGCACACCAGGCTAACTAAAAACAATTTTTTTTATAGATACGGGATTTCACCATGTTGCCCAGGCTGGTCTCAAACTCCTGGGCTCAAGCAATTCTCCCACCTCAGCCTCCCACAGTGTTGGGATTACAGGAGTGAGCCACCATGCCTGGTTTCCTACTTAATTTTTTGTAACTTTCTTTGGGTTTTGAACAATCTCATTACTATTATCAATACTGTTAATGTTTTATGAACATTTTTATTTTAAAAACATGTGACTTTTAAAAGCTATGTTATGTTTTAAGAAGGAATTTATTACACAGAGGGCATAATTTTTCTCCAAGATGTGATAGAGACCAATATCCAAAATGTGATTTAAATCAAACAATGTTAGAATAAAGTTATTCAATTATGTGAAGTGTTTGTGACCATGTATTTAAATGAGGTACGTATTAAATTGTTAGGTTTTTAATCTAACTAATTGTATTTGTTTACAGCAGAATGTCACTATTTATGTAGTAATAGCCTTCACTGGCACTAACGGATTTTTGAAATGGATTTTATTCTGTAAATGAACTTTAACTTAGTTATAGGTTAAATGCATAGAGTCTGACATATTTAAATTCTATGTTTAGAAATAATGCCAGGAAACTGGATTTCCAGAAGGACACAGAAACATTTCCATGTAATAAAAATAGAGTAATCGCCAGGTACCTGACACATCTGCACCTGCCACCTAGGTGATGATGTATGGCTGTGAGTCAGATTTCTGCAACATGCACAGGAAGTCTGTTCACATTCCAGTGTCTGGTCCCTGGGGTGACAAGGGCACTCTCCGCTCTTCCATCACCACAGGGGCAATGACCACTGGCCTCAACAGCACCACAAATATGTAATCGAGATCATCGATGCAGATCTACTTTCCCTTTTTTTTTTTTGAGACAGAGTCTCACTCTGTTGCCCAGGCTGGAGTGCAGTGGTGCAATTACAGCTCCCTGCAGCTTCCGCCTCCCTGGTTCAAGCAATCCTCCCATCTCAGCCTCCTGAGTAGCTGGGAATACAGGCACATGCCACCGTGGCCAGCTAATTATTATTTTTGTTTTTTTAGAGACAGGGTTTTGCCATGTTTCCCATGGTCTTGAACTCCTGGGCTCAAGCGATTTGCCTGCCTTGGCCTCCCAAAGCCCTGTGATTATAGGCGTGAGTCACCGTGCCTAGCCTACTTTCTTCTTTGTGTTTCTTATGTTTGAATTTTTCATTTAAATTGTTAGTTTTATAATCAGAAAAATAAAAAAAGATTATTTTCACTTTATAAAAACTGTTGATAAAATGTAAGAACTCTCCTTACAGAAGTTCACTTCCAGGTTTGTTAGGCATACTTAACCTCAGTCTCTCTTTCTCTCTCTGTCTCTCTCTTAAAATTGCCGTTATTCTACTTCTTTTTAAAAATGAGTGACATTAACCATTCTTTCACACATTTAAACTCTACTTTTTTTTTTCTTTTTGTTTGCTTCTTCACCTTTGTTTTGCTTCACCCGAGTCAGTTCAAACCTCAGGCCCTTGGCATCCTCTACAGTGGCAGACTGTAGACTTAGAAATCTTCATCCCAGCCATATACACCCACCACCATCATCTAGGATGTTCCCGACCTTTATTTTACACTGTACTTTGGGGGTTTCTCGGAATCCAGGGGCCTCTGGACTCATCTTGACAACAAACACCATCATAGGCTCCAGTCCTTCCTTGAGCTTTTCTCTTCCTCATGAAAAGATGACCTGTCTTATTTCTTCAGAGTTTTGCAAGAAGCCGGAGAGCTGATTGGCATATGCTAAGTTGAGTTAATGGCATGTTGGGTATAATGGTTTATAGGCTGTATCTCCTGGAGGATATATTTACATAGTTTAGAGTGGCTGGAAATACTTAACCCTGGAGAGTGGCTGACAGATGGTAGGGACTTAGTTCATGAGGCAGGTCAGGGAGAGATCTTTTTGGCCAGGTATACTTTGAGTATCTTCCAAAGCCCACCTTATAGGCAATGACATCTTCTGCCAAAAGATAGGACTGTGCAAACGCGGTGTGTAACTTCCCGAGTGACTGTGGTGAAGTCAGTCACATTTCATTCTAAGTAGTAAGTAATGCAATCATATTCCCTACAGTTTCTGAGGCCCCGCTGGGGCGTCAGGGTCTCCAGGTGCCACTGCTAACACTAGGGGAAAATATTCTTTCGAAATTTCCTTTTGGTACAAATGAGAGATTTGGTGGCTACGGAAGAACAGTCTTTGGCCGACAGAGTTAGGAAATGGTTCAATGAGCACACTCTAGAGGAACCTGAAAGGCAGTGACATGGATAAGGGGGTTGAGTGAACCTGTTCTGCTAATCTCTGAGAGCTCATATGAGAACCGGCCTGAGGGAGGAGGTAACATGAGACAGGAGTGACTCGAGAGGATCAGTAGTCACAGGCTTCCTGGTGTGAACTTTATAAAAACAGCACCCTCAAATCAACCATCCCCCTAGAAAAAAGAGGAATGAAAAAATCACCTTTTGGGGATGGTAAGCAGTAAGGTTTTAAGACTATGAGTAACAAAAATGTGTAGTGGGTAAGTTGAGGCAAGGAGAGAAAGGAGAGAGGAAGGAGCTGTTGGGTGCATTTCAAAGCTATGCTAAGGAATTCAGGTTAAATATAACCAACCTGTTTCAAGCATCAGAAACTTCTCCCAGCCCCAACCTCTGCCAATGGAATCTTACCAGGAGCCCAATATATGAAACAGATCAAAGCGGAGATATTCTGTTTTATCTTGCTAACTTTAAAGTTCATATTAGTAGAGCAGTTAGTAGAGGAAGCTCTAGAACTGAGCATCCTCTTACCTTCAGGTACATGTTTTTAATAGCCGCCTCATTGAGCCCTCGCCACTGGTCTTCTTTGGCCTTGGCCTCCTTCAAGTCCACAAAGTAACCAGTGACCGGAGTCCGCCCGGAGTGGACTGGGGGCTTCCAGTGGAGAACCAGTGAGTCTTTCCTGACTTCACTACACTTGAGACTGTGCGGTGGTCCTGAGAGAGAGAAGCCAATGAGTAGAAATCATAACATAGAAAACTCAAGTCTCCACACGTTTAGAACCACTTGTAAGTCTTCAAGCTTATCTAACACTGGTGTTCTTTTTTCAAAATCTGGCATTCCCATGAAAAATAAGTACTCTGTGGTAATTTCACATCGTTTTCATACTGCTCTACATCAGCCCACTGAGTCCCTTTAAGGGTGGCAGGTAGATAAGGCCACTCTGAGGTGCCTCTCAAAGGGTGGACCCAAAACTTCCCTTCAAGCCATTCTCAGGCCTGCATTAGTCTTAAAGACCTTTTATTAGAACAGTTTGATTTAGCTGCAGATTCATATTTTTTAATTTTTATTTTCAGACACAGGGTTTTGCCCTGTTACCCAGGCTGGAGTACAGTGGTGTGATGGTAGCTCACTGTAACCTCGAGCTCCTGGGCTCAAGGGATCCTCTCACCTTAGCCTTCTGAGCAGCTGGACCTACAAGTGTGCACCACCACACCCAGCTAATTTTTAAATTTTTATAGAGATAGGGTCTCACTGTGTTGACCAGGCTGGTCTTGAACTCTTGGGTTCAAGTGGTTCTTCTGCCTCAGCCTCCCAAAGTGTTGGGATTACAGGTGGGAGCCACCATATCTGGCACCCAGTTTCAGATAATTTTTGAGTGACAGCCTAAAATTTCCCCTTAATCTCAAATAGTATAAAGAAAGCAGCTCTATTTGATGGCATATGAATATAGAGAGTAATAGTTCTTTCAAAGGAAAAAGCATCACTCCCAATTGGAGGAAAATCTTCCCCGTAAAGAGTATGCACAGCCCACAAATGGGTAAAAACAAATGATAGGTTACGGTTTACAAAATCCTTTTACCAAATTAAATATAATCAATCCTATGGGCCCTGCATCTGCACTAAATACTGCCAGGTACCTTACACGCATTTATCTCCCTCTTCCTTGAGACAATTAACAGAAAGCTCAGAGAAGCCAAGACACTTGATAACCCTCTGCAGGGAGAAAGCCAGAATGTGGCCTGTAAGAATGCTATTCACATTCTTGGCAAAGTCCAAACTACTAAGTGATTGCCTGTATCTTTGCATGAACACCAGCTGCTACGCAGGTGAAAAATTTATTTATTTTTTGCTTTCCTTTTTTTTTTTAAATAACAACTGACATCTAGCCAACCAATCAAAATCACCTGAAGTGACTCACAGTAGCCTGAAAGCCAACTTGTAGAAGGACATACTCTGTTATGCCATGCTTTGGTGTTGTGTAATTGATAGTTCAATATTTGTTTGGCCCTTTACCTTGGCTTCATGGCTACAAATATGCGTCATGCTTGCCTTCCGATGTTTTGTATAAAGCAATATTTAAATATTAATACCAAATACCTCACACGAATGTGGCATGTTCTGTTTTGCAAAGGGCTTTTATAACCATGATCTTGTGTCATCCTTAGAACCCAAGGAGGCATCTAGATTGGGAGCAGTATCCCTGCCCTACAGATGAGGAATTATGCTCTGCTGTTTCCTAGCAGCTCTAGTCTAGGGAAAAGCAGACCTAGTTTCCTACCCTAATTATGCTACTTGTACCTCTGTGACCCTCTGGGCATCGTTTAACCTGAGTGTCAATTTTTTCATCTGTAAAATAGGATGACAAAACATTCTTATTGCTTTCTTCCATAAGGGATTTCTTGAAGTGAGACTTGACTTACACTACTCAGTAAGGCAAGGATGGGACTGAGAAGCCAGGATGTCAGGAGGGTGGGGGGCTGCCCCCTTCATTTCTTCTCTAAGTTGACAGCGCTCACCTGCAACCTTTTTTTTTGTCAACTGCATCACTTTTTTTTAAAAGACAGACAGAGCCTCACTCTTATCCAGGCTGGAGCACAGTGGTGTGATCACAGCTCACTGCAGCCTTGACCTCGTGAGCTCAGGCAATCCTCCTGCCTCAGCCTCCTGAGTAGCTGGGACTAAAGGCATGCACCATCATGCCCAGCTAATTAAAAAACATTTTTTAAGAGATGAGGCCTCACCACATTGCCCAGCCTGTTCTTGAATCCCTGGGCTCAGGCAATCCCCCTGCCTCAGCCTCCCAAAGCACTGGGATTACAGGAATGAGCCACCGCACCCAGCCAACGACATCATTTTTGATCAAAAAAAATTTCTACAGGCCTGCTCGGAATTTCTTAGTCTCTAGTTGATTGCATTTCACTTTACTCAGGAATTGCAAGAATTTGAAAATAGACCCACTTTTATGCAGGTGGCAGAAAGTACTTAAGAAATACCAACTGGCCTCAAGGAACTACAAGGAAAGAGCAATGTGTTTGTCTCTCTCTATTTGCTGAAGTCGAGAGAGCACTTGAACTGCTCTTGAGTTTCTCTTGGAATCTTGTTATTCACACCTGACAGAGAAGTTCAGCAAAGGCAACGTGATGGTCTTCAAGGGCAAAGGGTTTCAAATAGAGGAAGCAGGTGGCACCAGGGACATAAAATCACCCACCACATACCTTAGTATTGCTAGTTTAAATCTTAACGGCTTAGTAAATTTGCATTCAATTTTTATTTTATTTTGTCTTTATAACTCTGTAAGAGTTAAAAGCAACGTAAGTTCCCCCCACCCCCTTCCTCGCCCCACTTCCCACTTTTTTCCCTGCCCGCCCAACCACTCCCTATGATGACCTCTGAAGGACAGTGTTTGCCACGTTCCAGGAACTTTCTTTTGGTTCAGAGTATGGAAAATGCATAGAGAGAAAGGGCTGGAAAAGTCAGTGCAGAGAGGCAAGCGGAGAGAGGTCAGCCTTAAACCCTAGACAGGTGTATGAAATCCATCCATGTGATATGATGAAGAGCTGGGAGGAGGGAGAAGGAGAGCCTAAGAAGCCACGTAGCTTGGGTATGGAGGAAGAGATATTAGGGGGCTAATAAATGAGAACCTTCCCAGCAGCATGACAATATATGAGAACAAAGAAGTGCAGGGAGAAGTGTTTGAGAAATTTTGCTGTGGGATATAAATTGGATAACCTTTAAGTGGCCTTTCAGAAGCAAAAGCAAAGATTTTAAACATTCATTTGCACTCAATCCAGCTGCCTCTGCTAATCCTACTCCTCGCACAGGCTGAGCGATGAGGGCTCTAGGATTTACTTGGAACACAAACATAAGGAATTTATACTCAGTTTTACATTGCTACCTATTATTTAATATTATCATTAAAATATTTTAGGTAAACACGAGGGGCCAAGAGAATTCTTTTCCCTTAAATGTTGACCATATAGTACTTTGAATTTCGTTTCAGGTTGTAGGTTCTCTTGGAGGAAATTCCGAGGTGCGGTGTGGAGGCAGGTGTCTGTGGTTTACCTGGGACGGCGATGGTCCACTCTTCACATTTGAAGCATTCGCTTACTGCGGAGGGCGCGCCCAGCCCAGCCATGTTCATGGCTGCCACTTGGAACTGATACACCATGTTTTCCTTCAAGTTGCTAATCTGCAACATTGACAACATCACAGATAGTGAATGTTCCAGGTTTGTTTTTTTCTACTTGTTGAACATTTTATTTATTTACCTTCCATGTCAGACACACCCTAGGGTGACCCTCAATGAGTCACACCCCTTTTGTAATCTCCTGGGTGTGGATGAAACCGTGACTTCCTTGTAGCCTACAATAGAATGTGGCAAAGGGATTGGGAGATCAAGTCCTGTGATTATGTCACCCCATATGGCAAAGGAGAAAAGATATTATAGATTAGGGTCCCTAGTCAGCTGATTAGAGGTTAATTAAAAGGGAAATTATCCTGGATGGGCCTGATGTCATCAGGTAAGAACTTTTACAATGGGGTTTGAGCCCCTCCTAAAAAAAACATGGTGCCAATGGCCTTGAGGAGGTAAATGTCACACTGAGAGCTGCCTACCCACTCACATTTGGAGAAAGGCAGCATCTAGGAGTGGAAGCCTCAGCCCTACAGCTGCAAGGAACTGAATTCTACCAGCAACCGGAGTGGGCTTGGAAGAGGAACTCAACGTGAATGTGTCCCAGCTGATACCCGGATTGCAGCCCTGTGAGATCCTGAGCAGAGGACCCCGCGACGCCGTGCCCAGACCCCTGACTCAAAGACACTGTGATATCACAAATGTGGGTTGTTTTCAGCCACTGAGTCTGTGGTAATTTGTTATGTAGCAATAGAAAGCTAGGGCATGTACAGGTGAAATTTAAATGAGTTCTAAGCTAGGAATCAAAATGCTCAAGTTCTCATAATGTTTCTGCTCTTTACTGAGTGACCTAATATTTTCTGTATCACTCAGTAGGAATTGGGTTGTTGTGAGGGTAAATAATACATGATAAAATAATAAATGTTAAAACATTTGCAAAATAGAAGTGATGGAATATATTAGTGTGAAAAACATTTGTAGGAAGCAGCAAACTATAAAATATGTAAAATGTGACCGACAAGAGATGGAAAATACAGTAAGAAAAAATAATAGACATTTTCAACAGGATATCAGATGCAAAAGAAGAGAGTTTGTAAACTGACAGAAAGTCAGAAGAAATTACACAGAACATGATGTGGACAGACTCAAAAATGGGAAAGAGAGAAAAGCTGATTAATAGACATGGACGATAGAATGAGAACATCAAACATATGTTTAATTAGTTTTGGGAGAAGTGCAGAGAGAGAGAAAATGAGGGAGCAATAATATTTTAGGAGGTACAGAATTTTCTGGAAAGATCTTCCGAAAAATCCAACCCACAGATGAAAAATCCTCTTCCCCCTAAAATCCTGGGTAGATACTTTTTAAAAAAAACCTACATTGTGCAGCGCACCAGCATGGCACATGTATACATATGTAACTAACCTGCACATTGCACACATGTACCATAAAACCTAAAGTATAATTAAAAAAAAAACCACATCTAGACCTATAGTATTTTAAGTATAGCACACCAAAGATAAAGTGAACATATCAAAAGCTGTCCAAGAAAAAAGGCAAATTACCCTCAAACAAGCAAGCAGACCAAGAGTTGAATGTCAGCGGCAACAATGGGCCAGAAGATGGTGCAATTACATCTTCAAAGCACTTAATTAAAAGCAAATAAAATGGTAAATATATTGGTAAGTTGAATCTATAAAACAATAATCACATTGCTGTTTGGATTTTAAAAAGAATTAAAACACAGACACATACATACACAATAGCATACAAGTTGGGAAAAAGGTAAAGGGGTAAAGTTTTTAAGGCCCTTCTGTTTCTGAGACAAGAGTAAAACAAATGAAATAACTTCAGACTTTAAGTTACACAGTCACCAAAACCAAAGAAACTCGGAATCTATAACTTTTAAGGTAGTATAGAAGGAAAAATTGAATAATTTTAAAAAACTATTCAAAAATAATCAAAAAAGGACAGAAAATGAAACACAGAACAGGCCAGGTGTGGTGGCTGACGCCTGTAATCCCAGCACTTTGGGAGGCCGAGGCAGGCAGATCACTTGAGGTCAGGAGTTTGAGACCAGCCCGGCCAACATGGTGAAACCCTGTTTCTTCTAAAAATACAAAAATTAGCCAGGCGTGGTGGCGTGTGCCTGTAATTCCAGCCACTTGGGAGGCTGAGGCATGGGAATTGTTTGAACCCAGGAGGCAGAGGTTGCAGTGAGTCAAGATCATGCCACTGTACTCCAGCCTCAGGGACAGAGTGAGACTCTGTCTCAAAAAAAAAGAGAAAGAAACACAGAACAGAAAGGACAAATAGCACAAAACAAGATGATTAGGCGATTTTTTAAAAGTAATCAGTAATAGCAAACAAATGACAAAGACTGTCAGGGAGGAAAAACACAAAATTTAACTCAGTGCTATTTTTAAGAGACACATGTAAAGCAGAAAGTTTCAGAAAGATAGAAAGTTAAAGGATGAAAAGTTACATACCATGCAAACATCACCCCACCCCAAAACCCTAGTGTTTCTATAGTAATAACAGGCAATATAGACTTTAAGGTAAAATGTATTCATAATGGTAAAGAGTCACTTTGTATCCATTTAAAAATATCACTTCAAAATTTATAAGGCAACATTTTAAATGAGTGAACTTTATGATGTGTGAATTATATCTTAATAAAGGGAGACTATCCTGCATTTTTTTCCTTCCTGTACTATCCTTGTCAGATATTAGTATTAAATTAACTCTAGTCTCAGAATAATCTCACTCATGAACATAGAAGCAAAAATCCTAAACGATAATTGGCAAACAAAATCCAGGTGATATAAACAGAGTACATAGAGTGTCCAAGTCGAATTTAATCCAGGAATGCAAGGTAGTTTTAACATTAGACAATTACTAGAATATACCAAATTAAAATAAAAGGGAAAAAAATCATATAATCTTCTCAATAGACCCAAAAAATGTTTTTGATAATTTTAATTAACTGTTGGCAAATAGGGAATAGAAGGGAACTTCCTTTAACCGATAATAGATGTCTACAAAACACCTGTAACACACAACACAGTATTTAATGGTGAAATGTTGTAAAATTTCCCTTTAAGATAACTATCAAGCCTAGAATGACCAACATCACCACTTTAAAAAAAAAAAAAAAAAAGAAGAAGAAAATTTGAGACGGTGTTGCACTACGTTGCCCAGGCTGGTCTTGAACTCCTGGGTTGAAGCAATCCACCGCCTCAGGCTCCCAAAGTGCTGGGATTACAGGTGTGAGCCACCATGCCTCCAGCATCACCACTTTTATTCAATATAGTGCTAAAGTCGCTATGCAGAAAGTAAGGTAAGAAAATGAAGTAAATGGTATAAAATTTGGAAATGAAGAAGTAAACTGCCACTATTTGCAGATGATATGAATATACATAGAGAGACTCCAAAAGAACTTCAAGGTAACATTCAAATTATTTAAAAAATTTAACAAAAGACTATATATAATAATTATATGTGAAATCAATATATAAAAGTTATATTTCTCTTTACTAGCAATAAAAACTGATATAAAATATACTGAAAATATATCATCTCTATTAATAAATAACAAATGATATACAAACCTCTGTAGAGAATCGTAAAACTTTAATAAGAGGCTTTAAAAAGACCAAAACGAATGAAGAAAAATAACATGTTCATGGATTAGAAGGTTCAATATTTTTTAAATGTCAATTATTCCTTAATTTTTTTATAGATTCAGTGCATCCTCAATCAGAATTCTAATGGGTTTAGTTGGGTTGAATGTAAGCTTTTTTTATGGTTGTTTTCTTTTGTTTTGTCTTACTTATTATTATTACTATTTTTTTTTTTTTTTGGTAGAACTTGGGACCCTAATACTTAAATTTCTATCAAGTGCAAAGGGCTAAGAGTAGCTCTGGAAAAAGAATAAACCAGGAGAACCTGATCTACCAGTCATCAACTTTACTATAAAGCTATAATTTTTTTTTTCTTTTTTTTTTTGAGACAGGGTCTCGCTCTGTCACCAAGCCTGGAGTGCAGTGGTGTGATCTCAGCTCACTGCAACCTCCACCTCCCGGGTTCAAGTGATTCTCATGCCTCAGCCTCCTGAGTAAAAGGTATAAAAGTAGCTGGGATTACACACGAGAGCCACCATTCCTGGCTAATTTTTGTATTTTTAGTAGAGACAGGGTTTCACCATGTTGGCCAGGCTGGTCTCAAACTCCTGGCCTCAAGCGATCCACCCACCTCGGCCTCCCAAAGTGCTGGGACTACGGGTGTGAGCCACCATGCCTGGCCTATAAAGCTATAATATTTAAATCAGTGTGGTATTCACCCACTGTTACACAAACAGACCAGTGGAACAGCATGGGAAGCACAAACACAGACTCACGCATATAAGGAAACGATATATGATACAGATACCCCTGCAGAATAGCAGGCAGATGACAAACTTTTCAATAGATAATGCTGGGACAACTATGTCTCTGTGGGGGGGATTAATTTTGATGCTTAACTCACAGCATATAAAAATATAAAGGTGAATTAATGACAGAAATGTAAGTGGCAAAATAGTATAGCTTTTAGAATACAATCAACTACAGTACCTCCATGATCTTGGAATAGAGAAGGCATTTCACCACAAAGGCACAAAAATCACTAAAGACAAAGCATATGTTAGTAAATCTGACTACAATGAATTTGACATTAAAATGAAAGTCGGAGAAGATGTACGCGACTTACAGACCTGCAAAGGATTTCTACTCATAACATGTAAAGAACTTTGCAAGTCAACAAGAATGCATTAGAAAAATGGGCAAAAACCTTGAACAGGCATAAAAGAGGATATCAAACTGGACTGTGTACATAAGAAAGGATGTTCAAACTCATTTGACACTCAGATTGGCAAAGCTGAAAATGTGTGAATAGACCAAGTGCTGGCAAGGATGCAGAGCGATGGGAATTCTCACACACTCTTCAGAAGACAGTATGGAATTATCTAGTAAAGTGGAAGATAAACAGACCCCCTGACCCAGCCATTCTACATTTAGGTGATCACCTAGAGAAACTGGTGCACATATGTACCAGCAGATAGATGTATACAAAAATATTCATAGCTACCTTGCTTGATGTAGCTAAAAATGCAAAAACACCCAAATAGCAATAAGAATTGAATGAAAGAATAGATTGTGATATGACCACATAATGGAATACCATACCATATAGTAATGAAAAAGAATGAGTTACATGCACTAACAGGGAAGAATCTTAAAAATACAATTTTGTATAAGTGCAGTGGCTCACGCTTGTAATCCCAGCACTTTGGGAGGCCAAGTTAGGCAGATCACTTGAGGCCAGGAGCGAACAGCTCAAAAAAAAAAAAAAAAAAAGCAACTTTGTTTTATGCATTCTCAGCATGTGCGTGATATTTCATAAATTTCAAATGTTAAATTAAAAGAGCATGGTGTTGAGTTGGGGCAAGTGTCATCCCTGGCCTCACCCTGCTCTGAACCCTCATGGCACGGGATTCTGTGAGTACTAAGAGGTGGTAGCTTGGATGTAGCTGATGCAGCTCTAGAGAAGAAAGTCATCAGCTAAGGCAACAGTGAGACTGTTCTGGTTCCCTTATGTGACCTGAGCAGTGGAGGCCCCCATGTAGAGGAGAACACATGTGAGGCCACCCTTTTTGGCCATCAAGCAACTATAACAAGGGTGACTTCACAGGTGGTGAGCTGAGTCTGGCCATCAAGCCCATGTCCCTTCATCCGCTATAATTTGGACACTGAAAGTTAAAAACCCAGCCGGCTGCGGTGGCTCACACCTGTAATCCCAGCACTTTGGGAGGCTGAGGTGAGTGGATCACTTGAGGCCAGGAGTTTGAGATCAGCCTGGCCAAAATGGTGAAACCCTGTCTCTACTAAAAATAGAAAATTTAGCTGAGCATGGTGGCTTTCACTTGTAATCCCAGCTACTCGGGAGGCTGAGGCAGGAGAATCGCTTGAACCTGGGAGGTGCAGGTTGCAGTGAGTTGAGATCACACTCCTGCATTCCAGCCTGGGGGACAGAGCAAGACTCCATCTCAAAAAAAAAAAAGAAAAAAAAAGAAAGTTAAAAATCCAGAGTGTCATTAAATTCTGGGACTCTTTTTTTTTTTTTTCCTCAACTTGAGGGCTTTGGAAGGATCCTGGGACTCTTGAGGCTAGTGGCATATTAATTGTAGATATTTTGTAAGTTTTGAAAAAAAAATTAGTTTGTACAGTAAGCACACATTTCATAGTAAATATTCTAGGAATTTATTATGCTTATGTGTATGAATCAGAAAATATAAATCCTGCCTGGTTAGCCAAACTGCTTGTATTCACCACAGTATATTTTTCACAAGACTCATGCCACTACAGACAATGGACTCTGGAGAAATGAAGTGACTCTCTTACAAGGTGCTGGGTGTGTGCTTGCCTGGGCGTGCAAGCATAGCGTCATACATAGGACACGCCACACTACAGAAAGTCACGTGCTTACCTTGTATGCCTCCTCACTGACAGCCTTGACATTGGCTTCTCTCCATTTTCCTGGTACCCCATCAATAACCTCGCGATAGTTCACATAATAGCCAGTAATTTCTGCCCCTCCAATCTTATCTGGTTGCTTCCATCCAAGAACCATTGAGTCACGAAAACTTTCAAGACAGGTGATATCACAGGGTGGAGATGGTGGTGCTGTGGCAATATGAATAGCTTGTGAGTAGGCAGAAATGCATTTGTGATTCTATATATAAACATTTCCGTTGGTGCCACATATGAGGGCACTAGATCTTGCAGTATAAAACTAAAATGCGAGGCTGATATGAACTTGGCATTCAACTTGGTGTATGCAATGGACACAGTAAAAAGTACACTACAATTATTATGCCAAAGATAAAATGAACCTGTCCTAGCAAAATGGTACAATACCCTGAAAGAAAATGATTCTTTTCCACATAAGAAGAAATATTTTTCCCAAGGTATAATTTTTGTTTCTTTATGTGGTTTAGTTTTCATTTGTTCCCTGAGGAAAATGGAATGTGTATATCAATTTCTGCTGCAATTTGCTTATTCAGAATTTCCATATATATATATATATATATATATATATATATATATATTTTTTTTTTTTTTTGAGATGGGGTTTTGCTCTTGTCACCCAGGCTGGAGTGCAATGGCACCATCTTGGCTCAATGCAACTTCCGTCTTCTGGGTTCAAGCGATTCTCCTGCCTCAGCCTCTCAAGTAGTTGGGATTATAGGTGTGCACCACCATGCCCGGCTAATTTTTGTATTATTAGGAGAGACAGGGTTTCACCATGTTGGCTAGGCTGGTCTCGAACTCCTGACCTTAGGTGATCCACCCACCTCAGCCTCCCAAAGTGCTGGGATTACAGGTGTGAGTCACCACACCTGGCCCAGAATTTCCATATATTTCTCAAATGGTTAGCCTTTCACCATTCAGGCACACTTACCCTTGTGAGACCTTACAACTACACAGCTCTGTCTGCACACAAGAAAAAAATTTACTCTAGAGCTCAGCTAAATGACTGCTTTAGAAAACATTTTTAAAAAACAGGCACAATCTGCTATGTGACTTTCTCTTAGTGTATAATACTTTTATTACATTATTTTTAATCTGATGTTGGAATATTTTTCATGTGGTACAATACTATACAGCTGTCACCATGTTTATCAGTGCTTAGCTAGAAAAATATTTGGAGGATATTTCAAAAGTCCTTCATTTATGTGGCTTTGCTGATCAGCTTTTCACTCAACTACTGAAATTACAGTTTTCAATGAAGAGAGGGGGTAAAGTGGTGGAAAGAAATCCATCTAGATATGCAATAACATCAAAGAGAATTTTCTGAATGTTTATTTGGATTATAGGAGATAAAGAAACTATCTCATTCTTATCCAAAAAGAGTATCAGAAGAATGAAGGCTTTTAAAATAAAATACATTTATCTCTTCTCCACTTACCAACCTCCTTTATTCTTCACATTTTAAAAAAGCTTTCTCTCTCTCCCTCTATTTCAGAGCATTGTTGAATATGTGCTCTCAAATGAGTTGAGGGACAAAGAAAGGTGTCATAAAACAGAGGAGGTTACAGAAGTTGGGGTGGGGTAGAAAAAAGAACTGGATGAGAGGCATTTAAAAATTTATCAGCACATGCTCATCAGTTCATTTTTATTTGATAGGAAAAACAATGTCTCCTAGGATATATCAGCCACAGGTACCAAATATCCTAATTAGATCATTCTTAGCCTACTGATAAATCATCTTAAATAAATCACTTCTGGGAATGAGGATCATATATCATACAATATAGCTATATGTGATTATAATTTTAACTTTTAAACTTTTCATGGTAACTCAAAGATATATTTATAGCTATTTTTTTCTTTTCTTTTTTCATTTCAAAAAGTAGTAGGTAAGCAGCTATTTAAATTATTATTATTTTAGAAATTTTTAATCTTTTTATATATTTTTTTACTTAAAATATTTAATTTTCCAGTGTTGATTTTTCTTGCAAACTATTTAAATTAAATGTGAATAATTGCTTAATAATCTGAGGATGAGCAAGAAGGTAACAACTAAGACCCTGGTACGATGTCACCTTCTTTCTGAGATCTTTCTCCTCTACATGTTCCAAATATGACTATTTCAAAGGACCTCACACAGGCTAGCAGTACCAAGTCTCGCTCTCATATCTAATTCTCTTAGCAAAATGAGGCCAGAGGTGTAACTGCCTGACAAACCAAGAAAGGCTCTATAACCAAATTACTTGAAACATTCTAGCATCATTAAGCACCCAAAATGATGTGTACAAGCCAAACCCATAGACAATTACTTTTCCAAGTCATCAGATGAAAGTACGCATTTCAGATGGCTAGCTGAAAACACATACAATAAGAATGGATACTGATGAAAGCAAACATGGATGAAGGATGTGATGTAGACGATGAGAGGTGAGGACATTGATGGAGACGGATGGAACAGCTTCACTTTCTCAACTCTCACCTCTGTCTGTCTTCTTTTTCAGGGGGTCAGACTTACTTTTCCCCTGAAGAGCCGCTTTCTGTGGTGGCGGGGTAAGCTCTTCCTGAACTGTTTCACTTACTTTACTCACTTCTGTTTTGCTCAGGTTTTGAGAGCTACTGGGTAGTGAAGGTTTGTTAGGTTTGCTGCCAAGCAAAGCATCTTTCTGGAAGGTTGGCGGGGAGGCTTCATGCACGCACCCCCTGGAGGCGGTTAGTCCACCAGGCTCATCGCTCAGTGCGGGACACACATCTGGAGACACTCCTCCCCCTACAATTGCCAGACAACAACAGAAACGCATTGAGCCCAGACAGAGTATCAGCTGCTCTTATGGGATAGAACAAAGAGAAAAACATTAGGACCATAGGCAGAACAAAAACAATCTTGGCTTAAAGAAAATCGCTCGCATTTGCAAGAAATATGGAAAGACTACATTTCACACAATGTACGCCAAGGAACATTTCAACTTCCCCGTATTCTGGAAAAAGAAGAAATGAGAACAAAGAAGCCACAGATAGAATAGGAACCATTTCGATTTGCAGAACCCAAAGGGCTTTTAGTATATATAAGGAAAAGCAAATCTTAGACACAAATATTGAGAGATGTAAGCTCTATTATTCAACAGAATGAAAAAAGGACGATAAAGTGCACAAGAGACATAATATTAAAGATCCTGATTTTATAACACTTCGAATTATGTGCAGTACTACAATAGTAATGGTCTGTACCTCTCAACCTCAAAGAGACATGTTTAGAATGGTTCACATTATAAGGAATCTTCCTTCCTTCCTTTTCTTTCTTCTTTTTTTTTTTTTGGAGTCTCACTCTGTCCCCCAGGCTGGAGTGCACTGGCGCAATCTCGGCTCACTGCAACCTCCACCTTCTGGCTTCAAAAAATTCTCGTGCCTCAGCCTCCTAAGTAGCTGGGATTATAGGCATGCACCACCATACCTGGCTAATTTTTGTATTTTCAGTAGAGACAGGGTTTAGCCATGTAGGCCAGGTTGATCTCAAACTCCTGACCTCAAGTGATCCACCCACCTTAGCCTCCCAAAGTGCTGGGATTAGAGGTGTGAGCCACTGTGCCCGATCCCTATGTTATAAGAAATAGGAAAAAGTAATATGAGATGCTGACTGAAGACA
Source organism: Pongo pygmaeus (assembly GCF_028885625.2). Classification (NCBI taxonomy): domain Eukaryota; kingdom Metazoa; phylum Chordata; class Mammalia; order Primates; family Hominidae; genus Pongo; species Pongo pygmaeus. The sequence goes on along the minus strand of NC_072390.2, from coordinate 32,166,017 downwards.
ATCAATATTAAATCCGCTTTTTAAAAAACATGTGTTACTATATAATAAATTTTATTTTATTTATTTATTTATTTTAGACACAGGATCTTGCTTTGTTGTCCAGGGTGGAGTGCAGTGGTGAGATCATAGCTCACTGCAGCCTTGACCTCTTGGACTCAAGTGACCCACGTGCCTCAGCCTTCTGAATAGCTGGGACTACAGACATGCACCACCATGCCTGGCTAATTTTTTTATTGTTATTTTTAGAAATGGGATTTCACTATGTTGCCCAAGCTGGTCTCAAACTCCTGGACTCAAGCAATCTGCCTGCCTCTCCCTCCCAAAGTGCTGGGATTACAGGTGTAAGCCCCCGTGCTCAGCCCACAAATATTATTTGTATTGTTTCTAACCACCTGGGTCCCTTTTCTACTTTATCCAAGATTGGGAGGTACGTCACATACACACATATAATTACTTTATTACTGGTTTTATTCTGTTGGTTACTTTGCAAGCAAAGATGAAACATATGATTGAGCAATTACATGTGCCTTGCATGAATTTTAGAGGGGTTTATAAGAAGCATGTTAATGTTCTGTTAGCAAAAACAAGCCAGGCTCTGGCATAGACCAAATGGCTTTCAGGGACAAGATGATCCGTGTTATGGGTGATAAACCACTTCATGGAATCGGGATGGCCCTTCACAGCCCCGGGATGAGCACAAAGTTAGAATGGAGTTTCACACAATGTGAAATATCTGAGGAAACTTGGGTTCGTGAAGATGAAAAGGCTATGGATGCACAGAATCTGGATAAGTGATGAAGGTCTGTAAAATGACAGCTATGGAAGGTTAGACATCACCTAGAGTCAGAGAAGATGATCATCTAAGGATGCAATCATCCAGCAATATTGGAAGCTAAATAATTTCTGGAGAGGATGGTATCTTCCTTTCTAACATAGAAAAATCCATTTTTCCCCCATACAGTTATGCATAAGGAACTTACCAATAGCAGCTTTGACTTCAATAGCTTCTGAATCCTGGGAATATTCACTAAGTCCAGCTGCATTGACTGCTCTGACCCGGAAAATATAACTCTGACCAGTCACTAATCCATGACAAGTAAATCTAAAAGGAAAACAAGTTTAAAAAAATTTTCCTAGGAGGAAGATTAAGGAAGATGATTGTTAGCTTAATGGAGTGGATCTGGCTTTATGAAAACAATTCTTTTATTTTTTTTTTGTAATTTATTTTGAACAGAAATGGGGTCTTGCTGTGTTGCCCAGATTAGTCTTGAACTCCTGGCCTCAAGCCATTCTCTCCCACCTCAGCCTCCTAAAGTGCTGGGATTACAGTTGTAAGCAGCATGCCCAGCTAATAATTCATTTTTTAAAGGAAGAAAAAGATGTAGAAAGATTCAGGTAATGTATATACTTTAGACAAGAAGGTAACTAAGGCACTTTTCTAAACCCACTCTGTCAAAAAATGAGGAGCCCTGGTCTTCCCCGAATGCTCACCAGTAAAATAGGGATAATGATGCTTACATGATAATTTTCATGTAGAGGTTAGTTATAAAGTATATAAAGTACCTATATAGGGCCTGGCATATATGAGGTACTTAATAAATAATAATTAGTATTAAAATTATTAGTATTAATATTAGTATTATATATGTGTATATATAATAATATATGTCTATATATAATAATATATATAATATATACATATATAATAATATATATGAGTTATACTCTAAAATTATTATTATATATGTGTATATATATGTATATATAAATTATATATGTATATATATACGAGTTATACTCTAAAATATATACATATTTTTTGAGACGGAGTCTCGCTCTGTTGCCCAGGCTGGAGTGCAGTAGCACAATTTCAGCTCACTGCAACCTCCACCTCCCAGGTTCAAGCAATTCTCTGCCTCAGCCTCCTGAGTAGCTGGGACTACAGGCACCCACCACCACGCCTGGCTAATTTTTTTGTATTTTTACTAGAGATGGAGTTTCACCATCTTGGCCAGGCTGGTCTTGAACTCCTGACCTCGTGATCCACCTGCCTCGGCCTCCCAAAGTGCTGGGATTACAGGCAAGAGCCACCAAGCTCAGCCAACTCATATATATTTTTTAACTTTTATTTTAGGCTCAGGGATACATGTGAAGGTTTGTTATATTGGTAAACTCGTGTCACAGGGGTTTGTTGACGGATTATTTCATTACCTAGGTATTAAGCCTAATACCCAATTAATAATATGATCAATGACTATTTTAGGTATGTAACTATGGCTGTAAGGCATTGGTGGCTCCTTGTCACAGAGGCCTAGTCACTGTCTCGCTGCATGCCAAGGAAGGTACTTACTTGGGAAATTACTATAGAATCTGAAGATAAGGTGAACAATGGATTCTAGAATTACCATTTAGATATGAAGATTCAATAATGAGGCGTGAAGCCATGGGCAGTTTCATCCATAAAAACAACCTCACTCTTGTCATGGCTATTATGGCTATAAATAGCTGTTTTATGAATCACTGTAACATTTGAATCCATCCTAAGGACTGCAGCCAGAGGAAATAACAGGTCCGCTAACGAATCTATGACTATTAGCATGTTCAAGTATTTAACAAAGGAGCCATAATCTAGGCCAGTCCTTCAGTCCTTAGAGTCAGCTCGCTTCAGCAAAGATTTATTGAGGTCTCGGTGTTCCAGACACTGAGTTAGGTACTGTGGACAAAAGATGAACAAAAAATGGTGCCTGCCCTCCGGCAGCTCCTGCCTACGCACCACCAGCATTTCTAAATAGTCCCAGGAAAATGCTGGGTAACTCCAAGGAAAAATGAAATACACCAACAGGCTAAATGAATCTCTTGCAAAACATATTGCCTTCCCTAATTAATCTGTTTATCTCTACTCTCTCACGTTCTGCAAAACCAACTCATTCTGTTGGGGTCCTCGGACTGAGAAGTGGTCCAAGCCAGAAGCTGCCAAACGAGTCTATTTGACAATTTCTGGGAGGGCGGCATCCGCCTCTCATATTGGTCTCTGGTCTGGGTGCAGATCAGAATTCACCATCAATGTGCAAAGCTGATTGATAAAATAGTTGAAAGCAAGGAAAAAACCAACCCTCTCCCCATTAGAAACAAATACAAAGAAGCAGCAAATTATTCTGAATGTTTTTGTTTTAGTGTTACTATGTCTGCTTAGCACTGGGTTTAATCATGCTGATGTCCAGAATTTATAAAATTTCGATACTTTTTTCTCTTCATTTAAAATTCCTGGGTAATTTATGTTAAGTAGAGCATATTATATCCTCAGAATCTAATATCACGTTGCATATTAGATATAAAATCAGAGGGGTAAAAAAGGAAGAAGCAGCAAAAGCACTATGAAACGAACTCTAACAATAATTGGCATTATGTGTTGCTAAGTGTTTAACATCACAAATAAACCTTTTTAAAAAAGATGTATTGCATCTAATGTGTTCAATTTTAAATTCATTTAAATATCTAAAGTGTAATTGTTTTGTTTTGCTTGTTTGTTTTTTGAGACAGGATCTTGCTCTGTTGCCCAGGCCAGAGTACAGTGTTGTGATCATAGCTCACTGCAGCCTTGACCTCCCAGGCTCAAGGAATTCTCCCACTCCAACCTCTTGAGTAGCTGGGACTACAGCACACCACCATGCTGGGCTGATTTTGTATTTTTTTGTAGAGGCAGGTTTTCGCCAGGTTGCCCAGGCTGGTCTCAAACTCCTGGGCTCAAGCAGGTCTCAAACTCCTGGGCTCAAGCAATCCGCCCACCTTGGCCTCCCAAAGTGTTGAGATTACAGGCATAAGCCACCACACCCAGCCTTGTTCTGTTTTGTTTTTTAGAGATGGGGTCTCCCTATGTTGCCCAGGCTGGCAGTGGCTATTTACAGGCCTGGTCATTGTATCCTGCAGCTTCGAACTCAAGCTGTAGTTGAACTCAAGTTGAACTCAAGCTCAAGGGATCCTCCCTCCTCAGCCTCCTGAGTAGCTAGGACTACAGGCCTGCCCTGCGTTGGCTTATTTAAAGTATAATGTTTTCTTGTTTTTTTTAGTTTGTAAAGACAGGGTCTCACTATGTTGGCCAGTTTGGTCTTGAACTCCTGGCTTCAAGCAATTTTCCCACCTTGGCCTCCCAAAGTGCTAGGATTACAGGTGTAAGCCACCACATCCAGCCAAAAAGTAAAATGTTTTTTAAAAATCTCCTCCATTGGATGTCTGTGTGCCGTATGTGTCTATGGCAGCTCCAGAGGCCATTGCCCGCCCTGCACGCCCGACTGAGTTACCGTGAGCCCTTCACAGGGTTGTTGTTACAGGGCTCCCACTTGCCAGAGCCAGCAACGCTCGCCTCTATGTAGTACCCGACCAGCTCTTTGGCATCTTTGGACTCCTCCCACGAAACTACCACTGAGGTGTCTGTGTTTCTGCTTGGGATGATTTTGCCAGGAGCCTTGGGGATATCTGAGAAAGAGGAAAATGGTGATCAAACTCAAATGATTTAAAAAATGCATCCTTATCATCTACGCACAAACACGCACCTAGGTATTTTACACACTTCGTCATGTCAAAAGAACAGCTGCTTTATTTTACGATTCTTTTTTTTTTTTTTTGAGACTGAGTCTCGCTCTGTCGCCCAGGCTGGAGAGCAGTGGTGGGATCTTGGCTCACTGCAGCGCCCGCCTCCTGGGTTCAGGCGATTTTCCCACCTCAGCCTCCTGAGTAGCTGGAATTACCAGGCACGCGCCACAACGCCTGGCTAATTTTTGTATTTTCAGTAGAGATGGGATTTCACCATGTTGGCCAGGCTGGTCTCAAACTCTTAGACTCAGGTGATCTGCCTGCCTCAGCCTCCCAAAGTGCTCAGATTACAGGCATGAGCCACTGCGCCTGGCCTACACTGTATTTTTTAAAGCAAAAAAATTAAAAACAGTTAGGGAGCATGGATAAACTAAATGTCCACGAACTTCAGAAAAAACACATTATCAATATTGTTGAAACTCCCAAAGAAGTTTACTTTTCATAAACAAAAATAATGAATTTTTGTTTAATGTATAGGTTAAGTATAGCCATCAAGTAAATTTATAATATGAAAGAAGGATGTCACCATTTTTACTCCTGGCCAAATATACATATAATAGATTCTTGCTCTGAAATTTTCTCTTGAAGTAAAAGAAGTTTACAGTTGCTTACCAAGTTTGTCCCCTACCACAGTCACCTCCGTTGCCTCCGAGGGCTCACCAACTCCTGCAGAATTAGAACAGCGGACGCGGAAACAGTAGGATTTCCCCTCGGCCAGGTCAAACAGAGCAAAGCGGGGAGACTTCACGGGGAGCTCCGTGTTCACTCGCTGCCAGTTTTCTGTTCCTGCCTCACACTGCAGCAAGAACAGGGAAACCCATTGAAAGCACAGCAAGCACAAGTGAGAATCCAGGCCAGGCAACTCCAAGTTTCATTCATCTGCAACAAACCACTCCCTGTGATGCAAGCTGGACTGGAGGAGAGATGAGGAGGAAATAGGGGATGAGGCATCTGAAGTTCGTAGGATTCTCTAAATTAAACACGGCTTGTGATATGGTTTGGCTGTGTCCCTGCCCAAATCTCATCTAGAATTGTAGCTCCCATAATTCCCATGTGTGTGGGAGGGACCTGGTGGGAGATAATGGAATCATGGGGGCGGTTTCCCTCATACTGTTCTCGTGGTAGTGAATAAGTCTCATGAGAGCTGATGGTTTTATAAGGAGAAACCTCTTTCACTCGGCTCTTACTCTGTCTCTTCCCTGCCACCGTGTAAGACAGGCCTTTCACCTTCCACCATGATTGTGAGGCCTCCCCAGCCACATGGAACTGTGGGTTCATTAAACCTCTTTTTCTTCATAAATTACCCGGTCTCGGGTATGTCGACCAACAACATGAAAATGGACTAATACAGCGTTGTATTGTTTGAAAAATATGCTACTTTAATATTTCGCTTCCTTTGTTAACTAAATACAATAATCTGCTTACAAAAGTCTCATTTTGAGGATAGTTTGGGGTCAGGTAATTTTCTAATTTCAATTAAATTACATTTTATTTTATTTTATTTTTGAGACAGGGTCTTACCCTGTCACCTGGGCTGGAGTACAGTGGCACAATCACGGCTCACTACAGCCTTGACCTCTTTGGGTTCAAGTGATCCTCCCACCTCAGCCTCCCAAGTAGTTGGGACTACAGGCACACGCCACCACACCTGGCTAATTTTTGTATTTTTTTTGTAGAGACAAGGTTTCCCCATGTTGCCTAGGCTGGTCTCGAACTCCTGGGCTCAAGCGATTCACCCACTTCAGCCTCCCACAGGCATGAGCCACTGCACCTGGCCTGCCCATTACCTATTTAAAAGAATTCTTGATCCTTTTCTTATCACTCTCTGTTTCTTAGCCTGCTTTGTTCTTCTTCAATCACGTATCACTATTTGAAATTAAGTTAATTTGTTGTCTCCTCCACTGAAGAGCAAATCACATAAGTTCAAGGAGCTTTGTTCACTGCTTTATGACAGAGCATAGAATTCCATCTGGCAAACAGTACATAATCAACTACAGTATTTTTTTTCTTTTTTCTTTTTTTTTTTTTTGAGACGTCGTCTCGCTGGGTCGCCCAGGCTGGAGTGCAGTGGCACAATCTCAGCTCACTGCAAGCTCCGCCTCCTGGGTTCACACCGTTCTCCTGCCTCAGCCTGCCGAGTAGCTGGGACTACAGGCGTCCCCCACCATGCCTGGCTAATTTTTTGTATTTTTAGTAGAGAGGGGGTTTCACCGTGTTAGCCAGGATGGTCTCAATCTCCTGACCTCGTGATCTGCCTGCCTCAGCCTCCCAAAGTGCTGGGATTACAGGCGTGAGCCACTGTGCCTGGCCCAGTATTTTTTTTTTTCTAAATGACTGAAAGATGAAGATGTTTTTCTACTATGTGATCCAGCAATCCCACTGTTGGGTATCTATCCAAAAGAAAGAAAATCAGTATGTCAAGGAAATATCTGCACTCCCATGTTTATTGCTGCACTACTCACAATGGCCAAAATATGAAATCAACCCAAGTGCCCATCAGTGGATGAATGGATAAAGAAAATGCAGTAAATATGCACAATGGAATATTATTCAGCCAAAAAAAGAATGAAATCCTGTCATTTGCAGCAATATGAATATAATTGGAGGTCGTTAAGTAAAATAAGTCAGGCACATAAAGACAAATATCTCATGTTCTCATTCATATGTGGGAGCTAAAAAATTTGATCTCATGGAGGTAGAGAGTAGAATGGTGGTTACCAGAGGCTGGAAAGGGTTGGGGGTGGTGGTGAAGAGAGGTTTGTTAGTGGGCACAAAAATACAATTAGAAGAAATAAGTTCTAGTGTTCAATAGCACAGTAGGGTGACTATAGTTATCAGTAATTTATTATATATTTCAAAATACCTAAAAGATAAGATTCGGAATTTTCTCAACAGAAATGACAAATGTTTGAGGTGATGGGTACCCCAACTACTCTGATTTGATCATTACACATTGCAAAGATGTATCAAAATATTCAGTGTACCCTGTAAATATGTGCAATGATTATGTATCCATAAAAACCAGATTAAAAAAAGATGTTCTCTTTTTTTGCCCAAGTCTTAGAATAATTAATGGGAAAACTAATTTAATGAGACTCTATTCTTAAAATTAAAATGATTTAGAGTGACTTGGAAATCCTCGAATGAACGACGTGGTGTATATTTGAGCTCTGGTAGAAGATACAGTAAGAAAACTGTCAGAAGTCTTTGGTAATCCTTTTTCCCTCCTATTTTAATTTCCAACTTTGCCCATGGTTGGTAAGAGAAGAAATTTAGAAACTCTTGCCTGATTTCACTACAGAATTTTGTAACGTTTTCAAAAGACTTTTCTGAAATCCAGATCTCATGACAGGTTGACCAGCTGTCACGATGGTACATTTTTGGGACTTTAAGTTTATTAGTCCATCACACAGGATGATCTTCCTTGACTTGATAGAGAGGCAACATGGCATGGCATAGAGGAGACAATGGGATGGGATCTGGTCCCTTTGTGTTAATAACAAGCCAAGTGAACTTGGAAAGCCAAACGCATGCTCTCGGCCTCAGTTTTGTCTTCTATAAAATGAGCAAATTTGACAAGGTAACCTCTAAAGTTCCTTGCAGTGTTTTTTATGATAACGTTATCTTTTGTGTGTCTGCTGTCTCCTGAGGGACGAAACTCTCTCAGACCTTTAATCTTTTCGTTTATGGCTTTGATTTCTTTTCACATATTTGGCCCTGGCAAATTCTTAAGCCATTATCAGTTGTTTATACTCTCATAAAAAAATAGCTGCCTTTCACTGTGCCGAAAACTTTATAAGCCATTATTACTCTTTACTCCTCTCAACTATGCCATGGAGTAGGTATTGTGGAGGTAGTATTGTATGATTGTCAACGTTTTCCAGAGGAGAAGACAAGCTTGGGAAGACTGAAAGGTGGCCCGGTGTAATAGTTGGATTTATGCACCTGAACCAGACTGCTGGGGTTCAAATCTCAGTTCTGTGTTGTACCAGCTCTGTGACCTCGGGCAAATTATAAACCTTTCTATGCCTCAGTTTCCTCATCTACAAAATAGGCATGATCTGCCAGGCACAGTGGCTTACAACTATAATCCCAGCACTTTAGGAGGCTAACAGGGGAGGATCGCTTGAGCCCAGGAGTTCAAGATCAGCCTGGGCAACATAGGGAGACCCTGTCTCTACAAAGCACTTAAAAATATACAGGCATGATGAAAACAAAGATATTTACCTCATAGGGCTACTCTGAATTAAGTGAGTTAACTCATGTAAGGTGCTTAGAACAGTGCAAATCTTAGCTATGTTCATTCCTGCTGTTAACGAGTGATACAGTCCTTGCCTCTGACACGACTGGATTTTTGATAGGGGAGTGAGAGAAAGAGCTCAAGACGTAAGACACCTGAGGAAAAAGTTTGGGTCTAAAAAGAATACAGTATGACGGGAAGGCTGGAAGTGCCAAGGACTGATTTATCTGAGTCCCTTGCTAATAAACCCTTCAATTTCACCCATTCCAGGGATCAAGGACGTGCTGTGAAGAAGAACAAGCACAGGGGTGGCCCAAGAGGCAACATGCTGGGTGCAGGGCATCCTGGAACAGACGCAGCAGGGACAGGAGCGCACAAACCTTTTCCCTTTAGAAAGGTCAGCATATCAGAACAGCCACATCAGAAATAATTTTAGCCTCAGCTCAGAACAGTTTGACATTTGGATGGTTCTGCAAATGTACCCCAGATCCCTGGATGTGTTCTGTGTCCTCAATACCCAGCATCCTGGGTGTTCTATGCCCTGTGCAGGCCTCCCTACATAGTACTGTGTTCATAAACGTCCCCTTCTGTTCCATGCCAATAGGTGTGCTGGGGGAAGAATACTGAAATTTTTAATCACAAACTCACAGGTATTTAGGTCAAGGGAAGTTATAGACTTCCACAGAGAAATTAGAGTTTATATGACCAAAGGAAAAGTTCAGCAGAAGCCAAAGTTGACTTATCTGCAGAAAACACCTCCAAATAGTTGTTATGTGCCCTTATTATAGGAAAGATGGTAATTACTGTCACAGAGGTTATTCAGAACCTTCTCCTGTGGAGTGTTTCAAAGAGATTCAGTGGGGGTGTGTATTAAACACACTAGGAAATGAACATTGATCCACCACTCTATTTTTGCCATCTGTTTTCTTTTAAAAAGCTTAGAATGCAGCCGGGCGTGGTGGCTCATGCCTGTAATCCCAGCACTTTGGGAGGCTGAGGCAGGAGGATTACTTGAGGTCAGGAGTTCGAGATCACCCTGGCCAACAAGGTGAAAGCCTGTCTCTACTAAAAATACAAAATTTAGCCGGGCGTGGTGGCTCATGCCTGTAATCCCAGCTACTAGGGAGGCTGAGGCAGGAGAATTGCTTAAACTGGGGAGGCAGAGGTTGCAGTGAGCTGAGATTGCACCATTGCACTCCAGCCTGGGCAACAGAGTGAGACTGTCTCAAAAAAAAAAAAAAAAAAAAAAGCTTAGAATGCTACTCAATTTATATTATATTTGAAGCTGATATCTGGAAAGTATATAAAAATTGAATATTAGTTTTGTAAAACAAGACTCTCTTGGAAGATATCCATATTGCATGTAGAGGAGATAAGGCATTCATTGTTACCGATTTGCTAGGAATAAAAAGAAAGTGAAGAATGCAGCTCAAAGACATTTGCATATTGTCTTTATCTTGTTACCTAATTTGAAGAAGTTTGCATACACCTATATACCTATTAAATGTATTTTCTTGCAATAATTATCAGGGAAGGTGACGTAATAGGTGTTACAAAATTGAATGATCAAAACAGTATTAAGGATAAAAGAGAAAGACCTTTAGGAAAATTAATTGAGCACCATATTTTTATTAAAAAAATTTCTATGATTTTGCTATGAAAGTAAAATGTAAAGTAAATGATACCTTTTCATGCTATCACACAATTTTATAAAAATAAAATTTAAAGGTACAAACACTTGTTTCATTTATTGTTCTAAAAAATGGTGCATCACTACCAATAAAAATATAAATGTTCTTACATATGGGATAAAATAAATGCATTTTCTTTCATTTTCTCAATTATATCCTAATCAGAACCTTTTTAACAAATGGATTTTGAACCTCATTTTAAGCAAATTCTCTTTAAATGTCGTTTTCCAGTAGCAATGATCCTGTTAGCCACGGACTTCTTACCCCCGCTAAGACCTGTGCCTTGCCTGGCCGGCTCTCCTATTTCTACACTTGTGGCTGAGTCAGTTCTGCCGAAATAATGTCCTGTACAGGTCTTGGCTCTTCTCCATTTGTTGGGCATAAATCCTTATCAGAACTACCCTCAAATACGGATGTGTGGTTGATTCACATACCGTTCTCATTCATTCCACCCATTCTGGCCCTTCATTGCATGCTGTCCTCTCTAATGTTCTAATTCCTGACATAATTGTAAAATATCTTGGAAAGAACTTGCCAATATTTATTGTTTTGTGATCCCTGACCTCATTCTGCTACCTGTACTCAGAGTGGGGCTAGCCAAGTGCAGTGGCGTGAGGTTGCTGTCTTCCACACTCCCGGCCATTTGAGAGTATTGCCCCTTCTCTGTTACCCCCTCCCTTCTAGCCTCATGATGTTCATGTCCTACTACAGAAGGAGGAGTGGTAGAGAGATGAAAAGCCATTATGAAAGCAAAGGAGACAGGAAGGTCTCTAGAAAACATTGTCATACAGGCAATCTACCATTTCAGGAACATTTCTCTTCTCGTAGGGGCTATGATATTGGGTCTGGATCTCTTAGGAGTCTGTGGGTGAGTCTTGGGGATCCATAAACCCCTTGATTTTTAGGAACAGTTTTGCGTGATATACTTTGTTCTATGGAGAGAGTTCTCAGTTTATAACAATCTAGTGAGATCAGGACATGCTCCCTCCTCCTCCCTCACTCCATCGTCCCTGGGAATTTAGCCTCTACTTTTCTAAAGAAATCCTTAGGAGGTAGTATTTGGTCATGTTGATTCTAGAGTCTTACCTTTTCCACAAAGTACATAATGCCCTCATGACCACGCTGGCCAGGGGGCTTCCAGCTGAGCACCACATAGCTCCGGGTGGCCTCAGTGACACAGAGGTCTGTTGGGGGGCCAGGCACAATACCCTCTGAAAAACAACAAGGAAAAATGAGAAGCACACATTCTGGGTAGCCCAGGATACTCAGAGAGCCACAGATGCTGCTCTCCTCCTGGAGGAAGAGTTAATTATGTCTCCACAGTATAAAGAAGTACCTTGTCTCTAAAATTCCCCCAAAACATCATTCATTCATTGATTCTTCAAATGCCGTTGAGCAGTTGTTGTTGTTTTGGTTTTTTTGTGGGGGGGAATGGGTCTCACTCTATCATCCATGCTGGCATGCAGTGGTGCAATTATGGCTCACTGCAGCCCTGACCTCTTGGGCCCAAGTGATCCTCCCACCTCAGCCTTCCAAACAGCTGGGACCACAGGTGCACACCACCACACCTACATAATTCAAAAAAAATTTTTTTTTTTTTTTGTAGAGATGAGGTCTCCCTATGTTGCCCAGGCTGGTCTTGAACTCCTGAGCTGAAGTGATCTTCCTGCCTTGGCCTCCCAAATTGCTGGGATTACAGGCATGAGCCACTGCAGCCAGCCCCATTGCTCATTTAGAATATAGAGCTAAGGAATCTAGGATACTCTTCTTATCTTTAAATAGTTGTGAGGCCAGGTCAGGAGTGTTAGGGTGAAAGCAAGGACAAACTTCCAGAAGCACCCAGATCCCAGAAGTCCCAGAGCATCTAGAGTTTAGAGCCACATGAACCCTCCACAAGCAGGATTTACCCTGGCTCAGATATGAAAATAAGTGGGGGACAGAATCCTATAAGCAGATAGGCAGGAGCCAAGGTCCCAGTGGAGTTGAGTTTATAGTTTTAGTAAAGTTTAGTACAGTTTTAGTTTACAGTTACAGTAAAGTTGGTCTTATCGGGCAGGGAGGGAGAAGACTGGAAATACATAGACTCCAGAGGTCAAGAAAAATAATGAGGTACAGAAAAAATATTTAAAGAAATAATGATGAAAAATTTCCAAATCTGATGAAAACTACAAACTCACAGATAAGAGAAATTTGCAAACCCTATAAGCACAAGATATATGAAGAAAACTACACAATGCATATCATAATCAAATGCTGACAAACAGTGATAAAGAGAATATATTAAAAACAGATACAGAAGACACATTATATATTGAGGAACAAAAATAAGAATAAAAGCAATCATTCTTGTAGTGTAGATCTGCACTATGCTGGACAAAGCTCTTAAAGTACTGAGAGAAAAAACTGTCAACCTAGAATTCTATACTCAGTGAAGATATATTTCAAGAATGAAGGTAAAATAGAGGTTTTTTTTTACATAACAAAAGATAAAATACCTGCACTACAAGAAATGTTCAAGGAAGTGCTTCAGGTGAAAAGAAAATTATATCAGATGGAAATCTGGATTTATACAAATAAATGAAAAGCAATGGAAATGATAAAAATGTGAGTGAATAAAGCCTTTTTTTCTTACATTTTGTATCTCTGAAAGATAATTGACCACAGTCAACATAATAATATCATATTGTGTAGTTTACAATAAATATGAAAATAAAATGTATGACAATAACAGCACCAAGGCTAAGAGTGGGAAACGGAATAATACTGTCGCAGGCCAGGCACGATGGCTCATGCCTGTAATCCAGACAGTTTGAGAGGCCAAGGTAGGTGAATTACTTGAGCTCAGGAGTTTGAGATGAGCCTGGGCAACATGGTGAAACCCCATCTCTACAAAAAATACAAAAATTAGCCAGGTATGGTGGTGTGTACCTATATCCCCAGCTACTTGGGAGGCTGAGGTGACAGAATTGCTTGAGCCCAAGAGGTCGAGGCTGCAGTGAGCCATGATCATTCCACTGCACTCCAGCTTGGGCAACAGAGTGAGACCCTGTCTCAAAAAAAAAAAAAAGAAGGCCGGGCACAGTGGCTTACACCTGTAATCCCAGCACTTTGGGAGGCCAAGGTGGGTGGATCACAAGGTCAGGAGATCAAGACCATCCTGACTAACACAGTGAAACCCTGTCTGTACTAAAAATACAAAAAATTAGCTGGGCATGGTGGCGGGCATCTGTAGTCCCAGCTACTCAGGAGCCTGAGACAGGAGAATGGCATGAACCTGGGAGGAGGAGCTTGCAGTGAGCCGAGACTGTACCACTACACTCCAGACTGGGCGACAGAGCGAGACTCCATCTCAAAAAACAAACAAAAAAAGGCACTGTTGTAAATTCTTACACTACATGTGAAGTAATATAATATTACTGGAAGGTAGACTGTGAAAAGATGTATATTATAAATTCTAAACTACTAAAAAGCAAAACAAAAAATTTTAGCCAACAAGAGAATACAGATAAAATGGAATAATAAAAAATACTCAATCCAAAAAAGGTAGAAAAAGAGAAAAAAAGGAAACAAATAAATGGAATAGATGGAAACCAAATAGCAAGATGATTGATTTAAATCCAATCATATCAACGATCACATGAAATGTAAATGGTTAAAACACCCCAATTAAAAGGCAAAGATTACCAATTTAGATTTTTAAAAAGCAAGACCCAACTATATGCTGCCTATGAGAAACACATCATATTAATATAAAGACACACATAGGCTAAGTGTAAAAGGATGGAAATAGTAAACCATGCTAACACTAATCAAAAGAAAGCTGGAATAGCTATATTAAAAGTAGATTTCCAAGCAAAAAACATTACCATGGGTAAAAGAAGTCATGTTATAACAATAAAGTGGTCAATTCATAAGAGGATATAATAATAAAAATGTTAATGCATCTAATAACATCCCAAAATACATGAAGAAACTGGTAGAACTGCAAGAAGAAACAGATAAATGCACCATTTGGTTGGCTATTTCATCACTACTCTCTCAATAATTGATAGAACAAGTAGATATTAGTAATAGTAAATAATTACGGATCTAAAAGACTTGAGCAATGCTATCAACTAACTTGACCTAATTAATATTTATAAAACTCAACAATAGCAGAATACTATGCTTTTTGGCTGGGTGTGTGGCTAACGCCTGTAATCTCAGCACTTTGGGAGGCTGAGGCAGGCAGGTAACCTGAGGTCAGGAGTTCGAGACCAGCCTGGCCAACATGTGAAACCCCATCTCTACTAAAAATACAAAAATTAGCCTGGTATGGTGGTATGTGCCTGTAATCCCAGCTACTCATGGGGGCTGAAGCAGGAGAATCACTTGAACCTGGGAGACGGAGGTTGCAGTGAGTCAACATTGAGCTGCTGCACTCCAGCCTGGGCAACAGAGTGAGACTCTGTCTCAAAAAAAAAAAAAAAAAATACAATGCTTTTCGAGTGCACACTAAATATTTACCAAGATAGCTCTTTTTCTGGACCATAAAACAAGTTCAAGAAAATCTAAAAGGATTCAAATAATACAAAATATGTTCTATTTAATTTTCATAATAGAATTAAATTAAAAACAAATAAGAGAAATGTACTTGGGAAATCTGCAAATATTTAGTAACTAAATAACATACTCCAAATAATCCATGTATCAAAGAAGGTATCAAAAAATTGGAAAGTATTTTGCACAAAATAAAAATGAAAACACAACAGATGAAAATGTGTGAAATACAGCTAGAGGAGTACTTAGAAAAAAATATTTAGCACTAAATGCATGCGTTAAAAAAGAATACTTCAAATTAAGGACCTCAGCTTCTACCTTTAGAAACTAGAAAAAAACCCAGCAGATTAAACTCAAATAAGCAGAAAAAAAGGAAATAATAAAGATAAGAACAGAAATAAATAAAACTGGAAACAGAATAAAAATATAGAAAATCAATGAAACCAAAAGCTGTTTCTTTGGGAACATCAATAAAGCTGATAAACTTCTAGTCAGGTCAGGACAAAGGAGGTAAAACACAAATATTAGGAATGAGAGAGGTGACACCACTACAAATTCTGCAAGTATTAAAAGGATAATAAGAAAATATGAACAACTTTATGAATGAAAAAGTTTCTTGAAAGATGAAAACTATTAAATTTTACTCAAGAAAAAGTAAATAACCTGAATAGTCCTAAATTTATATTTTAAATTGAATTTGCAGTATAAAAGCTTCCCACAACCAAACAAAACAAACAAACCAAAAAACAAACCTCCAGGCCTAGATGGCTCTACTGGCAAATTATACTGAACGTTTAATAAAAAAAAAAAAAGTTAACACAAGCTCTTTCAAAAAATTAAAATAATGGGAATACTTTCCACTCAGTACCCTAATACCAAAACTAAACCAAGACTTTACTAGGAAAAACCATAGACCAATATCTTTTATGAATATAGATACAAAAATTCCTTTAAAAGTTTTTAGCAAATAAACTCCAGCAATGTATAAAAAGGATAACACAGCATAACATGGTGACATTCAACCCAAGACTGTGAGGTTTAGTTTGCATTATTTATTTTATTTAGGTTTAATAATCTAAAATTAATCAATACAATTCAATATGTTAATGGAAAAATAAAAATCATATGATCGTCTCAATAGATACAGGAAAAGCATTTGACAAAATCCAACACTTTTTCCTAATATAAACTCTCAGAAAACCAGGAGTCGAAGAAATTTTCTTCAACTTGATAAAGGATATCTATACAAAACCTACACTTAATGTTAGACTTAATGGTGAAAGACTGAATGCTTTCCCCCTGAGATCAGGAAAAGGCAAAGATGACCGGTCTACCACTTCTATTCAACATTGTACTAAAGGTTCTAGATGGAGCAATAAGGAAAGAAAAAGAAATAAAATGTATCCAGATTGAAAAGGAAGAAGTTAATTTATCTTTATTTATAGATGGCATAATCTTGTAATAGAAAATCCATAATAAAATTTCATTAAAAACCCTAATGTTTGTGAGAATTAATAAATTAGTTCAGCAAGGATGCAGGACACAAAATCAATATACAAAGATCAATTGTGTTTCTTTATACTAGCATTAAAAACAAATTAAAATAAAAAACAATACCATTTACAGCATCATCAGAAATATTATATATATATATATAAAGTCAGATACTCTGACTTTTTGTCAGAGTTTGTGCAAAAACAGAAAGGCAGTAAAGAAGGTAACTTATTTTCAATTCAAACAAATTTTATTTTGATTGGAATTGATAAAAGAGGAGCAAACGAATGTATGAGATTAAATCTATAAAAATGTGCAGGACCTGCACACTAAAACTACTAAGGTGAGAGAAATGAAAGCAAAGCTAAATGAATGGAGATACAGGCTATGTTCATAAATCAAAGGACTCAACGCTGTTTGGCTGAAATCCCAGCATGTTTTTTGTAGAAGTTGATAAGCTGATTTTAAAATTTTTATAGAAATGTAAAGACAGAATAGCTGAAACAACTTTGGGGGGAAAAAAACCAACACAAGATTAGAGGACTTATACTGATTTGAAGATGCTAAAATTTATATATGAAAAAAATGAAGCTCAGAAAAGCTATAGTAATAAAGACAGTATGGTATTGATGGAGGGGAAAAAAAATTGACCAATAGAGATTCCAGAAATTGATCCACACACATGTAATAAATTGAATTTGACAATGGTGCCAAGACAAATTCGTTGGGTAAAGAATAATCTTTTCAATAGATATTGCTGAAATAATTTAATAGCCATATGCAAGTATGAATGATAGTAATAATTGAGGCCCTTACTTCTTGTAAATAGAAAAAATTAATTTTAAATGCGTCACAGAGTGAAAAGTAAAAACTAATGCTATAACATTTCCAGGGGGAAAAAAACAAGAAAAATACCTGGATTTGACAAAGATGCCCAATGTCAAAAAAATTGGCAAATAAACACATGAAAAGATGCTTGACATTATGAGTAAAATGCAAATCAAAGCCACAAAGAAATATCACTATGAACCCACTAGAATGGCTGAAATTAAAAAGACTGGCCACACTAAGTGCTAGTGACAATGCGGGAGCAACTGGAACTCTCATGCAGTGCTGGAGGGGAAGGGAACATGGTACAATCATTTCAGAAAACAGCTGGCAGTTCCTTTAAAAATTAAGCATACTCCTACCACAGAACACATCCATTCAACTCCTAGGTATTTATGCAAGATAATAAATGAAAGCCTATGTCCACAGAAACAGTTAAGAATGTTCATAGAAGCTTTCAACAGTGAATGGATAAATACATTGGAATGAATTGATACACACACCAATGTAGATAAGTCTCAAAATAATTATGCTGAGTAAAGAAAAACAGACAAAAATGAACATGATTCAATTGATCTGCAATTGTGGACAATGTAAGTGGCAGAAAGCAGATCAGTGACAGCTGGAGATGGGGAGACATGAAAAGGAGGAATTACGAATGGGCAGGGGGAAATTTTAGGGGTGACAAATATGTTCATTATTTTGAAAATGGTGATGGTTTCATGGGTATATACACGTGTAAAATTTATCAAATTGTACATGTTACATATTTGCAGTATACTGTATGACAATTACACCTCAAGAAAGCTTTAAAAATAAAATGAGATTCTCTGACGTAAGTTACTTACAATCTCCAGATATTTTAGAATGTTCTTCCCAAAACATCTTAAGCAATACACACTGCTCCCTCCACAACAGAAGGCAAACTGCTTAGCAAAACATCAGTAATAGTATCTGGGGCAACCAGACTTCTTACCTGAAGGTTCTTCTTCAGTAACAATGATCTGTCCAGTCCAGGGTGCTGAGGGGCGACCTGAATAAAGACAAATATAAGAATCACAAACGTTCACAAGTGTGCAATTTATCAGCTGCACTGATGAATTGGGAAAGTGGTCAGATTAGTCACAACTGGGTTTGTTACTAGTAGACTTATGTGTTTTCCCATGAATGGTATCAATCATGTAGAGGGCATTGTGGGAAACACAGCCCCTGTCCTCAAGGGACTCATAATCTGCTGGAGCCTAGAATCTGCCTGGACTGGCTGAGTAGACATTTCTGGAACTGTACTTGCACAAGCTAGGTAAGTAACCTGTGTTCATTTAACTGTTCAATATGAAATCTCCTGGAACAGGTAGGCTTGCTCATCCCCTCTGAAGAGATAGCATGCGTTTGGGAGAAACATTTCCAGAACAATTGTAAGCCTGGTAGTTATTTATCTGTCATAATAAGATGAAAGAGGAAAGGGGGTGCTGATCCTGCAGCAAAGCTCAGCAAAGCAAATTTTTCCCATTACATTTTGAAAAACATTATCTCCAAAGGAAATCAGTTGAGATCCTGAGCAAGGAAAATGAATGATACGGGTACAAAGTTAAAGAGGAAATTCACTTGTATGATCCCATAAACATCAGAAAGAGAGAGTGGTTCTACTCTTGCATTAACCAGGGGACTTTGTGTCAGAGTTTGTGCAAAAACAGAAAGACAGTAAAGAAGGTAACTTATTTTCAATTCAAACAAATCTTATTTTGATTGGAATTGACAAAAGAGGAGCAAACGAATGTATGAGATAGAATTTGCAAGTTTAGAAAGGAGGGCAGGAAGTCGGAGGGTTGGTGAAAAGTGACTGAAGAGCAATCAAGGAGCCTGATGAGACACGGTTGCTGGGGAAATGGTAACATTATTATTATTATTATTTTGAGATAGAGTCTCGCTCTGTCGCCTAGGCTGGAGTGCAGTGGCGCGATCTCGGCTCACTGCAACCTCTGCCTCCGGGGTTCAAATGATTCTCCTGCCTCAGCCTCCCGAGTAGCTGGGATTACAGGCACCTGCCACCACGCCTGGCTAATTTTTTGTAATTTTTAGTAGAGATGGGGTTTCGCCATGTTGGCCCAGCTGGTCATGAACTCCTGACCTCAGGTCATCCACCCGTCTTGACCTCCCAGAGTGCTGGGATTACAGGTGTGAGCCACCATGCCCAGCCAGTGACATTATTTTAATTAGACTTTAACGATGCCACTACATGTACTGAAGGTAAAGAATAACACTGTGAATGTAGCACAGACCAGCAGTCCTCTACAAAGGTGATTTTGCCCCTCAGGTGACATTTGGCAGTGTCTCCATGACACTGCTGGCATCTAGTGGGTAGAGACAAGTGATGTTGCTCAGCCTCCTGCAATGAACAGGACAACCCCAGCCACCTCCCACAACAACAAAGAATTACTGGCCTAAAATGCCAGTAGGGCCAAGATTGAGAAGCCTGGCATACGACTGAAATGTTACTATCCAACACTTCTCATAATGTCATTTTACGTTCCCTATTGTTGCAGATGCCATATGGGTTTCCATGAAACAAATACAAGGCATGATTACAGGGCATGATTCATGTACCACGGTTTTGACATTAAGACTTGGAGACTACATCTATTAAAAGATTATTATTATTGTTATTATTGAGACAGGGTCTTGCTCTGTTGCCCAGGCTAGAGTGCAATGGTGTAATCACAGCTCACTGCAGCCTTGACCTCCTGGGCTCTAGAGATCCTCCCACCTCAGCCTCCTGAGTAGCTGGGACTTACAGCTGTGTGCTACCATGCCTGGCTTTTTTTTTTCCATTTTTTTCTTTTTTTTTTTTTTGTAAAGATGGGGTCTTTCTATGTTGCCCAGGCTGGTCTCAGAACTCCTAGGCTCAAGCAATCCTCCCACCTTAGCCTCCCCAAGTGCTGGGATTACAGGCGTGAGCCACCGCGCCAGGACTGAAAAGATGATTTTTGACAGTCTAATATGAGAACTCAAACACAGATTAGATATAACGTTGTCTATCTGTTTTTCCTTTGACATAGAGAGACGCACTGTGCTGAGATATTAATGCTCTGAGGGTGGACTCCAAGGTAAAGAAATAGACCTTGAGCCAGAAAGAAAATTATGTTTGGAATGTATAATAACGGGAATAAAAACGCTCTCCAGGCTCTCTGCTTTCATACTTCATTCCACACACAATGCCTGGAACTCAATTTAACAACATAAATGTTTCTGAATAAAATAAAATAAAATAAAACCCTTAAGAGAACGGCTAAGGCAATGTTTTCGGGGGTTTCTCCCCCTCGGATTTTCTGATGGAAAAAGGATTTCTTGTTCTTGTCTCCCTCTAGTGGAAGGGAGAGGAACAATCAGGAAGCTGATTCTTGCAGTCGTTTTAAAAAGGTTTAGGGAAGGTCCTGAAAAATGAAAAGTGCTTACTTTTAAGTCTAGCTTTCTCAGCCGGATCCAGAGCAGCCACGGGCTCGGAAACTCGAGATGGGAAACCTATTCCCGTTTTATTCACTGCTCGAACTCGGAAGATATAGGAACGCCCTTCGATCAATCCAGTGACAGGAAAACGAGCAAACTTCACAGGTGTGTCATTGCACTGTGACCAGCTATCTGTGCCCACCTCACACCTAAAGGAATGAGCGTGATTGACAAAAATATTAAAAGAAGTATGGCTTAATGAATATCTCCAGAGCTGCAAAACCTCCCAGTTGTTTCAGATCTTCTCCCTGTAAAATATCCAAGTCAGGCGTGGCTCGCTAGCTGGCGAACTGCAGGCACTCTGTTTCACTCAAATGCACTGTGTCTTCTTTACCAAGAGGAAAGAAGCCTCAGGTCCTTCCTGAACTCATAAAAAGCAGGCATCTGAGGGGCCTTGTGTAGAAAGCAGAGGGGTTTGGGGGGTTGCTGGGATAAGCAGATAAATATCTCCAATCTTAGCATTGGAGAAGATCCCCAAACATCTCCCCGGCTGATGCCTTCAATTCTACCATTAGTGACTTCTTTGTCTTCTTTAGGTATTTTCTTTGAAAAACAGAGGTATTATTAAGAAAATTGGCATCTTAAAACCTAACTATTTGCACTGTAGTTTGGAAAAGAGTTCACCATATTTTCTCACTTCATGGTCATTCCATCCTGTGTAGAGGGTAAGAAGGTTATTGTGAAGATATTTGTTTCTTTAACAGAAGAGATTGATGACAGGTGGGGAGATGCCCAGGCCTGGCAGGGGCAGATTGAGTGGGTACTTGGAAACACTGATTTCTAATTGAGTGCTTTTACAGCAGTTGGTACCTGGGGATGGAGTGGGTCATTCCCAGCAGACAAATATGACAGCTCATATCATGCTGTTGGCCTGATCAACAAAGCTTTAGGGGTTCAACATGTGATTAAATTTTACAGCATTAGGATTAAGCAACTCTTACTTTTTTTATGAGCAGAGTGCTGTACTTTTAGTTCATATCATTTCCCCAACATGGGCTCTATGTACAAAATGTGTAATTCCCAGGTGATTCTCAGAGGTGTGGGGGTTGCCAGTGGCAGGACAGAGGTGGCTGGTGTGGGGGGTTTATCTCCCCTCCTCACAATCACCTTCCTCTCTTTGATATAGACAATAGACAGTTTCCTTATGTAAAGTGGAATAGACAACTTCCTCACTTTCCTTATGTAAAGTGCTGTCAAATGTGGCTTCAATCCCTGCCTTCCGTCATTTCCCCTAATCCTCCTTGGTAGAAATTCTGGAGCTGCTAGGGGTTTGGGGAGGTGGGGTGGTGGCAGAAGCTGATAGGGCCAGGACAATTCTTCAATCTACACCTGTCTCCAGAGATTCTGCCAGGACTCAGCCTCTTCTCTGTGCAGATACTGCTGTGGTGACCCAGTGACACTAGAGCATCCTTCCTAACCTCATGTGGGCAGAAAAAAAGGTGGAACTCACTGCTCCTGACTCTTTCCGCAGCACGTTGGAGCAGAAAGAACACAAACCTACTGCCAGGCTCACATCTGAATTCTAGTTCTGCTACTTATTACCTGCGTGATCTTAGGTGAGTTAGTGCTTCCTCACTAATATGTGGTCTTGGGCCTCATTTCCTACTTGAAATAATAGCAACGACCTTAAAGGGTGGTTATGGGTTAGTGGTTAATATATGCGAAGTGTTTAGAACAGTGCCATGCACACAGTAAATGCTTAAAAAATAATAGCCACAAGGTGGGTATTTTCACTACGACTAAGGCCAGAGGAGAACAAAATGTACTTATTGTCCCTGGCCTTTCACTGGACAAAGTTTAAAACTCCCTTGGAAATGTGCCAAAGACAATAAAGCACAAAAAAGAATATATCTAAACCTTCACAGTTCATCACTACTAAATGATGAAATGTTGTGGAAGCATTATTTCACATGGATGGTTAAATAGTATATAATTTATTAGAAATATTTCTTACAAATAGTTCTGAGCACAATCGCATGTATTTATGTACTGCGAAGTTCAACACACCCTTGGTGCAAACCCATTGTGCTAATGCAACACAGATTATCTGTCTCTAGTGATTTCTACAATGAGATTTCATTACTCAAAAATGAAAAGAGAATTGGAGCAATGATCTGAATAGAAACCAAGTCAGAGAACAATGTTATTTAGGCCAAATCTAAATTTGCTGTCTGTATTGTCCAAACTCATGTCATAATTAATGTGTAAAGCCCAGTTACTATAAATATCAGAGCCTCTAAGTTTTGGAGAATGTAGACAAGAACTTGTAGATAGTGAATAATTTGCTCCTATTGATTTTTTGTTGTTACTTCTTTGTATAACTTGAAAACACATCCTGAGGTAGAAATAAGACTTTGGTAGTATTACCAAAGTAAATATTCTTAAATTATTGACATATTAGGAATATGGACATTATGCTGAATTCCAATGATTTCATTTCCAAGGTGGCCTCTATGAGGTCTACAAATTCATAGCATTCTTGCTATGAATTAGTGACATAAGCTGGTAGCCAAATTAAAAAAAATTAATCTTTGGAATTTAGGTAAACATTTAATTCATTTTTGGAACTTTTACCTAAATTCCAAAGAAGAATTTTTTGAATTTGACTACCAGCTCATGTTACTAATTTGGCAAGAATGCTATGAATTTGTAGACCTAATAAAGACCTAACAGAGGCCATCTTGGAAATGAAATATATATATGTATACATATCTACCTACCTATTTACCTAAGTTCCAAAGATGAATTTTGTGACACTATGATATGAGCTGTCACATTTGTCTGCTGGGGAGTGACCCACTCCATCTGCAGGTACTAACTGCTGTAAAAGCACTCAATTAGAAATCAGCGTTTCTAAGTACCTACTCAATATACACGCGCACACACACACACACACGTATTTATAATGGGTATATATACCCATTTTATATGTATATATGTAGGTACCATTATATGTATGTGTATATATGTATGTATGTATATGTGTGTGTAGATATATACACACAGAGAGAAAGAGAGAGTGAGAAACTGAGACAGAGACAAATAGAGAAAAAGAAAGATGAAGAGAGATACAGAAATAGAAACAGGAGGAGAGGAAAGCCAGAAAAGAAAATATTTCCCCTAGAAATGATGGGAGAAATCAAGCACGCATCTCTATAACCAAATAAGTGTAATTGATGTTAGCCTAAGCACTAACTTATCAATAAAATATCCAAGAATAGGACTCCCTCCATCGACAGCTGGCTGTTTCCAGGAGATGATGATATAATCTTTGTTGGCCTCCAAGCACTTCACATCCAAGGGGGCAGCTGGGGCTCCTTCAATCTCTGCATCAGCATCTGTGGAGACAGAGAAGGATCCCATTAACCCTCTCAGACATGCTGTCAGTAGGCAGGCAGAGGTCTCAGTGCACACGCTTCTTACTACATCATCACAGTGGCTCAATCTTTGGCCCCAAGGCAGCAAGCATCAAATCTTGCTATTTTTTTTTTGAGACGGAGTCTCGCTCTGTCACCCAGGCTGGAGTGCAGAGGTGCGATCTCAGCTCACTGCAAGCTCCACCTCCCGGGTTCATGCCATTCTTCTGCCTCAGCCTCCCCAGTAGCTGGGACTACAGGTGCCTGCCACCATGCCTAGCTAATTTCTTTTTGTATTTTTGGTAGAGACGGGGTTTCACCGTGTTAGCCAGGATGGTCTCGATCTCCTGACCTTGTGATCTGCCCGCCTCGACCTCCCAAAGTGCTGGGATTACAGGCGTGAGCCACCACGCCCAGCCAAATCTTGCTATTTGTTGACCAACATAACAATGTGTGTTTTTCACCTTCAGCAGGAAGAACATTGTGTCAGAAAATAGAAAGTGCTCCGAAAAGAACCCATGACCTTTGCCTCATGGTCCTTGCGGCCCAAAATGTTCCCAAAGAAAATTAATATAGAGATGCTGAAGATTGCATTCAGACAAGTCAGTTGTGCCAGAAAGTCTGTTCTCATGACATTGATTGTGCAATGTTGCTAAGAAAAAACTAAGAAAGGCTCCCAAGGGAGACAAATGCCCCTTCTGGAGGCATCCACAAGAAAATACGAGTCATAGAGCTTTGCCAGTCCCTAGGCAAGACACTACCATTTTGAAAGAGAAAACATTCGTTTGAATCAAATGATTGTTACCAAACTGAAGACACTTAGGAAAAGAATTCCAATGCAATACTCACATCTGAGCTTAGTTTATCTGAGTTTAGTAAAAGTCCAGGATAATACAAGAAACAGTACAATCCCTTTTTATGAAATGGGATCCCCTGACCACACAGCCCCTCAGGCACAGCTAAATTAGTGAATCAGGGCTGTTTATAGGAGGGAGAAAAGGGGGAATGAAAATATTCAGTTAGTAATCTTTTAAGTGAGAATAATTAAGACAAGAGGCAGGGTCCCTGGGGGTGGAGGCCCACATTTGCCAATTCCTCCTGGCATTTGACCAACGCTTTCATAAACGGAGTTAGTAGAAGAGGCTGAGACATGCAGGAGCCACTCACTCAAGGGAAAGCACCCACGTCGACCAAACAAACACTTTCTTTCCCTATGATCTACATTCTGTAACTCTTATGAGTTACAAGGACATTTGATAACATAGCAGAAATATTTGTCTACTTCTGCATTTAATAGATTTGCATTACCTGTGAAGAGCTCAAGCCACTTGGGTTTTCAACATTCTGTTTCTTGCTCTGTGAACCAGCAGGAAAGCATCTAGGCAAAAATCTCCTGCAGAAGTGCTATAGGAGAATGTAACTAACTCATTGTGCCTAAAACTTAATGCAGAATCTCTGCGTGCCACTCAATGGGAAATGAGCATTTTGATGAGGAGACACTTCTTTTTTTTTTTTTTTTTTTTTTTGAGATGGAGTCTCGCTCTGTCTCCCAGGCTGGAGTGCAGTGGTGCGATCTCGGCTCACTGCAAGCTCCACCTCCCGGGTTCATGCCATTCTCCTGCCTCAGCCTCCCGAGTAGCTGGGACTACAGGCGTGCACCACCTACGCCCGGCTAATTTTTTTTTGTATTTTTAGTAGAGATGGGGTTTCACTGTATTAGCCAGGATGATCTCGAACTCCTGACCTTGTGATCCGCCCGCCTCGGCCTCCCAAAGTGCTGGGATTACAGGTGTGAGCCACTGCGCCCGGCGAGACACTTCTTTCCTTCCAGGCTTTCAGAGCACTGGATGGCAGAGAGTGGGGCTGCTGATGACAAAGGCAGAGCAGAGCTGCAGCGGAGGTAGGGATGCTGAGGCTGACATGCTTGGGCTGCAAAAGTGACATTGCTAGAAAGCCATCAGCTACAAGGGGGACAGCTGGCAACCTCTAGCCATGCCCTTTTGCTAACGGCCTATAGCACAACAACCAGGAGCCCCTGCATTGATACAGGAGAGTTCAGTGAGCTGGGCATCCATGGCATAGATGCACAGTGGCAGGAATACGCTGTAATGGAGCCTGGCAGACAGCGGGCATTCAGGGAACCATTGTTCAGCATTTGTATAGCATTGCTTGGAACTGAGGTGGGCTTGACAATCTTCCAAGTAACTCAGGCATTCATTCTCTCATTCATTCATTCATTCATTCATTCATTTAGTACTCTTCTAGGTATTAACTGCAAAAGTTAAAAAATAAGGATCCTAGCTGGGTGCAGTGGGTCACGCCTGTAATCCTAGCACTTTGGGTAGATCACTTGAGCCTAGGAATTCAAGAGCAGCCTGGGCAACATGGTGAGACCCTGTCTCTATGCATTTAAAAAAAATAGCCAGGTGTGGTAGTGCGGGCCTGTGTTTCCAGTTACTTGAGAGGCTGAGGGAAGAGGATTGCTTGAGCCTGGGAGGTAGAGGCTGCAGTGTGCTATGATCGCGCCACTACACTCCAGCCTGGGTGACAGAGCAAGACCTTGTCTCCAAAAATAATAATAATAATAATAATAATAATAATCCTTCTTTTTCTCAAGAAGCTACGATATGGTGTGAGAAAGAAAACATACTTGGGATGACAAGAGGCAGGTGTGAAGCAAGGAAACATAGTATTTGGCTTCTAGCAGCTGCTACACAGTGTGGGGCCCACAGCACCCTTCAGACAACATTAATCCTCTTCTACGCCTCTGCCCTTCCCTCTCCCAGCCCTCCAAATAGCCAAACTTTTTGTAAGTTTGATTATTAGATCAAAGATTAGCCTACTACTCTTTATATTTTGACCTTTGACACAGACTATTAATAACTTTTTGCAAAATGTAAGTAATTCTATTGTCTTTATTGTAAAAGTATTATATATATTTTATATGAACTATATGATAATCAAAAAATATGTTAAAATCCCTTTTTTATAACCCAGAGATAACTACTATTAACATATTGGCCTAAATCTTTCTAGACTTTTATTCTATATTTATAAACTCAGAAATGATTATTTTTGAAACAAAGTGATTGTACTATATAGTTTCATGTAAGCTGTTTTTTCTTGATATATTTCCATATCAATACATGTGGGTAGACATTGGTTTTCATTGCTGTGTGGTATGTCATTGTTTCATGGAGCATCTATTATACTTTATTCTACAACTTGCATATTGGTGAATATCTATATTTCTTCCAATTTTCCCCCAAATGTTTTTTTCACCTCTGTCCACTTAGTTCTTAGAACTGGAATTGTTGGAAATGTGTGTTTTTGATATTTAGTGGCAAAGACCCTGAGAAAAGTTGAACCAATTTATACTCAGCAGCCACTGCAGCAGTGCCTGTTCCTCTATTCCTTTACCCCAGTGGATTTCAAAAAACTTTACATCTTTTCAATATGATAGGAAAAACAATCTCATTTCAATTTTCTTTCTTTTTATTTTTTGTGAGATAGGGTCTCACTCTGTGGCCCAGGCTAGAGTGCAGTGA
This sequence comes from Pongo pygmaeus, assembly GCF_028885625.2. Lineage (NCBI taxonomy): Eukaryota > Metazoa > Chordata > Mammalia > Primates > Hominidae > Pongo > Pongo pygmaeus. The sequence continues at coordinate 32,138,227 of NC_072390.2, read as the reverse complement.
GGCAATCCTAGTTCCCGGTGGCTTTGACCTCCCAGGCTCAAGCTCTCCTCCCTCTTCAGCCTCCCAAGTAGCTAGGATTATAGGCATACTCCACTATGCCCAGCTAATTTTTTTATTTTTTGTAGAGACAGGGTCTCACTATGTTGCCCAGGCTGGTCTTGAACTGCTGGGCTCAAGTGATCCTCCCACCTGGGCCTCCCAAAGTGCTGGGATTACTGGCATGAGCCACTGTGCCCAGCCTCATTTCAATTTTCATTGTTTTGATTGCTAATGAAAATTTTTTCATATACTTATTTGCCATTTTCAATTCTTCTTTCATGACATTTTAATTACATCCCTTATCACTTTATTATTTCTCTGTCTCTTTCTCTCTGCATGAGAGCGAGCGAGAGAAACAGAGAGTGTGAAAAAAAAGAAAAGAGAAAGAGAAGGAAAGAATACATCAAAGCCTCAAGGAATATGTAATAAAATGGTAACACTGGATGCCTGTGAGTGGTAGACTTATGGATGGTTTAACTTTTTACTTGTTAAATTCATATTATCTATTTTTTCACAATGAACACATATTATCTATGTAATAAAATCTTGGCCAAATGTGTACAGCTCTTTACAATGTGTTTCTGCAGACATATGGTGCTTTATACACTGATCGTTCTGGTGTGGAAGCTATTTTCTAAGCTGCAAGAATATCAGAGCTCCAAAACAATGCCCTGAAGTGACCTCGTGCAGCTCAATGAATACAAAGTTTAAAAAAAAATAAAATATTATTTAAAACATGGCAGTTTCTTACAAAGTTAAACACAAATTTACCATATGACCTAGCAATTCCACTTGTAGGTAGATACCCAAGAGAAATGAAGATCTAGGCCTATAAATATGAACACTCATGTTTATAATAACCAAAGAGTGAAAACAATCACACTGTCCATCAGCGGGTGAATGTATAGGCAAAAGGATGCATATCCATGTATTGGAATGCAATTTAATAAGAAAAAGGAACAATGTGTTACAACATGAATGAACCTCAAAACATGTAAAGCCAAAGAAGGCCTACATAAAAAACCATAGAGATCCAGAAATGTCCAGAAAGACAAATCTATAGAGATAGAAAGTGAATTAGTAGTTGTGGGAGGCTAGACTGGGTATGGGAGAGGGAAATGGGGAGGAGAAATCTTTTTGGGGTGATGTAAATTTTCTTTCTTTTCCTTCCTTCCTTCCTTCTCTCCTTCCCTCCTTCCTTCTCTCCTTCCCTCCTTCCTTCCCTGCCTGCCTGCCTTCCCTCTCTCCCTCTCTTCTTCTTCTTCTTCTTCTTCTTCCTCCTCCTCCTCCTCTTCCTCCTCCTTCTTCCTTTGCCTTCCTTTCCCTCCCTTTCCCTCCCCTTCCCTCTCCTCCCCTTCCCTCCCCTCCCCTCCCCTTCCTTCTTTTCTTCTTCTCTCTCTCTTTTTTTCTTTTTTTTTTTGAGACAGGGTCTCACTCTGTCACCCAGGCTGGAGTGCAGTGGTGCAATCACCACTCATTGCAGCCTCGACCTACTGGGCTCAAGCAATCCTCCCACCTCAGCCTCCTGAGTAGCTAGGACTACAGGCATGCACCACACCCAGCTAATTGTTTTCAGTTTTTGTAGAGATGGGGTCTTGCTATGTTGCCCAGGCTGGTCTCAAACTCCTGGGCTCAAGAGATCTTCCTATCTTGGCCTCCCAAAGTGCTGGGATTACAGGCGTGAGCCATTGTACCCGGTCAAAATTTTCTAAAAGTGGAGTGTGGGTAATGGTTGCCCAACTCTGTAAATATACTAAAAAGCACCAAATTGTATACTTAGCATGAGTGAATTTTATGGTATGTAAATTATATCTCAAAAATACATTTTTAAAAACCTAATATGTATCATTTAAAATAAATTTATAAGTGGAATCTTTTTCTAAAGGTTGTAAAATTCACAATGCAGTTGCTGAAATTTACCTTTCCAATTTTGCCTTTTCCATTTATCTTTTCAATTCTCTCACATCAACCTCTGATAAACTGAGAATCTTTCCATTTCCTTAATTTCCTTTATTTGTGGATTTGAAAGCTGGCTAAAGTATAAATTTTAAATTGGAACACCTTCACCCCGTCTATAGTTAGTAACGTGAAGTCTGGCCTAAACCTGGCAAACAGGCGCCATTCTGGGTGTGGGCACTGAGAAATGTTGAGGAACCCTAGACTGGGTCAGGGTTCCTAGAAAAAGTTCACGAAGGAAGGACCACAGCATGACAAAGATTTTTGGAATAGCCAGCGATGTTCTCTGGCTCTGGTAAAACAACGGAAAGCAGAAGCAAAGACTTAGCTTAGTTCATCCTCATCTAGCCAGGTTGATCCTGGTGATTTGGCTAAATGAACACACTTGCTAATTGCAGTGTGTTGGTTCTCACTGCAGTTTTCCCAGAAGGCCAGCTCCTGTCTTCCCTGATGATATAGACTTTTTCATGATGCTTTTGTGGTGGAGAAAGCCTGATATGCTTTTCAGATGTTTAGATATTCAGATGTCTATACCAATCGCCGGTCTGGGACAGAATTCAATGGTCATTTTTAATTGTTCAATGCTGATGTGGTATGGCCTACTAACTGTCCCCAGTAATCGTTCTTCCTGCTTCCTTTTAGTACTAGGACCCCTGAGCGTTAGCAGAAACATGGCTCGCTAACAAGAGACAGTACATCCTAGCTCCCCTCACTGTGAAATGTCTGCGTGTGCTAAGTGTGCACCAAGCAGAAGTGATGAGGGCAATTCGGCCTCTGCCCCTCCACTCCCTTTCTTTCTCCTCCCCATAGGCTGGGATGGGAACCTGGGACAGTACCCCAGGGCACAGTGCAATAACAACATAGAGGGGACCTAGGAAGAGGCATCTGGATCATACCCAACTTTCACATACAGGAGAGAAACAAACCTTTGTTATTTCATTTCAGCAGCTTAGTCTAGATCCTAATTAAAATCCAGGGTTAGTCATTGGAAGACCTATAACCTAGTTCCACTTCTGCTTCTAATTAACTGAAATTTTTGGTAAATTACTGTACTTTTTTGAAATTCAGTTTCTGCATCTTAAAATTAAGGGGTTATACTAGGATGAGAATTCTAACATTTTTTGAGTCATCGACCCCTTTGACAGGCCGGTAATGCCTAGAGGTCCTTCTGAGAGTAATGCATTTACACACATAAAATAAAATGCATGTGATTACCAGAAAACCTAAATATATTGAAATACAGTTCTAATCATAGACCCTTTGGAAGTCTGTGGATCCCAGTTGAGTACTCAAAATGTTTATGAGTTTATGATTCTATTTAGTGTATGACAGATAAAAATGAGCTAGTCTACCTGCATTGTTTATATTTTAAATTTTCTCTATATTATGATGCTTTAACATCTTAGACACCTTTCTGGCTAAGGAGGGCCTGCCTTCCTGAGGCGAGCCAATTCTTAGGGCCCAGAGGGGAGCATGACTGATATGCAAACTAGCCACTTCAGCCACACCTCCTTTATCTGGCCTGTAGAACCCAGGAAGCAATATTGTTCTGCCTTAATCATCCCCGGGGCCAGGTACCAGGCAAGTAGGGACCACACCTGTAATTTACAGCCTACTGAAATTATTTGAACTAGCCAATCCTAACTTGTTTACTTGCCCTGCTTTCCCTTCCCAAGGAAACTCCAATAAAGGGCTTGGTCTAGGCACTCCTTTGCTCCTCCTGCCTCTTCTGACTCATGACTGACACTGGCACTTTCCCACGTGTCCCAGCTGTTCCTGTTCTAGGACCTGTGAGTATTATAAACATTGTTTTCTTGTGCCTCTCCTGGATCTCTTCTTATGACTGCACCTGACTAATCATCCCATAAAAAAACACAGAACACTACCCTGGTAGCATAAAAGTGCTAATGGTCTTCCCAAGTGCTAGGATCCCGTGGAGGAATAATATTCCACATGTGCATATCCAATCCATTTAAGACACCACCGAAGAGGCCAGGCGTGGTGGCTCACGCCTGTAATCCCAGCACTTTGGGAGACCGAGACAGGTGGATCACAGGGTCAGGAGATCGAGACCATCCTGGCTAACACGGTGAAACCCCATCTCTATTAAAAATACAAAAAAATTAGCGGGGCATGGTGGTGGGCGCCTGTAGTCCCAGCTACTCAGGAGGCTGAGGCAGGAGAATGGCATGAACCCAGGAGGCGGAGCTTGCAGTGAGCCGAGATCAAGCCACTGCACACCAGCCTGGGTGACTGAGTGAGACTCCCTCTCAAAAAACAAAAAACAAAAAACCACACACCACTGAAAAAAAGAAAGACTTCTAAAGTCAACAATTTTTGTCTCAAGAATTAAGCTGAAACCCTTTGCTTCCTAGTTCACCAAAACAGAGGCTATAAAGTTTAGTTATGGGCCAAGGGACCTGAAATGAAATAATAAATTTACTCTCTGAAATACATATTAAAGACTTACACCCAAAATAACAGATCCCTCTTTTGCAGCAGCTTCCTTAAACTGAGATGGCTGGTATCATTAGGATTTAGCATCTCCACCTGAGCAGTCACAGGGAACTGTACTATGGCTCCCTGAAGATGAAGAAAGTCCTGATATTAATGATGGAAACATGGTCTGGAAAATGGTAACTTTTGAGTTGGTGCCCTCAGGGCTCACCTTTTACACTAGGTCTACTTTTTTTTGTTTTTGTTTTGAGACAAGGTCTCACTCTGTCACCCAGGCTGGAGTGCAGTGGCACAATCTCAGCCAACTGGAACTTCCCCCTGCCAGGCTCAAGCCATCCTCCCACTCCAGCCTCCTAAGTAGCTGAGACTACAAGCGCGCACCACCATGCCCGGCTAATTTTTTGTATTTTTTGTAGAGGTGGGATTTTACCATGTTGCCCAGGCTGGTCTCGAACTCCTGAGCCCAAGTGATCCACACATCTCAGCTTCCTAAAGTGCTGGGATTACAGGCATGAGCCACCGGGCGTAGCTCTATTTTATTGGAAACGAATATATTCTTATTCAATGTAATCTGCAAGAATTTCCTTTTTCTTTTCTTTCTTTTTTTTTGTTTTGTTTTGTTTTTTGAGACAGGGTCTTGTTCTGTCACCCAGGCTGGAGTGCAGTGGTGCAATCACAGCTCACTGCAGCCTTGACCTCTTGGGCTTGAGTGATCCTCCCTCTTCAGCCTCCCAAGTAGCTGGGACCACAGGTGCATGCCGCCATGCCCAGCTAATTAAAAAAATTTTTTTTTTGTAGAAATGGGTTCTCGCCTATGTTACCAGGCTGGTCTTGAATCCCTGGGTTCAAGAGATCCTCTCACCTTGGCCTCCCAAAGTGCTGGGATTACAGGCGTTAGACATTGCACCCTGCCAGAATTTTGAAATGACTCTTCCATCATTATGAAACATGTTTGAACTATTTTGTAATCAAAAACTGCTTTGGCTTCAGTGTACTAAATATTGTTAGGTGTTTTGTTTTTTGCTAGGACTTACCTCGAACAAAGACATAAGCACTATATTGTTCATAATATTCTCCCATCCGTACACGGATTGTATAGAGGCCTTCATCTTCTTTGTTGAGATGGGAAAATGTCAGTGTTGCCCGCTCTCCACTCCAAAGTGTTTGCACCCATTTTGATGGAGAAAGAGGTACTCCTAGAAATATTTTAAAAGTAAGCAAATTAACTTATTTTTGTTTTATAACTTCCTTCTTGTCTCCCCTCCATTCCTCTCCTTAGCCTTTTCTATAATGAAAGTAATTTAACTACTAGAGGAAGTCTCTAGGACTTTGAGCCATCCTGATATGTTTACATTGGTAAAAATACTGGACCAAAAGTAAGGGGATCGGGGCAGACACATAATCTGCAGGAGCCTCATGTAAAATTACATTACAAGGCCCCTTGTTCAAAAAGCAGAGAAAAAGTGCAATTAAAGGTGCTAAAATATGTCTTATTCCTTTAAAAATATTTTATTACTTATAGTAATGTAATAGGGGTAATACAAGTTGTAAAAAATCGTATTTTGGTGCCATAATTGTATATGCAATCAATAATAATACGTTACTAGTAGGAGACCTTGATTGATAGTAAGATATTGCTGTCTGCTTTTCTACAAATTCATTTATTAGTCACCAAAATTTATACTTTTAGCAACTTCATTTTAAATCAATATAATCAAAAGCAACATCAGTAACTATTTATAAATGCAAGCTCACGAACGAGTTTCCATAATTTTTTTAGAAGGATCTTTCTGCTGATGTAACTGTTACTGGAGCTGTTAAGAAAGTTATATAAGCTATGACAGCATTGGGTTAACTTTCTGAGAAACTACTTCAATATATAAATTTTAGTAATCTAGAACTGATGACTCCAGATTCTAGAACCTAGAATAAAGGGACAATCTAGAATCTAGAATAAAGGGACAATTATTCTAAAAAGATTTAACTCTTCATACAAATCAGTTTCATGTAACTCTCAATTTAATTTTAAGTGTGAATTTATACAGTTTCATTTTAACGCTTTGTCCAATATGGCTTTAACCTGTGGAGGTGATACTACAAGCCGAACATGATTTCATGATTTGTATAAAATTCAGGATGCCTGTTTATGTATTCTATTACTGTATCTTCAATTATAAGTGGTAATTTCAAAACTGTCTTCCTTGTTAATAATAGGCTCATCCAAAGTTTCATATGAAAATGTTCTTTTCCATCAAATGCTACAATCTTTAAATTTAACTTCTAATTCTAAGCCTCAAAACCAGAGATTCGAACCTCCTTGAAGAATTCTAATAACTGCTTTATGTGCTTTATTGCAGTGTCTACATGTACACTTTTATTTTATAATATTTTAGTGACAAAATTTACTGTCCTATTGCCAGCAGTTCCTGTCCCCATGCTCAGGCCAGGAGTTAATATTTGTGCAGATCCCACAGAGCTGAGTTCTGGGGAAGGCTGGGCAAGCTGGCCCCCCACTGTGTGTCCCTATGCTGCCTCCATGCCGAGCCCCTTCTCTCCTCTGCAGCCATGGGACCCATCATCACTGCTACTGCTGCTGGTGCCACCACCATTGCTAATTCCAGTCTGGCCCTAGGTCCTGGTCTCTGCCATCACCTGGGAATGCCATGGTGCCACAGACTGCCCCAAGTAGTCGTGTGCACAACTGAAGACCACACCTGCGTCTTGGTGCTCACACTGCCTACTACCCACTGCCCACTGTGCCCGGGAGCCTGCACCTACATGTGTCTGCACTGCCATTCCCGTATTTCCTCTGATCATGTGCATGTGCCATAGTCCCATTGGACTCCATGTATAAAACACAAGATCAAAGATAAACTGATTATGAACTTCAAGGGGGTGACAGCAGAGCATTAAATGAAGCCCAGATCTCTTGGTCCTGTAAAATGGCACCGTTCACAGGCCCAAAAAGTCAGCTCTGGAGAGGAGCTATATTTCAGTCTGATCTCTTTCTATCTCAAGTCTTTTTTTTTTTTCTTTTTTTTTTAATTTGAGGCGGCATCTCGCTCTGTCACCCAGGCTAGAGTGCAGTGGTGTGATCTCAGCTCATTGCAACCTCCGCCTCCCGGGTTCAAGTGATTATCGTGCCTCAGCCTCCTGAGTAGCTGGGATTACAGGTATGCGCCACCACGCCTGGCTATTTTTTTTTTTTTTAGTAAAGATGGGGTTTTACCAGGTTGGCCAGGCTGGTCTCAAACTCCAGACCTCAAGTGATCTGCCCACCTCGGCCTCCCAAAGTGCTGGGATCACAGGCCTGAGCCACCGTGCCCAGCTCAGTCTGATCTCTTTCACTAACTAATTATGTAACTTTCAGGCAAATAACCTCTCTGTGCCTTTGTTTTTTTTTGACCTGAACAAAATGGAGTTTGAATAATAAATAGTAATACAAGTAATAATAATAAAGTACCTTATAGGACGATACCACAAAGCATTATCATTAACTATTTTTTCTTTCATTTTTCTGTATTTTTCCAAAATTTATTTTCTAAAACAATTAAACAGAAAAATTATATGATAATTTTACTAGTACACTACTAAATGTGTCTGGAATTTTAAAGTTTTTAAGAGCTTTAAAATATAATCATCTCTATAAATAAACCTAGTGAAAACTTTAAGATAAATTAAAAGGGATGATGAAAGTCCCTAGGCCTTATTCATTGCTCTCTCCATGACACATCTTCTATTAGCTAGGAGTTAGCATGGGCCTTGCAAATATGTATGTAGGGGCAAATTCAATTTCTTAAATTTCAATGCTTTTTTCAACACCTAGGCATAAAGGGAAGCAGACAAGTCAGAGAAAGTATAAATTTTCTCAGGAGGCTTTTTGTCTGCATTAGACCTAATACAGACAATATAAAAGAAGGCACATGGTAGTGAAAAGATCTCCAGGCTTAGAGTAAACACCAGCAGGTCTGGAGGTCTCCCGTGGCAAGAATTTGACTGTGTGATTTGGGGCAATCTCTTATTCTCTTCAGACAGTTTCCATATCTTGGTCTATTCTATGAGATACTCTAGTATAGAAAATTAGTGTATTTGGACCTAAGATTTATTGTTATTTTATTTTATGTTTTTCTTTTGTTTGTTTTGTTTTGAGACAGAGTGCCGCTCTGTCGCCCAGGCTGGAGTGCAATGGCGCAATCTTGGCTCACTGCAACTTCTGCCTTCTGAGTTCAAGTGATTCCCCTGCCTCAGCCATGCAAGTAGCTGGGACTACATGTGTGCACCACCACGACCGGCTAATTTTTGTATTTTTTGGTAGAGACAGGGTTTCACCATGTTGGCCAGGCTGGTCTCAAACTCCTGACCTCAGGTGATCTGCCCACCTCAGCCTCCCAAAGTGCTGGGATTACAGCTGTGAGCCACTGTGCCCGGCCTATTGTTATTTTAGAAATAGCATTATTTTTCAAGTCCAGTGCTTCAACTCATGAACTTGTTTTGATAGCTTTTTCGTTTTGTTTTGCTTTGATTGGGTTTTATCTGGAATGTTACTTCAAATATACTTTAACCCAAATGGAGTTTAAAAGGGGAAATTAAATCCTTATTTCTTTCTCACACCAAAGTATCATGGCTCTAGGCCCTTTTGAAGCAAAGTGAGATTGAATTGTGATTTAAAGCCAGAGTCAGAGGAACTGACAATGGAAGGATTTTCTTTCTGTTCTACCAGCCTGTTATAATATGATGTAAAACAAAAGGATCATTTTATCTATTTTTGTGTCCTTCAGGGGACATCTGTATAACTTGGATATATTGCATGCAGAATATACTTATCAAAAATTTCAAAATTATAAAAAGCCTTTAATACGTTAAAACAAAAGTGCCAGAGTCTGAAATTCTTCTGAATGTACTCTTCTGGTTAATTAACAATAATATCAGGACTTTATTGTTTCATAAGATTATGTTTTTTAAATTTACATACCATTTTTGTGGTATAAATAAGTCTATAAGGATGGGTATTTTACCAAATGGATTAACTTACAAAATGAATATACTTTTTCTTTTCTGAGACACTCGCTCTGTCGCCCAGGCGGAGTGCAATGGCGCCATCTCCACTCACTGAAACCTCTGCCTCCTGGGTTCAAGTGATTCTCCTGCCTCAGCCTGCTGAGTAGCTGGGATTACAGGTGCACACCACCACACCTGGCTAATTTTCGTATTTTTAGTAGAGACGGGGTTTCGTCATGTTGGCCAGGCTGGTCTCAAACTTCTGACCTCAGGTTATCCGCCCATCTCAGCCTCCCAAAGTGATGGGATTACAGGCATGAGCCACCATGCCCAGCAGAATATACATTCTTTATGATTCTTTCCACATCTTACTTGTTAAAAGGAAAATATCATCTCCACAAATATGAAAGTGTTGCTACTTTGCTATACATGTAAAAAACCTTTTAATCGTGAAAACGTAGTCCCTTCTAACTTCCAGATTCCACCAGCTCTGATAAACAGATCTGCAATCTGGTCTACAACCTTCTTCGAATAAGAATCTAAGTGAGTATTCATTGTAAAGACTCACCATTTCTGTACCACTGGATCTCTGGCTGGAAATGTTTAATTTCAGGAGTGATGACTACACGACAGCCTAGACTCATTGTCTCTCCCTCTCTCCCAAAAGACACATCAAATTTGTCATCAAAGTGGATCTCAAACTTCGATGCATAACCATACGGGGTCACACCAACTGGGTACAAAAATAACAAATATCAGTAATTTTTTTCTTCATCAAAGAGACACAAGCTTTTTAATAAGCACAGGCAGAAAGCAGTCACAGCAAAAAAAAAAAAAAAAAAAGAACAAATGAGCAAATGATTTAACTGGGTCAAAATGAAACTCTATATAAGAAGTATTTAGAACATACGCATATATAATTTGTATGGAAATTCTTGCTTCATTGGTTACATAAGCTAAATACTTATTTTTATTATTGTAATGAATAGAATTTAAACGGTCAGGTTTAATGTCTTAAATGCAAATTAATACCACATTTAGCCTAGACTTAAATCTTTAGCTGCAACATATGCAGTTTGTAATTTTAGATGTTGAGTTAAATTCTACTGCTTATACTCTTGGGACAAAATAGCCATACTCATTATTCATAAAAATGGAGTTTTTCATCTGACAAGGGATTAATAACCAGAATATATAAGAAGCTCAAAGTACTCAATAGCAAAAAATGCAAGTAATCCAATTTAAAAATGAGCAAAAGATCTGAATAGACATTTCTAAAAAGAAGACATACAAATGGCCAACCGGTATATGGAAAAATGTTCAACATCACTAATCATGAGAGAAATGCAAATCAAAACGACAATGAGATATCATTTCACCCCAATTAAAATGTATCCAAAAGACAGGCAATAACGCTGACAAAGATGTGGAGAAAAGGAAACCCTCTTACGCTGTTGGTGGGAGTGTAAATAAATTAGTACAACCACTATGGAGAACAGTATGGAGGTTCCTCAAAAAAATAAAAAATTTCCATATAATCCAGCAATCCCACTACTGGGTTTATATCTTAAAGAAAGGAAAACAATATATAGCAGAGACATCTGCACTCCGATGTTTACTGCAGCCCTTTTCACAATAGGCCAGGATGTGAAAATAACCTAAGTGTTCATCCATGGCAGAATGAATAAAGAAAACGTGGTACATATACTCAATGGAATGTTATTCAGCAAAAAAAAGATTGAAATCCTGTCATTTGCAACAACATAGATGGAACTGGAGGACATTATGTTAAGGGAAGTAAGCCAGGCACAGAAGAACTGATATCACATGTTCTCACTCAAATGTGAGCGCTAAAAAAGTTGAACTCATGGAGATAGAGAGTAGAATGATGGTTACCAGAGGCTGGGAAGTGTAGTGCGAGGGGGAATAAACAAGGGTTAGTTAACGGGTACAAAAATACAATTAGATGCAAGGAATAATATCTAGTGTTTGGTAGCACAATAGTGCAACTACAGTTAATAATTTATTGCATATTTTCAAACAATGGGAAGAGTGGAATTGGAACGTCCCTAATACAAAGAAATGAGACATGTTTGAGATGATGGATGTTCCAATTACCCTGATTTGATCATTACACATTGTATGCTTGTATCAAAATATCACATCTACCCCATCAATATGTACAACTACTATGTATCCATAAAAATAAAAATAATTTTTAATTAAATAATTTTAATGGAGTTTTAAAATAAGTTGCTTCAGTTTCTTTAATGATCTGAGTAATAAATATTATAAGAAATGTCCATGGGAGAAAATGGAAAAGTTTAAAATATTCTAACTTTTAAAAATATCATTCTCAGAAACATCTTATTTATAGATTGAGTAAATGCAGCCTGTGTAATCAACTCTCCTAGGTTTTATTTCCTCTTTTCACCAAAGAAAGGACTTGGGAAAGAAATGACTGTTTATTGATGGGTTATTACATGCCAGATACTGTCACATTTGACATATCATCAATTCCTTGCAATAACTCTATGCTGTAGATACTATTTTCTTCCTCTCTTTCAGGTGGGTATATGGAAGTTCACAAAAGTAACACACACCTAATGCCAGAATTTCACAGGTAGCATGTGTGAAATTGAAATTCACACTCATAACTTCTCGACCCCAAAACTTAGGCCCTGTCTCACATCTTTTGTCCCTCTTCCTAAGACTTCTTTCATTACACTTGAAAATGCAAGCTGACATTTATTGAGTTCAACTTTGACCAAGTATTGGTCCAAGCATTTAATACCTATTAACACAAACACCATAATAATGCTATTAGGTAAGTACCACTAACATTTGCATTTTATAGAAGAAGAAACTGATGCATAGGAAGGCAAAATAACTGACCACATTGCCCTACAGAGCCAGATTTGCACCGGCTGGCTGTTTCTGTGCTCTTGACCAATACATTGTACTGTCTTTATTTTGTGTGTTCCCAGGTAACCCTAATCAACAGTGAAATAACTTCTCTTTGGAAGCACATCTCCCATCTGCCTCACTTTAATGTGTTGATGTTCATTGAGACCACAGAGAGAAACAACTTGACAGATCTTGCACAGCGCTGGGAGGCTGGGCTGGTTCCAGAGCTGCCTTAGGGGGTAGAGGTGAGGGCTACCGTCAGATGTTCCAGACCCAGCTGGAAAGGCAAGTAGGTCCCCTAGAAACGGACCTAACTTCTAGGTTCTCTTCTGTATCTGAGATTGGACTGCCCTGTCTGCGATAACTTTGGGGTTCAGTAGGAGGCACCCCAGTTTAACAACCAGAAGACAACACATCATTTCGTTGTCATGTCCTCAATCTTTTATCACATGTATTTACTATCCTGGGAAAAATGGTTTAGGGCAGGGGTTGGCAAGTCTGTGGGGCAAATCTAGGATGCCTCTTGTTTAGACCATTAAGAATGGTTTTTGCATGTTTTAGTGGTTGAAAAAAATAAAAAGAAGTACTGTATTTTGTGACGTGAAAAGTCACAGGAAATTTAAATTTCAATGTTCATAAAGAAGGTTTTATTGGAACACAGCCATGCTCATTCATTCTCCTACTGTTACGGCTGCTTTTGTGTTACAGAGGCAGAGTTGAGCGGCTGTGACAGAGACCATATGGCCCACAAAGCCTACAGTATTTACAGTCTAGTCCTTTACAGAAAATGTTTGGTGACTCCTTGTTTGAAATAATGGTTTAGAATTAAAAAGACCAGGTTACACATCCCTATTCCACCACTCTGTGTTCTTCTCTAAACTGTTTCCTCATCGGCATCGCACAGATAGAAATGCAACTACTTCATAAGCTTTCGGGAAACATTAAATGAATCAATGTGTATAAAAATGTTTAGTACATTGTCTGGCAGAACTGATCAATAAATGTTAACTCTTAGAAGAAAAGAGCAGAGAGCTTTGTCTGTGATATTTACCAACACTCCAAGCACCTAAACCCCTCCCTAGCACATAACAGGTGCTCGGTAAATATTAACCAAATATATGAATATGAGCACTCTGTTTTCTGTTAGGAACAACTGCGTTCAATTCGGGGGTCATCAGAGAGGAGGCTCTGTAAGACTGAGCAATAAGAGAAGTGACAGTGAGTTGGGCTTTCAGTCCCCGCCTTGACAGACAAGAGGGGAAAGGGAGAAACATGGATGGTGATACGGTTGTGGAGATGGGCAAGCTACATTCAGAGGATTGTGACGTGATCAATAGGCCACTCCTGGGGACACTGGGAGACAAGTCATAGGTTCAGAATTTCCAACTATTCTTTTTTTTTTTGAGATGGAGTCTCACTCTGTTGCCCAGGCTGGAGTGCAGTGGCATGATCTCAGCTTACTGCAACCTCTGCCTCCCCAGTTCAAGCGATTCTCCTGCCTCAGCCTCCTGAGTAGCTGGGATTACAGATGCCCACCACCATGCCTGGCTAATTTTTGATTTTTAGTAGAGATAGGGTTTCATGATGTTGTACCAGGCTGGTCTCGAACTCCTGACCTCAGGTGATCCACCCACCTCGGCCTCGCAAAGTGTTGGGATTATAGGCGTGAGCCACCGTGCCTGGCCCCAACTATTCTATCTCAACATAAATCAAGAGATGGGAGAAGAACATGATTTGGGACGTGCTTCTCTGTTGCTCTACCAGTCATCCCTTCTCACCCATGGGGCTGATACCAATGATCACAACTTGGGATATTAAACGAGAAACCATTCCATGAAATCAGTGGAGCAGGTCAGCCACAGACATCAAGCTAACCAGTCAGGTGAAAAACTGATATCAGCCATTTTCAAAACTACCACTAATTTTTTAACGTTTGAAAACCAAGTTAGGGCTTGACTACCTTTTTCTGTCTGACCACTGTAAGTATATAATTATTTCAACAACCATAAAGATTTTGCTTTTATTGCTTCTCATAAATAGAAGTTCTGATGTAAATGAAATGACTGACATTCACAAATTTGCAAATTACCATTGACCAGAATATTTTTAATAGGTTTTTATTTAATCACATTTAGACTTCATTTTAGATTGTACTTTATAACTTAATGCATTTATTTATTCATTCATTATTGAATACCCACTCTGTGGCAGGCCCAACCTTGCCTTCAAGTGGCTCATGGACCAGTGAGAGAGACTGACACACAACAGGTAACAGTGTACAGCCTCACTGATGCTCCGACGAGGTGCCGTGGCCTCACCCAGAACACCTAACCCTGACTGGGTAGGGTGTAGGGGCGGCAGTGGGGGTCAGACCTGCTTTCTCAAGGAAGTGATGCCCATCTGGATATTTAAGGGTGAGAAAGTGCTTTGATATAGTCCAGACTCGTGTGTGTGTGTGTGTGTGTGTGTGTGTGTGTGTGTGTGTTTGGTTAAGTCATTCTGCCCAGGTTTGCATAATGATCTTTCTCAGTTTAACCCAGAAAGATGTAAAAACATTTGCTATTTTTAGCCCATCATATCTGGACTTTCATAAAACCAGCACAAAGCAATTCAATTCAGAAAGAGAACAGTAACCAAAAAAATCTACAAAAATAAGTAAATAAAATAACCACAGGTACCTACTATATCCAACCTAGCATATACTATGTTATATATAGTATTCATTTATTTCAGCATTATGGACTAACTTATTATGCCATATTTTACGTAGAGGTGACACTTAGTAAATGTGTTTTTAAACTTACAGCTGAGGGGCATGGTGGAAGCCCCAGCATGGAAGCGAGTCTCATCAAACTCTCCCTTATACCCTAGAGAAGAAAACAGAAATGCATGTGAACTGCTTTGTGATAGATTTATTTTAAAACAATGGAGAGAAATTTTAAAAACACACACACACACACTTTGAAGAAAACAAATCTAGCAAACCTACTCTTTACCACAACTGAAGCATACGCTGAAAGCTCTCCTTTAACATTCATCGCTGATGCCCGGTACTGAGCTGTATCTTCAAAATCGCATCTGAAAGAATAGATGGAAATGAATATCCATCGTAGTGACAATCCTTGTAATTACTAGCTGTTCTATCAGGGAACTCTTTGCTATCACAGCCCCCTGCAAATCAGTGGCTAACACATGGCTCTTTGGTTCTCCTGGTACAGCTATTTGTCTCTGATCTAGCTACCTGTGGGATATTACCTAGTCCAAGTGATCTACCGCAGTTTCATGCCAGCAGCATAGACTGGGGAGAGAACACACTGTGACCCTAGCCTGGGTTCTTTAAAATGTCAAAAAAAAATTCAACCAAGTGCTAGGCACATAAATTATAGAGTGAACTGCATTGTGATCTGCTTACTTGTCTAAAGTTGCATTGGGAAAAGAAAATGTGCGGGCATGTACCTTTGTAGCAAGTAAGTACCCAGAGGCACACTGGAGGGCGTGGCTTTCCTGCTGTCCTGCCCTTGTAGTGGGTTTCAGTCTGCGGGCAACCAGGCAATAGGGAAGAGAAAGAAGCAGTCCCTCCGTGTAGATTCCCACAACCTCCCTGAGCCAGGTTGGTCTATGTGTTCTAGCTTCAAAGCTCATCTAAGTTATTTATTTACACTTCATTTCCGCTAAGGTTCAGGCCATACTTGGAATTTCAGCTCAGAGCACAACACAAGAAGCGCCATCTGGATGTTCTTCTAAGTTATAATACAGAAATTGGAATTCTTATAAAAATGGACCATTAGGGAGAGAATGGTCTCATGGAGAGATGAAGAGGCTAAGGTTTCAAAGCAGGTTGTTTTATGTCTTATCATTACCAGTTTCTCGTGTTCTTCATTGTTTCTCGGGGTTTAGTTTCATTTGTGTAAATTTTTTTTCTTGCTGAAATTTTACAGACATCAATAGAACCCCAGGAAGGCAAATACAGTTGCCCTTTGCATAACTAGTTAATTTTGAAAGTAACCACATAGCTCACTGCTGCTTCAGCAGAACCACCCACTGGCAGAACTGACCCGACTTTGGGTCAGGCTCAGTGCCTGGCAAATGTCACAGGGTCCTAGCATCATTTGGCCACCTCCTCTGATCTGAGGACAAGGCTATAAGTCACCTGAGAATGAATGGTATAAATGCACATCATGGTTTTATCTAAACTGAAAATTCTGGGAACTTGTTTAGCTTTTTCATTGACCTAATTAGGTTTGAATTTCAAAATCATCTTGGGAGGCATAATAAACATTTGGGAACTTAGGAATTTTGATGTAGGTTTCGTTTTCAAATTTTGCTTTGGATTTTACTTTAAGCTCAAACATCTCAATGTCTAGCCTGCTTCACATACACAGATTGACAGAGTGCATACTTTCCCATGGTTCCTGGCAAGCTGAAGGAAAGAACATTATCTCCAAGTTTAGCCCACATTCAATGCCACCTACCCAGATCTCCATGGCCTTTAGTTATTGAAAACAAGAGAACGTGATCATGATATTGATTTGGGACTCTGAAATGATTACTGAATATAAATGCCTCTTTATGCAACATATTTTTCTTACATCTAAGAAAAATTCCCAAGTATATAAAAAGATAAATGAAAATATGAAAATTGGTTTTTTTCTCATCATCTTTGACCAAATCCAAATATAAAATCATTTTTGGAGGTAGTGTGGGTATGGTAAGGATCAGTCATACATATCACTTTCAGGTGTGCACCCAGAGAAGCACCGTATACAAATGTCCCTCATTGTGATCACACAGCATTGGGATGAAGTGGGGAAAGTGGCTGTTAACTGCAGGGGTGAGACGCCTTCCTGAGCAATGGTGAGCAACACATGGACACTAATGTTCTCTTACGCATTAATCTCCAGAGTGTGCATTCCATATCGACTCTCAATAATATACTTTCCAGGGTTTGCATGGACATTTATTGGCACCTGGTTTTTATACCTATAACAGAATGGAAACAAAATGAAGTAAGTTGAAGTGAAAACAACTTCATGATTAAACACACACATACAATTCTTGTTCTTGCAGGAACATCTGTAAACAGGGCACTGAGGGTAGCAGCAGCATCGATTAAATAAATGTAAATCATATTAGCTTACGTGAAGTGCACCAGCAATACGTCACACTTCTTGATGAAGTGCTTTCCCCTCCTCTATAAACTTACATGAAAAATGTTGACGATTCACAACAATATGGCTGAATATCATGTAACATAATGTTACCAAAAAAAGCCAGTTACAAAAAAGTGCACAGCAGAATGATTGCTTTTATATAGAATACAAAAACAAAAAGACTAATTAATGCTACTAGAAATCAGTAGTGTGTTGGGATGCAAGAAGGAGGCTTCTTGGGTGTCAATAATATTTATTGATTTGGATGTCAGTTACATGGATGTGTGCAATCTACAAAAATTCACTAAAGCAATTCATTTGTAAAAGTGTGCAGTCTTTGGGAAGCCGAGGCGGGCAAATCACTTGAGGTCAGGAGTTTGAGACCAGCCTGGCCAACGTGGTGAAACACCATCTTTACTAGTAATACTAAAAATTAGCCAGGCATGGTGGCACACACCTGAGCTGAGATTGTGCCACTGCACTCCAGCCTGGGTGACAGAGTGAGACTCCATCTCGAAAAAAAAAAAAATTTGCAGTATATAATTAAAAGGGTTTTAGGCCAGGCATGGTGGCTTATGCATGTAATTCCTGTAATCCCAGCACTTTGGGAGGCTGAAGTGGAAGAATCACTTGAGGCCAGGAGTTTGTGACCAGCCTGGGCAACAAGCAAGACCCTGAATCTACAAAAACTACAAAAAATTAGCTGAGTGTAAACCTGTAGTCCCAACTACTTTGGAGGCTGCAGTGGGAGAGAATAGCTTGAGCCTGAGAGGTTGAGGCTGCAGTGAGCTACGATCGCACCACTGCACTCCAGCCTGGGCAACAGAGTGAGACCATACCTTAAAATAAATAAAACAAACAAACAAACAAATAAATAAGCTTTTAAAAAATAAATAAATAAAACAAATAAATACATAAATAGGCTTTTTAAAAAGTTGACCACTGTTGATGTAACAGAGAGGAAGGCTTTGTGTTGGGGGTTTTATTGTTGGCTGTCTGTGTACGATGAGAGCAAAACATTCTTCCTGCTAACATTCTTGCATGTTGTTAGAAGCAATATCATTATTATTATTATTATTTTTTGAGACAGAGTTTCACTCTTGTTGCCCAGGCTGGAGTGCAATGGCATCATCTCGGCTCACTGCAAACTCCTCCTCCCGGGTTCAAGCAATTCTCCTGCCTCAGCCTCCCCAGTAGCTGGGATTACAGGCACCGGCCACCACGCCCGGCTAGTTTTTTGTATTTTTAGTACAGATGGGGTTTCACCATGTTGGTCAGGCTGGTCTCGAACTCCTGACCTCAGGTCATCCACCTGCCTCAACCTCCCAAAGTGCTGGGATTACAGGCATGAGCCACTGTGCCCGGCCTGCAATATCATTGTATTGAATGATCATTACATTTAAGTGTTTTATTCAATGTCATAAACAAACATGGCTCTTGCCTTGGAAGAATTTATAATACAAATAATGAAAGGAAACTTCTGACAAATAAGAGCTGAAAGCCTCCCTTTTTTTGACTGTTCCATATCTGGTTAAGCCTCACAGCCCTCAGAGAGTGGACTACGCAGGGGGGCCTCTCCCTGGGACCCTGTCTTCTGGGTCTGTATGTGGCACCTGGATTCTTCACCACTTCCTCATGTTCTCAGTAGCCAGTGGCTATGGTGCTGGACCAGGCTTTTCTACTTAAACCATTTTCTCCCCAAAAGAGGAACTGGGTTTCACTTGTTTCCCTTTCAGACAGCCCACTTTGCACGCACAGATGACGTCAATAACCCTGAGAAACGCAGCTGACACAGAGAATTGACTATGGGCCAGGCAATGCTCTAAGTGCTTTATGCATACATTGGTAAGTTCAGTTCTCACAACCACCGTATGAGATAGTGCTGTTTTTAACCTCATTTTCCAGATGAGGAAACCAAGGCATGAGGGTTTCAGGAACTTGCCCAGTCACACAGCCAGGAACAGCAGAGTGGGGATTTGAACCGGCAGCCTGGCTGCTGACCCATATGATGCTTCCATTTTCCAATTGTTCTCTCTGCATTTCATTTCTTCAGACTTGTGGACATGATCATAAGGAGGTTTGGGAGTAGGGAACATGATGGAAAGGGAGAGGAAGGAAGAATACTGGCTTCAGTCAGCTCCTTCCTTTCCCCAACTCTCTCTCTCACACGTACACCCCTCCGTCCCTAAAGCACGTTATTCATTTTCTACACTTAAAACAAACAAACACTCTCCTCCATATAGCAAAACCTGAACTCATCCTTCAAGATTCAGATCAAATGCAACTTCTTCAATAAACTCTTCCCTAGAATATGATACAATATGAATCGTTCCTGCCGCTCTGCATCAGGGTTACTTGCTTCAAATTACTAAATATAACATTTACCAAAATTATGGTTGGATGTGCATCTTTTCTATTAAGTTGCCAAACCTTTGAAGTTGGGATTGTGTCTGATCCACATTTACTTTTTTTTTTTTTTTTTTTTGAGACAGGGTCTCGCTCTGTCTCCCACGCTGGAGTGCAATGGTGTGATTATAGCTCCCTGCAACCTCCATCTCCCAGGCTCAAGCAATCTTCCCAACTCAGACTACCAAGTAGCTGGGACTACAAGTATGCACCACCACACTCAGCTAATTTTTTCTATTTTTTGTAGAGATGGGCTCTCGCTATGTTGCCTATGCTGGTCTTAAACTCCTGGGCTCAAGCAATCCTCCCACCTCGGCCTCCCAAAATGCTAGGATTACAGCCACGAGCCACTGTGCCTGGCCTGATCCACATTTACTTCTATTCCTACTCCTGAGGAAGAATGAGTCATGGGCAAACAGCAGGCCCTCAGAATTGGTTAAATTTGGTTGAACAGAATTAGCATGTAATGCAATAGATTAATTGTAGCTTCATAATTTTTTGTCTGAGAGAACAGAGTTCTGACAAACATATATGTCATGATATGGATGATTTTATTTTAAATAAATAGAGATGAGGTCTCATTATGTTGCTCAAGCTGGTCTCAAATTCCTGGGCTCAAGTGATCCCCCTGCCTCAGCCTCCCAGAGTTGGATGATTTTAAACAAATGCACACGAAGAAAGTAAGTTGACACTCTCAGTTCCCTCAGATGTGAAATGAAGAGGGTGGGACTGGCTTAAGAATCGCAGCTGTGTGGCAGGTGCAGCAACATAACCTTCTCCAAACACAGAAGACCCTGCAAGTTGATGCAGTGCTGTTTCCTGCCAGCAGTTTCAGACAGCGGTCTCAACATGGCTCGAGCAAACAGGACTATCTGATCAGAGATGGCCTGGAAAAATAAATCTACTGGCCACTTCTAATCTCCAGCATTCTCCGTTTAGATGAAGTACAGGGTAGAACATGTTAATTGGCATGCTCTTCTCCTATAATTGGTTTAGGTAATTTCACACTGGACTCAGAAGCTCACCCTGGCTCTGCTCTTTCTTGTGCTGGAGGGTTTTCAGTGGTTCCTCTTTGCCTAAGAAAAGTGGTGTGATACCAAAGGCTGTGACATGTGCTGTTTGACCAAATGACTCAGTGACACTCAATTCGGCTTCTGATCAAAAGCATTGCTCATATCTCTATAAAATTTTCATTACAAAGTATTCTGCAGGTCAACAGTGGCAGTTCATGCCTGTAATCCCAGAACTTTGGGAAGCTGAAGCAGGAGGATTGTTTGAGGCCAGGTGTTTGAGACCAGCTGGGTAACATGGCAAGACTCCATGACTGTAAAAAATAAATTTTAAAAAATAAAATAAAAAACTATTTTGCAGCTCCCATAGTTGCTTCACCATCCTTTCCTTCCATTACTACTCAATTTAGCACCTGAATACCTTTCCCCCAGCTAACGACTTTTCTATTGTCACCACATGGCAAGAGAAATGGGTTTAAAATACACACACACCACACATCACTTTGACTGCAGAGCTTGTAGTCTTTTCTCTGGAGCTCCAGATACCAATGTGAGAAATTCTTCATTTAAAGCAGTGGTCAAGGATTAAGTCAGAAAGGTATTTGATTCTATTCTCCAAGGAATTCCACCCAGAGAGGCATTTAGGTTTGCAGTCACTTGAGACTGGCTATCTTTAGCTTAAAGTCAGGGAAGAAAAGAAGGATTTGGGGCCTGTTCTGTATATACTTCACAGCTTGTTATTTCTGGAACATGAAATTCCAAGCTGAGTAGTCATCGGCTAATTTTGGAGGTTAATCCACACCCTGGGATTACATATCAAAAGCTTTCTTAAATCCCTGTGAATATTCCGATGTATACCATCTCCCTTATCATTTGTATGTAATGTCTATGAATTGTTAATGAGCTTTCAGTATACTATAAGTTTTTCCAGTGACATTTCCTTTATGTGTGTAAAACACACAATTCCCCCGGACAAATGTCAGTTTGGATGTTGGGCTGAGTTTATAGTATGGGGTCACAGTAAAAGCTCTTTGGCAGTGTAAAGCATGATCAAGCAAAAGACTTCACAAAAATTATTTTCTACCCACAAATAACGCACACCAAGATGATCTTTTTTTTTTTTTTGAGACGGAGTCTTACTCTGTCACCCAGGCTGGAGAGCAGTGGCGCCATCTGTGCTCACTGCAACCTCCGCCTTCTGGGTTCAAGTAGTTCTCCTGCCTCAGCCTCCCAAGTAGCTGGGACGACAGGAGCGTGCCACCATGTCCAGCTACTTTTTGTATTTTTAGTAGACATGGGGTTTCACCATGTTGGCCAGGATGGTCTCAAACTCCTGACCTCAGGTGATCTGCCTGCTTCGGCCCCCAAAGTGCTGAGATTACAGGCGTGAACCACCACGACCAGCCAAAGATGATCTTTAATATACTGAATCTCACCACAAATGAGATTGCTGCTTATAATCCAACCTATTTTGAATAAATCACTCTAGACCCACTTTAAAAACTAATTATCTGAGAGAGATTGAGAGAGCGATCCCATTGGGATAGATTTTGGAATTAAGTAAATAAGAAAAATCCAAAATAAAACTCCAAATCTTTATGTTGGAAAACTGTTGTAAATTGTAAATAATTCGTGTTAACCATTTTAAATATAAGCTGTTTTTTTCTACGATAATATGGTAGTAACTGCTAAATTTGAATATGTGATTAATAATTCTAATCTTGAAAATAAACTCAATGCATGATTCTATTATGAAATTTACAAATCCTCATAATTTGTGAGAATAGTTTTCCAAATCTCTGCCTTTGTAACTATTTTATTCCTAGGTTTTGAATTATTATAATGGGCTTAATGACACATTTCTTTAAGTATCTATTTGACAACGACTTTTGGGTGAAACTGAATAATTTTTTCTTTTTCTTTTTTTTTTTTTTTTTTGAGACAGGGTCTTGCTCTGTCCCCCAGGTTGTAGCACAGTGGTGTGATCTCACTCACTGCAACTTCCACCTCCCAGATTCAAGCAATTCTCCTGCCTCAGCCTCCTGTGTAGCTGGGACTACAGGTGCCTGCCACCACACCCGGCTAATTTTTGTACTTTTAATACAGATGGAGTTTCACCATGTTGGCCAGGCTGGTCTCGAACTCTGGACCTCAGGTAATCCGCCCGACTCGGCCTCCCAAAGAGGTGGGATTACAGGTGAGCCCTCGCGCCTGGCTGAAACTGAAGAATTTTAAACACGTATTATAAATGTTTTGCTTGAGGATCTAGTCCAGCGTAGATCACATATAGATATGAAAACATGAGTGCCGAGTGAGTGAATGACAGCTACACACGAATACCAACACATTGCTCCAGTGAGTTTTCCTGATCTCCCTGCAGGCTGCAATCAAGATTTCCATGGACAAATTCAATCTAGGCTTCAGGCCAGAAACCCAAATGAATCCTGCTCTTTAAAAAGTATACCTGTCGTGAGGGGAGGGGAGGGGGAGGGATAGCATTGGGAGAGATACCTAATGTAAATGACGAGTTGATGGGTGCAGCACACCAACATGGCACATGTATACATATGTAACAAACCTGCACGTTGTGCACATGTACCCTAGAACTTAGAGTATTATAATAATAGTAATAATAAAAAGTATACAATTAATACTATTCTCTCCTTTTAAAGAAAACTTTTTCCTTCTCCACTATTTCACACAGTATTTAAAATCTGACTAGGTAATACGTTTATATGGTTCAAGAACCAGAAAGAACTAAGGGTGCACAGTGAACCCTTCCTGGTAACTTTTGTCCCTTTGACCCCTCAGGGTCAATAGCTTTTCTTAGGTTCTTACATATCCTTCCGGAATTTCATTATGCAAATAAAACAAAAACAAACATAAATGCTTTTTTCTTCCCCCTTTAAACAGAAAGACTCTTATTATACAAGTTATTAAATTTTAAAACTTTAATTTTTTTCACTACATATGTATTTTCCCTTCTATGTTGACAGAGTCCTCCTGCAGGATGGCCAGCTTCACGGTAGGGGTGCAGCAGCATCCTCTGCAACTAACTTTTCTTTCTTTCCTTTTTTTTTTTTTTTTTTGAGACGGAGTTTCGCTCTTGTTGCCCAGGCTGCCTGGAGTGCAGTGGCGTGATCTCAGCTCACTGCAACCTCCGCGTTCCGCGTTCCATCGATTCTCCTGCCTCAGCCTCCCGAGTAGCTGGGATTACAGGCATGCGCTACCACACCCGGCTAATCTTGTATTTTTAGTAGAGACAGGGTCTCTTCATGTTGGTCAGGCTGGTCTCGGACTCCCGACCTCAGGTGATCCGCCCGACTCGGCCTCCCAAAGTGCTAGGATTACAGGTGTGGGCCATCGCGCCCGGCCTGTAACTAACTTTTCTACCGAGGCCAGTGCTTAGACAGGCTCCACGCTGCTGTCAGAGCGAGTTGGGAATAGGACGGTACTGCATCCTGTCTCTGCACCTGACCTTAATGAGGGATGTGTGTGCCCTGTCATTCAGTGCTCTCTGGGTAACCTCTAGGTTCCACATGAATAGATTCGGTTAGTAATGTGGGATTGGTTGGAGAGCGGCTGCTGAGTGCCTGTATCATTTGTTAGGCCTCAGGAACTCCCATGAGTGAAGGTGTCCAGTGGAAACTTGGAGCCAAACCCTCTTTGGAAAGGGCTCTGCTGGAGCCAGGCCCGCCACACGTGCCTTTGAAAGATGCGGCTAAGGACGTAACTGCTATGAGTGGAGGCAGTGTGAGTATATGAAGCATCATCACAAATTTACTCCTTTAATAAACCTGCTGATATTCAGGAAGGGCATTCTCAATATTCCCTTTGTACTTCTCCTCAGTGTCAGGCCCAGGAAGCTGCAATCGGATACCAAAAATGTATAAATGCCAGCAATGTCATCACCAACAATCTTGGTTGTTGCTTGGGCTGCGGGTTCCCAGGTCTTCAAGGGGAGAGCTGCTTATTGAAGATTTCATGCTCTGTACCAGTGGTGCAAAGTCAATTAGCACTCCAGTGAATGATTTTTTGCTCTTTTTTTTTTTTTTTTGAGACAGGGTCACATTCTATTGCTCAGGCTGGAGTGCAGTAGTGCCATCTCAGCTCACTGCAACCTCTGCTTCCCGGGTTCAAGTGATTCTTCTGCCTCAGCCTTCCAAGTAGCTGGGATTACAGGCATACACCACCACACCTGGCTAATTTTTGTATTTTTAGTAGAGACAAGTTTTCTCCATGTTGGCCAGGCTGGTCTCAAACTCCTGGCCTCAAGTGATCTGCCCACCTCGGCCTCCCAAAGTGCTGGGATTACAAGTGTGAGCCAGCTCGCCCAGCCCAGTTGATGACTTTTTAAAAACATGCCCAGAAATATATACTAATCCCATCCAGAAGCCAACTCCCAGAGGTGGATTTACCTTGAAGCAAATGAAGCTTAAGTTTCAGGGTCTCTCACTACCCAAATCCCTGCAAGACCTTATGTCGTAGCTTATACTGCTAATTTATTTATTTAGTTTGTAAAGAGTGCCCTCCAAGTTGTATCAGCTTCATGCCGACAAAACCTGACCCTGACCCCGTTTACTGCCATTTCCAGTCATCAGTTATCTGTTAACTGATTGTCCAAGTTTCAGCTTTACCCAGGGCAAATCTTGCTCTCAGAAGTATAGTTAACTATTTTCCTAGTTGTCTCCCAGTTCTATTTTTTTTTTTTTTTTTTTTTTTTTAGCTCAGTTGCCCAGGCTGGAATGCAGTGGCAAGGTCAGAGCTCACTGCAGCCTTGTTGTTCGTTTGTTTTAATATTTATTTTTCACTTAGCTTGCAAGGCAAGGAGACTGTCTGTGAAATGCTCTGGTCTGTCCCTCATGGGAGAACGTACGATAAAGAATGCAGTCACTAGGACTGATGCTTTGCACGGGGCTCGAGGGAGTTCTCTCCAAGAGCACTAACGGAGGTGCAGGGACCAGAGGAGGCTCATCCAGTACTTCTGGAGAGGAAGCTTGTCTCTGTGTCTTCCCTTTTGTTTGAAATGAGCCCCTAGGACATAAACTTCACATGTAAAGGATGCATATATTTAAAAGCCACCTGTAAAGGGTTTAGGGATCAACTCTACTGCTTCTCAGCTCTGTTAGTGAGGATCACTGGAAATGGACAGTATTTCTATTTTTGAATTTAACTGGAATTTGAAGGGTTGACAGTTTGGTCATCTCCTATTTTTCCGGAGAGTTTCCATTCTTTTTGTTTTTGTTTTTGTTTTTAATTACTTTTTTTCCAGATCAACAGAGCACAATGTAAGGAGTCTAATCTTTGAAGTTCAGCTCTGCTTTTGTGAAATCATATCACTTTTGCTTAATAACACCATCAGCGGTATGTGGCCGGGTTTTTATTCAAGTTGCTGTGTACTTAACAGAATAAATAAATGCTTAGGAATTGAATGTTTATCTCCCAGAAGCTACTTTGTATCCTTTTGATAATCATCTTTAATTCTAATTTTTTTAAAGTGGGAAAACACAGATAGGAAACTGTAATAAACACATTTATTCAACAAAGGCCTCTAATTATTCATTTATTATTGATACATTTTAATTCATGAAAGAAGAAATATTTTTACTAATATTTCTTGCAGCTGAAAATTTGTTATTGTTTGTGCATTTCTATAGAAAAGTTTGGAATTTTTTTTTTTGAGGTGGGAAGTAATTGGTTTTTTAAGAAGAAATGTCCCTTTAACAGGCCAAATTGTGCAACTTTATAGTCACAGAGAAGGGCAGGCAAAGGCAGAGTGATTGCTAACTTACTTTTCCATTTTAAAGCTTGTAAATTGATTTTTTTAACTTCATTTTTATAGAAATATGTTTCCATAGTTCTCATCTATAAATTATTTGCCCTGATAATTCATAGCCAGCTTTGATTTTTATTCTTTGGTTTTCAAACTCAGAAGCCCTGAAAAGAGTTTACATACATAGAAAAATTGTAAGTAAATCCAAAATCATCAAAGACAGATTAAGATTACAAGTAAAAACTCACCATGTGCTCCTTAAGAACAACCTTAGAAGCCGGGAGCACTGGCTCACTCCGGTAGTCCCAGCACTTTGGGAGGCTGAGGTGGGCAAATCACCTGAGGTCAGGAGTTCGAGACCAGCCTGGCCAACACGGCAAAACCCCATCTCTACTGAAAATACAAAAATTAGCCAGGTGTGGTGGTATGCACCTGTATTCCCAGCTACTTGGGAGGCTGAGGCAGAAGAATCGCTTGAACCCAGGAGGCGGAGGTTGCAGTGAGCTGAGATTACATCCCTGCATTCCAGCCTGGGTGACAAGGTGGGACTCTGTCTCAAAAAAGAAAAAAAAAAAAGAATAACCTTAGAGAGTTAATTGGGTTTATCTTGTCAGCTACCTCCACAGTGTTAGGCAGGCATCTGATCAACATTAGAAATAACAGAAAAGAAAGGAGAAGGATGCAGACACTCTGGGTGACAGTGACATTCATGTAGTGTTTATATTGCAACCTAAGGTGCATTTACCACCACTCCTGAAAATAAGAAAAAAGCATACAAATACCTGCACCAGAGAGTAAAACTGAAATATCTTTTTAAATTGGCTCAATTATTTTCATACTTCTGCTGTCTATGGCAGGTATTTGTGACATATGACAGGAAAGTTCTCAGGTTAGGGATCACCAAGTCATTGACAATTGCAATAGGATATATTATGAAGGAGGAAAAAGAGTGCTTATTCCTTATGGAAAGAAAATATCTCATGCCCCATGTTGGGTAATATCTGCCATCCAATTCTTTCTTTTGTTTGGTGTCAGAAAACACATTGATGCAACTTGCTTATGCTCTCTGGTAAAAAAATAAATAAATAAATAAAAAACAAAGAAAGGAAGAAAGAAAAGAAAGAAACAGAGAAAGAAGGAAGGAAGGAAGGAAAGGAAGGAAGGAGAGAGAGAAAGAAAGAAAGAGAAAGAAAGAAATAAAGAAAGAGAAAGAAAGGAAGAAAGAGAGAAAGAAAGGAAAGAAAGAAGGAAGGAAGGGAAGAAAGAGGAAGATAAAGAAAGGAAAAGAAAGAAAGAAAAGAGAGAAAGAAAAAGAAAGAGAGAAAAAAAGAAAGAAAGAAAGAAAAAGGAAAAGAAAAAGGAAAAGAAAAGAAAGAGGCACATTAAGGCCTCAGCTCACATGAGGGGTAGAGATGGGAGTTTCAGTTAAAGGGAGTTTTGTAAAAGGCAGCATTGCTTCCGATCACAAAATCCTGCCAGGTTGTGTAAAGTTCATTGTTGGAAGCTAATTTTTACCTAACTTTTATCATCCGTAAGAGTTATAGACATATATTTGGTATGTTGGTACATATGTTGACTAAAATGCAATACTTCACATAAAATAAACATCCATTTGTGTAATAGGATGATAGAGTATTACCATGTAGCATATATATGCAAGACTGTTTTTCCTTCCCATGCATACAAATTCATCTCAATACCCTTCTTCACTCTTTTGAAAACCTATACAATCTTGTAGATGTCTTTATTGACTCTTGCATATGGTTGTTCTGTGTGTTTCCACTAGAGGTGAACTTAACTTTGTGTAATGAATTCTGTTAGCTTTCATAAAAATAACATACCACGTGACACGAGGTTCTGGCCAGCCTGCTATAGAGCAATGCAATTTTACTTTCTCCTTCTCCCAAACCGTGTGGGAGCGAGGTTTAATGATAAACTCAGGAGCATGGAGAAGATGGTCTTCATTCAACTTGGCATGATATGCCTCGGTTTCTTCTAACTGAAAAAACAAATAAGCAAACAAACATATTACCAAAATACCAATAAATCAAAGTGAATTTTGGTGCTAAAATAACAAGTAGAAGGCAAAAGTTTTATTTTTCCATTTGGAAGCTTAATTTTGTGTAGAGAAAATGCACTCCCTTCTCCCTTTTAAGAACAGAGGTAGTTATTTGACATTTATCATTCTAAGCTTAAGCAACATCTTTGATTTCTTTTTCTTCCTTTTTTTTTTTTTGGCCCAGGCTGGAGTGCACTGGTGCAACCTGGCTCACTGCAGCCTCTGCCTCCCAGGTTCATGTGATTCTCGTGCCTCAGCCTCCTGAGTAGCTGGGATTACAGGCAAGCACCACCATGCCTGGCTAATTTTTGTATTTTTAGTAGAGATGGGGTTTCACCATGTTGGCTAGGCTGGTCTCGAACTCCTGTCCTCAAGTAATTCTCCTGCCTTGGCCTCCCAAAATTGGGATTACAGGTGTGAGCCACCACACCTGATCATATTTTACTTCTCCAAGGTGGATTTCTTAAGGCTCTTTACAATCTTTAATTTCCTTAAAACCTAAAATTCCATGGAGTTTAAAACTATTGTTTGCTTTCTTTGACCTACATATTAATATTTTAATGTCTTTCTCCTTGTTTTCTTATGTTTTGTTTCTCTAAAAGACCACATAATCTTCATTTGAAACAAATCAGCCGGGCGCAGTGGCTCACGCCTGTAATCCCAACATTTGGGGAGGCCGAGGTGGGTGGATCACTTGAGGTCAGGAGTTCGAGACCAGCCTTGCCAACATGGCGAAACCCCATCTCTACTAAAAAAAAAAAAAAACAAAAACGAAAATTAGCCAGGTGTGGTGGCACGTGCCTATAATCCCAGCTACTTGGGAGGCTGAGGTAGAAGAATTGCTTGAACCCAGGAGGCGGAGGCTGCAGTGAGCTGAGACTGCACCACTGCCCTCCAACCTGGGGGACAGAGTGAGACTCCATCTCAAAAAAACAAAACAAAACAAAACAAAACAAATCAATCTATATCTACACGCACACACTCACACACACACCCCCGCCCCCAACTTATGACATGCATTTCCACCTTTGTAAGTTACTTTAAACTGTCTTTTCTTACTGTTTTCCTCAGGGACAGGTGTTCTGCCTTTTCTCGAATCACAACTTTCCTTGACTTCTTTTCAGAAGTTTCTTCCTGTTGAAGAGTGGATGTGGCCTGTTTGGAAACCATGGACTGCCTGGATGCCATGGACTGCTTGGATGCCGTGGACTGCTTGGATGCCATGGACTGCTTAGATGCCGTGGTCTGCTTAGATGCCGTGGACTGTTTAGATGTTGTGATTCCTTCCTCACTAGCAAGAAGATTCCTCTGTGCTATATAAGCAGCAGCTTCTTTAATTCTTTCTTCTTCCCTATCTGTAATTCCACTGACATGCTTTTGACTAAAACACAATAATGGCAAAATGTAGATGTTGTGGATGGCAGTGATAAGATTGAGTAATTTTACTAAGTTCAAAGTACCACACTTCAGACACTGTATCCTGCACCAAAAGAAAACCCGATATAGAAAAAGCAGGTACATCAGAAACTGATGCTTCATGTACAGAAGTATTCCTCACCTTAACAAACAACAATAATAACACCTATGATGGCCCTGGTGCTTTTCACATACACTATCTTGTTTCATCCCCATACAAACCCTATGAGATAAACTTTTTTTTTTTTTTTTTTTTGATATGGAGTCTCACTCTTGTTGCCCAGGCTGGAGTGCAGTGGTGCGATCTCAGCTCACTGCAACCTTGGCCTCCTGGGTTCAAGCAATTCTCCTGCCTCAGCCTCCCAAGGAGCTGGGATTACAGGCTCCTGCTACCATGCCCAGCTAATATTTTGTAATTTTAGTAGATACAGGGTCTCACCATGTTGGCCAGGCTGGTCTTGAACTCCTGACCTCAGGTGATCCACCAGCCTTGGCCTCCCAAAGTGCTGGGATTACAGACGTGAGCCACCATGCCCGGCAAAGATAAATTATTATTTCTGTTTTAAATATGTGGTAACGAGGTTCAGATAAGTTAGATAACTTGGCCAAAGTCGTCTCACTGGTTGTCTTGTGTGTTTAAACATGATTTTGTTTAAAATAAAAGATTATGGTTCCTTTCCAGAAAAGCCATATTGTCAAATGAGATCTAGTTTGTGTGCCTGTGACCCTGATACATGAGTAGGAGCTTGATCTGGGTTCTGTCACTTTGCTGATGTAATGCATTGCCTGGAGTTGTTACATGTATGAATAAGTTCTGAATTTACATGAGGTTCCTTATGCCTACTGGGTTTCTTTCTAAGATAATACATGTTGTGTGTGCATATACTATGTGTGTAACTATACTATATACTAAGAAATTATCAAACTTGTGATGGAAGTGGTGACGTTTATAAATGTGACTCGTTATTATTCATAATTGATGACAATAGTAAGGGAGTGGTAACATCCCAAGTGCAATGCCTACTGTGGCAGTTTATGATAGAATCTGTGCTATGATTTATTCATGTCATTTAAAAATATTTGAATTATTTTAACGTATTTCAATGCCTTTTGTTGTAAACCCCCTCAAATGTTTTAGTGAGAGAGTGTATTGATTACATCGAAGATTCTCTTGACATTGAGTCTCCTTAGACCTCTTAAGTCAGAATCACGCATTCTAAGAATGATTACTTCAGAATGTAAGCAAATGCTGCCATTGTGTTAGCAAGTTCCTAGCATCTAAATCTATGCCGCTTGCTGAGGAATAAGATTCCACATTTGCCAAGATTGGGGTTTCTCATGGACTATTCCTAAAACATCTGGCAGATGAGATGAGTCCATGTTGTTTCTGACTAAATGTAGTGAGTAAATTTTAAGTTTTTTTCTCTCTCTGTAAATATTAATAAGCTAATCCCTACTATGGATGTTAGTAATATGTCCATTATTATTTCGGGGGGAGGAGGAAGATGAAAGATTTTTAGCTTAGTGTCCTCACATAATGACCTCTCATTCTTTTTTGAACAAAATAGGAAGTGAATGAATTACTAACTGAATACAAAACAAACCACCAGGAGAATTTGCTTGGAATTCTCTATGGAAGTCAATATGCAATAGGGAGATGTTAAATGAGCTTTGTGAGCTGTTTCAATTCATGTAATGACGGATCATATTCAGTGCTAGTCTTGCCCCAGACTCCAAGTAAGAGAACTTTATGTTTAAGTTCTCATTACTACTGATACTGGATATGTTGGCACAGCTCTAGAGGGCCAGATGAAGTGATAGCCTCCTTGCCTTTTCCATTTACAAAGAAGCTAAACTTCGAAAAAAAACTAATTATTTCACACGAGAACTCAACTACAGTTAAAAAGTATGTTAGACCCAGGCAATAGGGATAGTCTCCTTTAAGTAAAAGTCAGGATTTATCAGTGATAACCCTTCTATAATCTGGACACAAAAGCAAAACTGTGAGGCTAACATGGTGACAAAAGTATACTACTACAAAGTAAAAATAAATTTAAAATCTCCCAGTACTCTGCAAATCTCTGACAGTCTCAATTCAAAAATCTCTTGTGGACATAAAGTTTACTCGATTTATTGGAATATAAGTGGAAATTTCAGATGCCATGCAGAGGAAATGGTATTTTCCAGAAGCACACTGTGAGTGCAGAGGGCATGTCCACTGCATTCGCCAGGCCTATGTGGGACTTTCAATTCTTTCCCTCCCAGGCATGCAGCTTTCAGCAAGTCACTCTGCCATGATTTCCTTGTCCAAAACATTGATATATTAATATCTCTGCAAGGTTGTATGGAGAATTTAGCAAGATGGTTTATATAAAGCACCTTGCGTGAGTCCCAGCAAATAATAATAGACACTCAACAAATGTTCATTTCTTTTCCATCCTCTCCTCAGATTGTTAATACTGCCAAAACCACTGTGAAATGTTATTTTCAACACAGTAACAGAGTATAGGTGATGAGACCATATAAGATATAATGGAGAACTAGAAATAAAGCCTAGAAGATCAATTTTTCTTCACATCTTTTTTTTTTTTTTTTTTTTTGAGACGGAGTCTCACTCTGTGGCCCAGGCTGGAGTGCAGTGGTGCGATCTCAGCTCACTGCAACCTCTGCCTCCCAGGTTTAAGCGATTCTCCTGCCTCAGCCTCCCGAGTAGCTGAGACTACAGGTGCTCACCACCACGCCTGGCTAATTTTTTTTGTATTTTTAGTAGAGACCAGGTTTCACCGTGTTAGCCAGGATGGTCTCAATCTCCTGACATTGTGATCCGCCTGCCTTGGCCTCCCAAAGTGCTGGAATTACAGGCGTGAGCCACCGTGCCTGGCTTCACATCTTCTTTTATCACAGTTTATTTGGTAAATGATCACTTCTTCAGATTGGCCCGGAAGAGACAAATAGTTTGGTGTGGACAGAGCAGGGAGAAGATGTTAGGAGTAAGAAGCTTCATTTTGTGCCCTGCCAGGTGGAGTCATGTCACGTAGGCTGGTGTTAAGCTGATGTGGTTTTTAAATGATTTTTTGAAACAGAGTGGGAAAAATACTGGAGACAAAAGACTTTACTGCTCTAGCCTACCATCTCTTATAAGGAATGCCAGTTACATTAAGCTACTGTGAAGAGGCCAAAAGGCTGGGCATGCATACTTAGCAGCGAAAGCGTGTTTGTCTGGAAAGTTCACTTAAAAAAATCAGAGATAGCAAAGATATCAAATAAAAAGCTAAAAATAGAATGCTATTTATCCCTTTACCTTCCTAATTGGGTTCAGAGCAATTATGACATTAGCCTCTGACACAAGTCAGAAAGGAACTGTCAGAGGGCAATGGAAAGAAAAACACAGGCAACAGAAGTAGGTCACCATCAATCACAACCAAATTATTTCCTGACTTCCAAGAGGATCTACTTTTCCATGACATTTGCTCTTAGAGGATGGCCTCACTTTGAGTGTCACCTGAGCTATGGGAATAACTCTCTGTTCAAAGAGAAATAAACAGGAGATGAACCAGAAAGTTCCTGTTGAGCTTTAATCTTGGTGTCCAGGACAAGTTTCCTTTCAAGATTCCTTTGAATATTATTACTGCTCAAAAATAGTGTTTATGTAATAAAGATAGAAAATTGGCATCACACAGACTTGTGATTTAGTGATTATTTTGTTTGAAGTTTACCTCAAAGTAAATAGCAATCTATTTCCCATTGAACAAGGCATTCAAATTATGATGAGATTTTTCCCCCAATGAACAATAATTAAAACCACACTAATAACCAAGATATTTTTCAGCTACCTAAAAGTGTCATCTTGGGTTTTTTTTTAAAAGTTCACCCAGGCCAGGTGTGGTGGCTCATGCCTGTAATTCCAGCACTTTGGGAGGCCAAGCAGGGAAGATCACTTGAGCCCAGGAGTTCAAGACCAACCTAGACGATATAGTGAGACTCCATCACTACAAATAATTTTTTTAAAAAATTAGCTGGATGTGGTGGCTCGTGCCTGGGGACCCAGCTACTTGGGAGGCTGAGGTAGGAGGATTGCCTGAGTCTGGGAGGTTGAGGCTGCAGTGAGCTATGTTTGTGCCACTGCACCGCAGCCTGGGTAACAGAGTGAGACCCTATCTCAAATATACATATATATATATATATATATATATATATATATATATATACACACACACACACAATAATAAAAATTCATCCAACATTTTGTAGTTTTTGAAGCTTTCTTTTTACTCTGGCTGTCCTGTCCAATCACTAGCATCCCAGGATCCACTTCCCATTCCAGCTAGTTTTATAAGCAGCATTAAGTTCTGATCATTCTTGTTTGTCATGCAGCCATCCTACGTGATGGCAAAATTTCTGAAAAGGAAGTCCCTTTTAACACAATTAACACATCTCTCTCCGTGCAAGGTTCCGAGCTTCCTCAGATCTTAATCAGTATATAGTAAGTGCTTAATAAAAGGTTAGCTGCTTTTACTATAATCTAACAAGTGCTCAATAAATGTTAGCTGCTATTTCTATAATCTGTCCACAGCAATTATGACTATAATCTGCTATTCCTATAGCACTTACTATATACTTCTTAAAAATTAAAGCCAGGAAGAAAAAGCACACTCACCGTCCTGAGAAAATGGGTACCATGTAGTCACTGGGCAAATTTTCTTTCTCTTTTCCAGACAGAAGGCTGTGCTTGGCTCTCTTTGGTTTGGGGCTCAACTTGGATGAATAATCATCTAACAGCAGACTGGAATCTGTAAGTCTGAAATAAACCACCTAACATCAGACAGTAACAAAAAAAGGCATTTACAATATTCAAAATACTGATACAGGAAGTTTTAACTTGGGAGAAATTTTACCAAATCCTAGATCTCTAATGTTACAATTATCTCTTTAGAATTAAAGTAGAGTTAGAAAGATTTCAAATAATGGATTCTATATAGACAGAAAAGAAAAATAGTGATAATAATTTTATGGCTACAGTAATTGCATGGCTTTTCCCCCCACTGAAAGTTTCAAGGGAAAAGAGTGATGTTTTTATGATAGTTCTAAATGCCCTTTTGTGTAAATGTCATGTTGGAAATTTAGGCAGTCTATATAAATGGTTTTGATACACGGTGCATCCAAATTCTTTTGGGAGCTTATTTAAAATGCACACTTTTCTAGATAGGTCTATTCTGATGTAGGACCTTTGGTTTACATTGAGACCTTTATGTATTATAGGCAACTCCTGCCTTTGAAGGGACGTGGGGCTTATTAAATAATAGAGTTAACATATTTTATGGGAACACACAATGCCAATTGACTCAGTGATTCACAAGGGTGTGATAAAGAAGCCTTTGGTCAGTTCTGTCTTCCTATGCACACTGGTACAAATGTGCACTTGGAGGTAGGTAGTGCTCTAATAAACCAAAAAATTGACTAGGGAAGTGGAAAACATGAGAGCAGAGATAGCAGAGAAAAAGGACTGATGAAATGAAAAGAATAGTCTTAATTTATATAGTTCTTGAATGAAACGAAATGCATTTTCATAAAAACGTATGCAATTTGGCATAAACTTCAGGAGTTCATGAACTCCCTGAAGTCAATTCATGAACTCCCTGAAGTCAATCCATGAACTTGGGGCTAAGAGTCCCTGATCTACACAGTAAGGAAAGATGTTAACAATAGGGGTCTGTATGGGAACTCTCTGCACTATCCTTGTAATCATTTTGTAAATTTGAAACTATTCTTAAAAAAAAAAAAAGTTAATATATTTTTTAAAACCCCCCGTCTAGAGAATCTCTAACGACAAGGTGAATAGGGGTATGGTGGCATGGGAAAAGCCAAGCTGCCCAGTTGAAATAGAAAAACCTTCCAAACCATCCAAACCTTGACCATTAACTAATCTTCGAAAATCATTTGAAAAAGCAAAAGGGATTACCTAATCAAAACCAGAAGAGAGGCCAAGCATATACATGGTACAAAATAGATATATGACGACGCGAGAAAACAAGTAGCACAGGGCTTTGACAGGCAGGGCAGGCAGCGGCACCTTGAATCCTCCAGGGAGGTCGCATGGAAATGGCCAAACTCTTCCTTCCCCACTATCTACCCCCTCCCACCGTGGGGAATATCCATCTCTTTTTCTATGATGAGCATTAAAACTAAAGGTTAGAACTTTGAATTCAAGCTTGTGGATTGGTTACCAACTGGAAGCCAGGGTGACATTTGTTCCTGGCCGGCTGTCCTGGGCAGCAGCAAAACGACTGCATTCTACTACCCCGGCAGGTCACAAAGTACAGGCTGTGCTTATACAGGTCTAAGTTTAAAGTGGTATTTTCCCTCACCTCTTTATTCCATTAGCATCCAAAATAACATACTTATGGGGCTTAAGAGTTTCATTTTTTCCCCTGTTTCTAGAACAGTTGGATTTCTAATTTCTCTCCTGTTTTTCTGCTTTTGCTTTTCTCTCTTTACCTCCATTCTAGCGGCTACAGTCATATTCTCATGAGCTCATTATTTTTTGACATTTATTTACATCAAAATAGCTATGATTTGTTATTCTTTTCATTGCATTGCTCCTTTTTCTGTCATTTATCCTTTAAGACAAATTCTTAAAATAATGCATTTATTACATAGAATGTGCCATAATGTGAGTATTCCATTCTCACAAGTAAATCACAGGAGCTGTTTTTTTTTTTTTTTTCTTGTATGTCCTTCCAATGTAGGAGCTGATTTTTAATAGTTGAACTTTATGCTAAAGACTCATGGCACTTTCATCAGCTTCCACTTCATATTTCATTTGGAACAGAAGAATTTTTTAAAAGCATTATGACGTTATGGGTTATATAGTACTGCTTAGAAAACGCAAGATCTCCACTTTTATTATGCTAATATTTCTTCAAGCCTTTGATTTCTAATAAAGAGTATTGAAGAATTAGATGTTAAAATACCATGCGAACTGATGATTTAGTAATGCTAAGACATTTATTTATTGAGGCTAGCAAGCAAAACTAAATCAGATAGACACAAACTTTAAAGAAAGTGACTGTGTTATAATAAGCATAATTATCTTAAGAAAAACCATCCATAGTCTATTTTGTCATGATCCATGAACTCTGAAGTCCAACATCTTACTCTATCAAATTTTAAAGTTGAATAATGTCTCTAGAGGAGTTACATAGAATATGTAGATTTTAAATTTCTTTGATCTTAAATCAAAGAGCTAAATAAGGGCTTGCTAACTAACCCCTTGGGCTTTTACGTATTTAAATTTTGAAAATAAGCCAACAATTCAGTTTCTGAGTAGATACCAAACTTAATATGTATGGATTGCTGTCAGTCTTTACCTATTAAAACTACATGTAGTGTTTTTTAATGTACTTAGCTTAAATCTTGAAGCTTTCTGAATTTTGATGAAAGCAATCAAATTAAGCAAAAGGCAAGGTTAATTGTGTGTGCGCGCAGGTATCTATGAGCCTGTAACTGTATCTATATCTAGGTACATCTTTTTGTACTCCCCCACCAATTATGCTAGTCCTTGTTAATATGTCTACAGTTAACAGATTTTAAATACATATCCTGGTGCGTAGGACATTATCACGTACATCTATGACTGGTAGCACCACAGGGAAGAGATGTAGTCAAGGTACAAAATGCACTCTCTGGAAATATTCCAGGAACTCAGAAGTAGACTTACACCTGCATCTAATTCAAATACTGAACAGAAAATATTATAACCCCCTGCTTGTTCAACTTCATAACAGGAAAAGCAAGAACAAAACCATTTATAGCATCTCAGAGCTGAAAGAGGACTCGGGGATATTTATACCAGGCCCTTGATTTGACAGATGTGGAAAGCAAAGCCTGGAGAGTGTTTGTAACTCACCCATGCTCACACAGTGAGCTGGTGGTGAACTGGGCCTAGCATTCATCACTTCTTGATTTTCAGGCTAGTGTTCTTTACACTATACCAGTCATCTCCAACTTCTTTTTTTTTTTTGAGACGGAGTCTCACTCTGTCACCCAGGCTGGAGTGCAATGGCGCGATCTCGGCTCACTGCAACCTCTGCCTCCCGAGTTTAAACAATTCTCCTGCCTCAGCCTCCTGAATAGCTGGGATTACAGGCGCACGCCACCAGGACCGGCTAATTTTTGTACTTTTTAGTAGAGACGGAGTTTCGCCATGTTGGCCAGGCTGGTCTCAAACTCCTCATCTCAGGTGATCCGCCTTCCTCGGCCTCCCAAAGTGCTGGGATATCCAACTTTTATGATCAGGTACTCTCAATTAAAAAAAATTGGGGGCGTACTACCTATATATGTTTATTTATAAGTTCTATCCATATACTACTGTATAAATAGTCTCATTTTATGAAACATTCAATCAATAGAAAAATACTAAAGACCACACTTGATTTTTTTTTAAAAAAGAAGTGTTAAGACCGGGCATGGTGGCTCAGGCCTGTAATCCCAGCGCTTTGGGAGGCCAAGGGGGGTGGATCACGAGGTCAGGAGATCTAGACCATCCTGGCTAACATGGTGAAACCCCGTCTTTACTAAAAATACAAAAAATTAGCTGGGCCTGGTGGCGGGCGCCTGCTGTCCCAGCTACTCGGGAGGCTGAGGCAGGAGAATGGCGTGAACCCAGGAGGTGGAGCTTGCAGTGAGCCGAGATCGCGCCACTGCACTCCAGCCTGGGCAACAGAGCGAGACTCCAACTCAAAAAAAAAAAAAAAAAAAAAAGAAATGTTATTATTTCGTTCTGTACTCCCACGGCTTGCCTTTGTGGACTCCCCAGTTTGCAGACCATAAAACCATGTCATACTGCCCATGATGACTTTGATGTTGATTTGCTCTTCCTGAATTTATTCACCTAAATTGAAGTTATGAAATCATCAGTTACAGCTAAAAATAAAGCACAAAAAAACTCATTAAACTGAACATAAAGTAAAATGTTGGCCCTTTAAAGTTATGTTTATAATCACCATATAATTTGGGGAAATTGTTCCAGGTTCACTAGGATGAATAAACGTATTCATGCTTATGGGAAGTATAGATCTGCTTAATGGCTATGTTACTTTCTGAAAACATCCTGACAGCCTATCAGCACGTTTCAGAGAAAGGATGAACTGTGGGCATTGTCTCTGCTGACTGTGCCACCAAAGCCAGCATCACCCATCCTTGTGTGTTCAGGGTTAGGCTGCATTATTGGTTTCTCTGTCTTTCCCACTGCCTGTGACTACTCCAGAAGAGGGATGGTCTCAGTGATCTTTATATTCTTAGCACTGTGCCCAGTGCCTGACATAACTCAATAAATGTTTATTGAATGAAGTGAAATAAAGATTTATGGCCAGGCGCAGTGGCTCACACCTGTAATCCCAGCACTTTAGGAGGCCGAGGCAGGTGGATCACGAGGTCAGGAGTTCACGACCACCCCGGCCAAGATGGTGAAACCCCATCTCTACTAAAAATACAAAACTTAGCTGGGTGTGGTGGCGGGCGCCTGTAATCCCAGCTACTAAGGAGGCTGTGGCAGAGAATTGCTTCAACCTGGAAGAGGGAGGTTGCAGTGAGCCAAGATCGCACCACTGCCCTCCAGCCTGGGTGACAGAGGGAGATTCTGTCTCAAAAAAAAAAGAAAAAAAAAAAGATTTATTCTCCTGTAATAAAACCCTAGCTCAAGGATTCTGAACCCTGGTTTCACATCAGAATCAGCTGAGGAATGATTAAAAATGACTGATGCAGAGGTGGGACTTCCAGTATGGTGGAAGCAGTAGTTCCTCAGTTCCTCTCCCAAAAGCAGTGATGATATACAACACATTGTCAAAAATAACCAATCAGGGCTCTGAAAATCAATCAAAGGCATACACTACACTGAGAATTGGCTATTCATAGAACAAACAACTGAACTTCACGTATGAGCAGTGGGAGTCTGTGTGTCATTCCTGCCTAGGCTTCTCCCATCCCTTACCCCCAGCTTAGTCCATAAGGTAGTTCAACCAAGATGAGAAAAGGCATGAAAAGGAGCAGCCAGGGAAGACTGACTTGATTTGGGGCACAATGTGATAAAACCCCACATCCAGCAGCACTGTGAATAACAGTAGCAATCTAGGTGGCAAACAAACAAGGGAAGACCAGCAGCTCAGCTAGCCTGAGGTTACAGTCAGGCTTGGGGCAAGCAGCAGATTGGTAGATCAGCCAGAAATTTACCAGGAAGATCTGGAAAATAAGGTAGTCACAGGGTCCTTCATAAGCTCTCCATACATATATGTGTGGGAAAAACTGGAGAGGGCCAAGTTTTCCACACATCATTGGCTGACTGTAAGCCTGTGCACATGTGCAGAGGACAGGCAAGAGAGCCTGGAATTAAGCAAAACCAGACTTACTTAAAAATTACCTGCACACAGGCTGGGCACGGTGGCTCACACCTGTAATCCCAGCACTTTGGGAGGCCGAAGTGGGTGGATCACGAGGTCAAGAGATCAAGATCTTCCTGGCCAACATGGTGAAACCCCGTCTCTACTAAAAATACAAAAATTAGCTAAGCACGGTGGCGCATGCCTATAGTCCCAGCTACTCCAGAGGCTGAGGCAGGAGAATCACTTGAACGAGGGAGATGGAGGTTGCAGCGAGCTGAGACTGCACCACTGCACTCCAGCCTGGGCGACAGAGTGAGACTCCGTCTCAAAAAAAAAAAAATCACCTGCACACTTTAGCTGTGCTCCCCAACACACACTCATATCTACTGCCAGAGGGTGGAAGATTTACTGTCTTGAGCTGTTTGGGCACAATGTCTGACCACTCATTGGCCATTAATCTATGCAAACACCGTGTGATTCCTAGGAATTCAGGCTTAAAAATGAGAACAAGAATTTAAAAAACAAAACAAAGCTGAGCAGAGACACCTGCAGCCACACAGTAGTTAAAGAGATTCTACAAGTATGTTCAGCCAAATTATTAAACAAAACTGAGATCACACCAGTGCACTTGAGACTGGGCAACAGAGTGAGACTCCAGCTGAAAACAAAAACAAAAACAAAAAAACCCAAAAAACAAAAAACAAAACCAAAATACAGCAACAACATACTCTGAGGAAAATTCAGAATTCAGAATTGTAACAATATATTATCTGACATGTCCCATTTTTAACAACGATAAAAGTTATGAGACATGCCAAGAAAAGGAAAATGTAACCCACACCAATGGGAAAATAGTAGTAAACAAAAATTGTCTCTGAGTTGTCCTTGATGTTGGGTTTAGCAGACAAAGACTTCAAAGCAGCAATTATAAATATGTTCAAAAACTGAAGGAAACCATGTTTAAAGAGTTAAAGGAATGTATTACAACAGTGACTCAACAAACAGAGAATGTAAACAAAGAAATATAAATTATAAAATAAAATCAAAGGACACTGGAGTTAAAAAGTACAATAACAAATGAAAATTTCTTAGAGGGACTCAACAGCAGATGTTAGATAAGGGAAGAAAGAATCAATAAAGTTGAAAATAGAAATTACCCATTCTAAAGCAAAGAGAGATAAAAGAATAAAGAAAAATTAAAAGAGCCTCAGAAACCTGTGAGACAATGTCAAACATGCTAACATATGAGTAATGGCAGTGCCAGAAAGGGAAGAGAGAGAGAAAGGGCAGGAAAATATATTTGAAGAAATAATAGACTAAAGCTTCCAAAATTTGATGAAAATATTAATCTATGGATTCAAGACGCTCAAAAAACCCAAGTAGAATAACACAGAAAAAGATACATAGACCTAGAAATATCAAAGTCAAACTGTTGAAAGTCAAAGCCAGAGAGAAACCTTGAAAGCATCAAGAGTAAAATGATTCTTTACACACAGGGGAACAATAATACTGTTAATGGTAGACTTCTCATCAGGAAAAATGGCACTGACATGACATATTTAAGTGCTGAAAAACAATGCTAATCAAGAATTCTATATCCGGCCGGGTGCAGTGGCTCATGCCTGTAATC
Organism: Pongo pygmaeus; assembly: GCF_028885625.2. Lineage (NCBI taxonomy): Eukaryota > Metazoa > Chordata > Mammalia > Primates > Hominidae > Pongo > Pongo pygmaeus. The sequence continues at coordinate 32,096,050 of NC_072390.2, read as the reverse complement.
CTAGCACTTTGGGAGGCCGAAGGGGGTGCATCACTTGAGGTCAGGAGTTTGAGACCGCCTGTCCAACACGGTGGGACCCCGTCTCTACTAAAAATACAAAAATTAGCCAGGCATGGTGGTGCACTCCTGTAATCCCAGCTACTTAGGAGGCTGAGGCAGGAGAATCGCTTGAACCTGGGAGGCAGAGGTTGCAGTGAGCCAAGATCGTGCCACTGCACTCCAGCCCTGGCAACAGAGTGAGACTCTGTCTCAAAAAAAAAAAAAAAAAAGACTAAAGATAATTTAATTGTAATTTAAACCCACACAAAAAGATGGAGAACAACCAGAAAGTAAATAATTGGGTAAATACAAAAGACAGTGTGTGTACATACACACATACACACATGTATATGCACACATATGTATATAAGTTTATACATACATATGTATATAAATTTATATGTATATAAGCTTATACACATATATGTATGTAAATTTTTACATATATATTCTATTAAATTCTTTTTTTTTTTTTTGAGACAGAGTCGTGCTCTGTCACCCAGGCTGGAGTGCAATGGCATGGTCATAACTCTGTAACCTCGACATCCCAGGCTCAAGCCATCCTCCCACCTCAGCCTCTCAAGTAGTTGGGACTACAGGCACACATCACCATGCCCAGCTAATTTCTGTATTTTTTGTAGAAATGGGATTTCACCATGCTGCCCAGGCTGGTCTCAAATGCTTGAGTCACCCACCTTGGCCTCTGAAAGTGCTGGAATTACACATGTAAGCCACTGCACCCAGCCTTCTCTTAAATTCTTTAAAAGGTATAATATTGTATAAAATACTTATTGCATTGTGTTGTTGGGTTTACGACATTCATAGTCATAATATACTTGACAATAGTGCAAAGGAGGGAGAAGGAAATGAAGCTATATTAGAGGAAAGTTTCTATGTTTACTGGTATTCAGTGAGTATATATTATCTGAAGTAGATAGAAATAAGTTAATATGTATATTGTAATTCCTAAGGCAATCCCTAGGAAAATAGCTCAAAGAATATAGTCAAGAAACAAAAGAATTAAAACAATACACTAAAAAGGTCCATTTAATACAAAATAAGGCAATAAAGGAGTAATTAAAGAGATATGAGATATACTAAAAAAAAGTGGCAGACATAAATACAACGATATCAGTAATTTTATTAAATGTAAATGGAATAAAAAACTCCAAGGAACAGGCAGAGGTTGTCAGACTGAATGGAAAAAAAAAGATTCAACTAATCCGCTTATATGCTGCCACAAGAGGCACACCCTAAATTTAAAGACACATTTGTTAAAGTAAAAGGATAAAAAAGATATACCATGCAAATGGTAAGCTATATTAATATAAAACATAATACACTTTACATCAAGAAATATTATTAGAGACAAAGAGGAATATTTCATAATGATAAAATGGTCAATTTCTCAGAAAAACATAATAATTGTAAATGTATATACACCTAACAACAGATCCCCAAAATACATAAAGCAAAAATGACAGAATTAAAAGAAATATAAAACTGAAAAATAATAGTTGGAGACTTCAATATTCCACTCTCAATAACTGATAGAACAACTAGATTTAAAAAATCATCAGGAACATAGAATACTTGCAAAACACTATCAATCACCTTGACATGACTGATCTTTCTTGAGTACTTTACCCAAGGACAACAGAATACTTATTCTTTTCAACATTCTCAAGGAGGGTTCATATGGTAGTCCACAAAACAATCTCAATCAATTTAAAAGAGCTAGAATCATGGAAAATATATCCCCAGATAACAGAAGAATTAAACAAGAATCTACAATAGAAAAAAATTTAGAAAATTCTCAAATATAAGGAAATTAACAACATACTTTTAAATAACCTATTGGTCAAAAAGAAATCACAAAAGAAATTAGAAAATACTTCGAACAATATAAAAACAAAAACACAACTTATTAAAATATATGGGATACAGCTAAAGCAGTACTTAGAGGGACATATATAGCTTTAAGTGTTTATATTAGAAAAGAAGGTCTCAAACTAATAATTTAAGCTTCCATCATAAGAAGCTAGAAAAAGATAAAACTAAACACAAAACAAGCAGAAGGGCAATATAATAAAGATTAGAGGGGACATAAATGAAAAAGAAAACAGAAAAACAATAAAATTAATGAAACAAAAGTTGGTTCTTTGAAAACATCATGACAATTAGTAAGGCTTTTGCTAAATTGACTATAAATAATAGAAGACACAAATTATTAAAATCAAGAATGAAAGAAGAGACATCACTAACAACCTTCTAGGAATTAAGAGGCTCACAAAGAAATAATGTAGATGTCTTTATGCTAACAAATTAGACAACTTAGACAAAATAGGAAAATTCCTATAAAGACTCAAATTACTGAAGCTAACTCAAGAACAAATTTAAAAATCTGAAGAGATCAATAACAAGTAAAGAACTCGAATTGGTAATTTAAAATTTTCCTACAATGAAAAGTCCATGCCCAAATAGTTCACTAATGAAGTCTATCAAATACTTAAAGAAATAATACCAATCATTTCTCTTTTTTTTCCCCAAAAATAGAGAAGAAAACACTTTCCAACTCATTCTACAAGGTCAGTATTACATGATATCAAAGCCAAACAAAGATGTTATAATAAAAGGAAACTACAGACCAATATCCATCATAAATATAGATGCAAAAATCCTTCATAAAATATTAAGAAATGGAATCCAGCAACATATAAAACCAAGTGAACATTACCCCAGCAATGCAAGGTTGATTTAACATATGAAAATCAATCAGTGTAATATACCATATTAATAGAATAAAAAGCAAAAACCATATTATCATCTCAATAGATGCAGAAAAAGCATTTGACAAAAGTCAGCATTCTTATTAATAATTCTCAATAGAATAGAAACAGAAGGGAACTTCCTTAACCTGATAAAGGACATCTATGAAAAATCTACACCTAATGTCATACTTCATGGTAAAAACCAAATGCTTTCCTCTTAAGACTGAAACAAGGCAATGATCTGCTCTTGCCACTTTTATTCAACATTGTAGTGGAGGTTCTAGTCAGGGTAATTAATTTTTTAAAAATTGAAAAGATGTAAATCTACCTTTTGTTACAGATGATATAATCCTATGTGTAGAAAATCCTAAAAAATACACACAAAAATTGTTGGTACTAATAAATGAGTTCAGCAAGGTCACAGGGTATAAAATCAAAACACAAAATCAATTATATTTCCATATACTAGCAATGAATAATCCAAAAATTAAATTAAGACAACTCCATTCACAATAGCATCAAAGAGAATAAAATACTAAGGAATAACTTTAACAAAGAAGTATAACACTTGTACATTGACAATTACAAAACATTATTATGATAAGTGAAAGAACAACTAAATAAATAAGTATTTCATGTTCATGGAATGGAAAACTCAACATTATTAAAATGATACTTTTTTTCAAAATTGATCTACAGATTCAACATGATCCTAATCAAAATCCCAGTAGACTTTGTTCTTTGTAGAAATTGACAAGGTGATTCTAAAATTTATATGGAAATATGAAGGAACTACATAGGCAAACAATATTGTAAAAGAAGAACTAAGAGGACTTACATTCACCAGTTTCAAACTTTTTATAAAGCAACACTAGCACTATGGTACTGGTATAAGAACAAGCATATAGATTAATGGAACAGAACTGATAGTCCAGAAATAAACCTCCACATTTATGGTCAAGTGATTTTTGATAAAGGTATCAAGAAATTTAATGGGGGAAGGGATAATCTTTTTAACAAACGGTGCTGGGGCAATCAGTTGTACTGTACACCCATATGTGAAAGGACGAATTTAGAGCTTTACTCAATGTTACACACAAAAAGTTACTTCAAAATGCATCACAGTTCTAAATATAAGTGCTGAAATGATAAAACTCTTAGAAGAAAAGATCAGAGAAACTCCCTAAGGTGTTGACTTAGTCAAAGAGTTCTTAGATATAATACCAAAAGCATGATTTGAAAAGAACAAAATTGTTGAACTGAACTTCATCAAAATTAAAAACTTCTGGTCTTGGAAAGACACTGTGGTAAACAGAAGGAAAAGACAAGGCACAGAATATGAGAAAATATTTGCAAACTTATCTAATAAAGGACTTGTATCCAAACCATTTAAATAACTATGACAACTCCATGAGAAAAAAATCCAATTAAAAAATGGGCAAAAGATTTGAATAGGCACTTCACTAAAGAAGATACAGAAATGGCTACTAAATGCAAAAAAGATGGTTAACAAAATTGGTCATTAGCAAATGCAAATCAAAACCACAACAAAACTCTATTACACACACATTATAATGGCTATAATAAATAAGACAGAAAACAATAAATGTTGGCAAAGATGTGGATAAACTAGAATCCCCATACATTTTTGTGGGAAGGTAAAACAGTACAACCACTTTGGAAAACCATTGGGTAGTTTCTTATAGAGTTAAATGTAAACTTAGCATACAACCCAGCTGGTATTTCGGAAAGTGCATGAGAAAGTTTATTTCAAACATTATTGAACAATCTCCTTGTTCAATCGTTCACAATGTATATATATATAACATATTATAATACCACTGAAATCCTCACAGGTTTATTTCTTAACATTCTGTAGCAATTTCATTTATTCGACAAAAAAATTATTGAGTAGCTACTGTGTGCAAATACTGTGTTTGGTATTGGGGTGGGAGCAGGATACAAAGATAAATGTAAAACCCTTGTCTTCTGAGAGCTTTACGGTCTAGTAAGGGCGTAAATGTATTATGCCAATCAAGGAAGAAAGGATGGAAGAACACAAAGAAGGAAGGCCAGTAACCACAAAGACCAGTGCAAACAAAATGTGAATTCACACACTTGAGAGCGAGTTTCTGTCTGGGGTTATCAGGGAATCCTTTGTGGAAAAGCTGGACATTGAAAGATGGGTAGGACATCCCAGGATGAAAAGCTCTGTTTTTAATGCTGACTTATCTATGTGTTGTCATTAGGCTTTACTGAAAGGCCACAAAAGAGCTGAATTCATTTTTTCTATTCTAAAAATGTTCCTTTAAAAACTTCATCTTTACATATATTTACAGCTCAGTACTGTCCACATATATGCGAAATGCTCAGCCGTTTACTGGAAGAGAGAAAGAGGCCGTGTTTTTAAACTGTGGGTCAGCTTTTTCTGGGCCTCTTCTGGGCTGTCTTTGCTCCAGTTAGCTGCTCCTCCGCAGGGCTTCAGCATCTGAATTACGTCTCTCATCTTTAGGACCCTGTGCAGAGTCACTGGGAATTTGCATTCTCTTTTCTACTCTCTACTTTTCTGTTGGCCACAATTTCCTCTTTGCAAAACCTGAAAAATGATACTTTTCTTTGGACTTTTGTGAAAACGTTGTTTTGGATCTACTTTTGATTGAGAGCAGCTTGGTTTTGTGCTCCTCCTTTGATACAGGCAATCCCGGTGGCCTAACACCTTGATTCTTGATTCTCCCATTTCCCAATCTTGACACACATGGAGGTTTCAGGAGAACATCAAAGTTCGCGGACAAGTAGAAAGCTGAAAAGAGTCCTCTTTTTGCTAATACACTTTTCAGAAAAAGTTTCTTATGGTACAAACATGAATTTAGTTAGATCGACATGATCCTTGAAATTTACTGACAGGTAGCATCATAATAAATATTATGATGTCAAAATAAATAGCCTTCTCTTGGATTTTAATTTTTTTTTGCATTATTTATGTTACACTAATCTCTTCTCTTCATTTTACTCTTAGCCATATCTCACTTTTAGTTTTTTTTTTAACTATTTAAATAGGAATCTAACCGCAATTTTTTCATTTAATTTATTGCTTTATTTTTTCCATGATTTAAATTTCCATTTATATGTAACATTTTACTTGCTTTTTCAGTAACTTTACACAGTTAGTGTATAGCCATGATATAAAAACAAATGCCCTAGGAATGTAGAATATTCATGTGTTCTAGAAAAGGTGGATGTGTAAAACTCTGAGAGAATTAAATATCTTATGGTTCTTATCTATATACATCCTTCAGTTGTTATTCACTTCTGACTATTCCATAAGTGAATTTAATCAGACTACATTATGGTTTTTAAGCAGGAGTAAAAGAGTTTACCCCATATTTCCTAGACATTATAGTATAAAGACACTTGACAATAGTATCAGGAGATACCTTACAAAGTCTAAGGTTGTTTCTTTGTGAACTGAGGTGTCCAGGGTTTGTCAAAGCAGGTCTTATTAACTTATTTATAAAGCAGCCCAGACACCAATATCCACTCTACTTTGGGATGGTCACTGGGATTGACCAGACATTGCATGAAAGTTACCTTACTCTTGCTTTCTTGTTTCATCTAAAAGATGGCTGTGGGAAACCTCAAGCCTGTTGCAAAGGCACCCTTGGGCTTCCAGAGTCCACAGGTCTCTCTGTGGAAGCTCAGTTATACCCCACTACCTGGCCAGTGCCAACACTATGGAGGCCAAGCAGGGACAGAGCAAATGTTTCACCTCTGAGCCCAGGGAGGTAGCAGCTTTGCCCTTCCTCCGCCTCTGGCTGACTCATTCTATTCCACTCTAGGAAAGGACATGCCTTCCTTCTCACAGCATGATTCACCTGCCTAGGGAAGACTATGCCATTCTGGGTATATCTGGTGCCATCTCAACTTGATTTAGGCTGCATGACAGCCTGATAAAAGAGTCAAGCACAGCAGGCAAAGAAGGAACCACGTCTTTCTGGGCCTCAGTCTACATATCTATGAAAGGAGGGGCTTAAATTATATGAACCTTTGTTCCTTTTCTGCTTTAACATTCCACAGTTCTATGGATCTATAAATTGCCAATTATGTGAACCTGTTGTTACCAGGAGTGAGAATCCTAGCTCTCTCTCCCCCTGTGTTTACAGCTGAGGGAGTTGGAGCAGGAGGCTGATACACAGAGAGGACCACTCTCCTTGGATTTAGGGTTGGTCTTTGGGATTCACAGCATAATGCAACAGGCCGGGCACGGTGGCACACACCTGTAATCCCAGCACTTTGGGATGCCAAGGTGGATGGATTGCCCGAGCTCGGGAGTTTGAGACCAGCCTGAGCAACATGGTGAAACCCCGTCTCTACAAAAAATACAAAAATTAACTAGGCATGGTGGCACGCGCCTGTAGTTCCAGCTACTTGCGGGCTGAGAGGACTGAGCCAAGAGGATCTGCCTGAGTCCAGGAGGTGGAGATTGCAGTGAGCTGAGATCGTACCACTGCACTCTAGCCTGGGCAACAGGGCAAGATCCCATCTATTAAAAAAAAAAAACATAATGCAACAGCCTTTTAAACAAAGTAACTCTGGCTTTTCTGCTTTCATAGATATTTCCCTCTGAAGTTCTACCATACAGGAAATAATGTGGCTCATCATTTTGTTGGTATTTAAATACTGGAAGACAAACCCTAGAATATTATATTGATTTTTGTTACCCATGAACTATGATGCTTTTTTCTTATATATAATAATTAAAATTTTATTTAGAGAAGAAGCAATAAAATCATTTCTAAAGGAAAAAAAGTAAAACCTTGATATATCAGCAACAATAGAGACAAGGTTTCACTATTTTGCCCAGGCTGGTCTGAAACTCCTGGGCTTCAGCAATCCTCCTGCCTTGGCCTCCTCAAGTGTTGGGATTACAGGCATGAGCCACTGTGCCCAGAGTATCAGCAGCTTCCTAAGCAAATTTCATTTCCAGTAACAGTCAATTGGCTCAATATTTTTTGTTATTCAGATTCAGCCACTTCAGTCTCCAGATGGATTTGAGTCTCCATACAACTATGGTTATTTCAAGGTGCTTTTCCTATTAAATACCAGAAAAACACTAACAAAAGAATAAGGCATTTCTTTGACACGATGTAGATGGAATCTGGGAAAATGGGGAACAAGTGAATGGTTTTACTATCATCATACCACCTAAAGAGAGTCTCAGAAGATTCATTGTATGCACAAAATCTCCACAGACCATTTCACAGCCTCAAAACTCCCTGGCTAAGGGTGCTGAGGAGCTCTGGGAGAAATCTGATAGAATTCAGAACTCAGCCATAACCAGTAGATCCTCACATCTGGCCACTGCTCACACATCCGCTCTTACTGCACATCTGGCCCTGGGTGGACTACAGCATTAGCCTCCTAACAAGGGAACTTGCTTCTGCAACAGTCACAGTGATGCTGTTACCACTGAGTCAGAGCATGTCGCTATTCTGCTCAAAACTGCCATGGATTCCTTATTTAACTCAGAATATCACCTCCCTTCAATGGCCCACAGGCCCTCCATGATCAGTCCTGCCCAACCCATCACCTTTCTGACATCCTTTCCACCTGCACTATCCATCACTCCCCCATTCCCTTGCAGGGGCCTCGCTGCTGTTCTGTGCTGTAAGGCCTTGCAGTGGCTGCCCTGATGCCTGGTGCACCTTTACCCAGATAACCTCACGGCTGCCTCTCTGAGCTACTTCATTTCTTTGCTCAGATATCACCTTCTCAACAAGGCCGGACTGCCCTCTTGAAAATTCTAACCTGCACTCCTGCCCCATGTCCCCAATCTCTCTCACCCTGCTCTGTTTCTTATTGTTTCTATAACATGTATTACCTTCCGGTATAAAATATAATTCTACTTAATAGAACAGAATTCAATACAATGTGCTCAGTAATTTATCCCAAGCACCTAGAGCAGTGCTTAGCGCTTAGTAAATATTTATTGAATGAATGACTCATAATGTCTAAACCTCACTGAGCGTTCCCCCTGTGCCAGCCACCACACTCAACATCTTACATGATTATCTCTTTTCGACCTCACAACATGAGGGACAGTTATTTTCCTCATTTTACACAAATAGATATGTAGAAAATGACATGAATCTACAGCTCATAGCTGAGGTTAGGACACAAAAGTGTCCACAAGGCAGATTTCTTTGGGAACACATTTTGAAAGGATATTGGGGTAGGATATGAAACAAGCTTTCAAGTTCTCTGCATTCTCTGCTGTGTTTAGTCATCCCTATTTTTAGCATTGGTATCTTTTGTCTGAATTATAACAGCTTTGAACGTTAGCATGGTCTTCACCAACTCTAGTAGTTCCAAGAGGTTATAATCTGAGTGACACGTGGGAGTGGGGGTGGTTGATCAATGTGACATAGGGGTAGGTGAGGGGCATGGTTTAAAGTTAGGGGACCCAGGGAAAGTCACTCAGGCCTCCATGTTTTCATCCCCAAACTGCTGTCTCTTAGAGTCCTTTGCAAATATCTATGTCTGATTCTAAATAGTGGGTTAAAGTGTCTGTAAGGTCCCAGGCTTGGCATTCATGGACACTCCTTGGGTTTTCTTTGTTAGAATTTGTGTCCTTCCATCTGCTGTTCCCTGCTGTAAATCTTGGTTATTTTGGTATTCAATAGCTTCTCTAGAAGAAGGCTAAATCAAAGGAAGCACAGTGCAAAACTACATATTGATGCTTCAAGGAAAACCCAGTGGTGTATGATCAAGGGGAGTTGCTGACTGTAACTGGCATTGGGTGCCCGTGGAAAGGGTGGGGACCTGGGTATGACGAGGGTTCAAATAACTACTCTGCTACTTTCTAGTGTAATGAAGAAAAGTCATTTAATCTCCTTGGTTTCCAATTTTCTCATTTATAAAATGAAGATAAAAATTTCTACTGCTCAGGGTTGTTGTAAAGACTCAGTGGTATAGAGAATGCAATGCTGAATTATGTCATATAGGCTGAATTTTAATCTGTTTAGAATAAGACAACTAAATGTCTACTGTTACCATGGAAGGTTGAGGAACAACTCTAAATCTTCCCACAACCTAAGAAACCTGCTGTGCTGTTCTCTGGTTTTTGTAAGCTATTCATTCTTGTAAGTTATTCATTCTACTTACGAGAATAAGAAAACATTATTTTTAAATTATTTTCATCTTAATGTATGATCCAACTTACTTGCAAGAATGGAAGGTCCCTGCTTTCCATAATACCACCCTTTCTGTAAACATCTGCCTTATTTCATCCCAAGTCCTTATAACATTGGCATTAGGAAAGAGGTCCTCAGGTCATACACTAGACTCTCTGTTATTCATTTTTAGACTTTCTAGAGCAATGGTTCTGACCTTTGTTGAGTCACGGAGCTCCTTGAAAATCCGATGAAAACTACAGTCCCTCTCTCCAGAAAAATTCTCATCTGTGCATAATTTTGCATATAATTTCAGATCATCCAAGACTCTACTGAAACCATTCATGGACAGAGGTTAAGAACCCTTGCCTAATAGTTGCAATGTGGTCATAAGTAATACTGCTCCTTTAATCCTAACGATATTTTGTTGATTATTAGCATGAAACAGTAATCTTGTCATTTTAAGAGTTTGTTTTCCTAAATTATTTTCTTTATTTTTCCCACTGTGACCAAGAACAAAGGCATTTAGAGTAAGCCGTCCAGAATTTACTTTATAGCCCGTGGCTCAGAATACAATTGGTAACTGATCTGTACTGCAAGCACACCGACACTAAACTAGTCATTGTTCCTAAGACTCACTAAGGTCAGCCAAGCCCTGGGCACATGTAACTCTCCATAGTTTCCACTTTAACCCTGGACATCTAACTACAAAGCAGAGCTAAAAATAGACCAAACCGAGCACTTACACTCCACAGAGATGCATTTCCAACCCCAGGGGTTTTAATCAACAACACTGTTCACAATCCGAAGAGAATGCTTTCATTTAGGAGGAAAAAGTTGCTTCATTTTGAGCAAGCTAAAATACAACCTAAAGGAATTATGAAGACTTTAAAGTGTTCAAAAAATATTATCTGCACCTGTGTTCTAGGTCTAAAAAAAGAAAGACTAAAATACCTTCAGGATTGAGTTGGCTTTCTTTGCCTTTCACATTGAATTATTCAAAGGAAAACATATTGGCATTTTCCCTCCTCTTGTTTCTAGGTCAGCATGCTTCTACCAAAAAGTTTAAGTTGTTCAAACATAGCAAGCCATAATAAATACCTACCTACAAAAATATACACATAGTAGGAAGGAAAAAGTAATGAGTTTGAACATAGAAAAATAATTACAGTTCCATTCCCTAGAGAAAGTTTATTATCTAAGGCTCTTTATGGCCAAAATGGATAAGTCTCCTGAGGATTATATAGAGCAAATGTTTTCACAATAAAATTTGCTCAAAGGTTTAATTATTAATGATATATCAGATTATGAATAAATATAAATATTGCATATGTGGCTAAAAGAAGGATTTGTATAAAATTAAAACAATTTTAATATAAAATTTTGCAATAGAGTTGAGAAAATAAAGATCCTTTAAAAATACAAATTCATAAAACTCTAGATTCTACAGCACTGGGGAAATGAAATAAGTACACAAGGAGTTACATTGACAACTGCCTTATAATGAAAATGCCCATCTTCTATAAATCTAGCACAAACAGTCCAGGAAAATGGATATTTAAAATGTAATCTTTCTCTATTACATATACTTTGCTAAATGAGGTTCTTAAGCGTATCTGCAGAACGTTTTCAGGGAAACAAATTGAGGCTGTCATATACATATGGTATTAATTCCTCCCAGCTTTTATTTGGAACGCAGTTCGTTTGAGGCAAGTGCTAAAAGAAATGAATTCACCTCAGTGACAGTATTTCCATATCTGCAGCCAATGTGTGATCCTTATGAATATCCCACGGCAGAATATGACCTATGAAATTGAGATTGCGAAGTGATCCTGTTCCATTTTAATGGAATCTCAGAGTGTTGCCATCATACACTCCAGGTAAACCCCAGCAGAGTCTGGCTCTGTTACTGAACCCAGCAGAAGCTCCCAGGAGGCCACCATCACTGATAAAATGATAGCTGTAGATCAGGTGCTGCTCAAACCCAACAGGGATTTAGGAATTTCTGCCTTTGGAAGCATGCCTCACTTCTAGTTAAACCGACTACTCTATTATTTTCTCAATAACTTTTTAGATTCTCAGAGAAGACAGCTTTTCTAGTTGCCCTACCAGATATTTTGTAGGCTTAAATTTTGTAAGACTGAAAAGTATGTTATGTTTATAGCAAAAAATGCAACCTATGCCAGATACTTTGGAGAAGAGGATTAGAGGCAGCAGGTGGTTATCGACCACATAGCCCAGAAATGTCTATGTTTTGAAGATCAGCAATTTTTTTCTGTGGACTATAGATAGCTTTTAAATAAAAGTCACACGTATCTTGCAAGCGTTTTTTAATCTCCATGAAATATTTCATTCTGAATATGAACAAAATAAAACTTGCCTTGGACTGAGAAAGTAAATATCGGCCCAATATTCATCAGGCTGAAACAGCAGACACAGATAAGCCAACTGCAAAGTGAACAGGAAATGACATTTCTCCCAGGGACATTGCTGTTATAAAGTGTTATGGTAACCTCCTTCTTTGAGTGACTATAGATTCACTGAGAAACTTTCTTCTCTAATATCAAAGACAATCAGTGAGCTTGCTGTTTAAAATTATATCAGTAAGAATAAAACATCTCACTCTTGCCTACAGGATCTTAGTTGCTTCATTGAAGCAGAGAAGCAGCCTCAATTCCCACTTCTGGTGAGAAGTCCCAGATAAGGGGCTTGGGAATGCAACAGTCCACATTTATCTTAACTTTATTGTTTCCAAAGAACTAGCACCCTGGGTTCACTTTGCAGACCAGACCTGCATCTAAGCTCCACTCTGCCTAGAAACCTAAAATAACCCTTTTTCCTCTAGCGTTTAGTCTCCTTCATTGCATTGGGTCAATAAACCTAATTTTGTCAGAATACAGGTTGGTTCCTATTATTCTTAGACTGACTGAGATAGGGCCATGTTTTTATCAAATGGTCGAGCTAAAGAAAATATCTGCTGCATAAATAGTAGTTCCAAATTTTAAGTATTTGCTATTAGATATTGAAAAAATATTTAATAGAATATATCTTTGCAGTAGTTCAGTCTTCTGTGCCCTGTGAATTTTAAATTGTATATATCAGCTTCTCATCTAGGCAGAAACATTCTGAGCGCAAGGAAACCCGCTGTGAATACTGAAATGATCTTTTTTGGCCCTGCTGCTGCTAAAGTAACCTGTGGCAAAATTTCCCTGCTCTTAGAAATAGCAAATTGGCAACACAAGCAAGACTCGCCCGTGAGAACACGAAGCTCTATGTGAAGCTAAAAGAGACAATAAAGGGAAATAGGTAGGCACGGGTCCCAGGTCTCCCAAACAAGGTCTGTCTGCACACTTGGTTGAAATGCAGGGCTGCCGTATTTAAGAAGTAACTGGGAGAAGCTGGGCACGGTGGCTCACGCCTGTAATCCTAGCACTTTGAGAGGTCCAGGCGGGTGGAACACCTGAGGTCAGGGGTTCAAAACCAGCCTAGCCAACATGGTGAAACCCTGTCTCTACTAAAAATACAAAATTAGCCGGGCGTGGTGGTGCATGCCTGGAATCCCAGCTACTCAGGAGGCTGAGGCAGGAGAATCAATTGAACCCAGGAGGCAGCAGAGGTTGCAGTGAGCCGAGATCACGCCATTGCACTCCAGCCTGAGCAACAAGAGCGAAACTCTATCTCAAAAAACCAAAACCGAACCAAAACCAAACAAGAAGTAACTGGGAGAGTTACTCAGAGCACACGCCTCTTCCCTGAGGTTGGAAGGTTGGAAGAGTGCTTCCGACATACCCATGGGAGGAGCCATAATCGTAGGCTGAGGCTGCCTTCCGACTGACTTCAGAGCTCAGGGCGTACTGCGAGGCCTGCTGCTGGAAGGAGGAGGCGGACGCCTGACGGAAGGCCTGGGATTCCTGGCGGTGCGCGGCGGAGGAGCGGCTGCTGTAGGCCGTGGAGCCCTGGGTGTAGATGGCAGAGCGCTTCTTCTCCCGCTGGTAGTGGCTCACGGTGGTGCGGAGGTCCTTGTTGCGGTAGCTGAGATCATAGTGCTGGTGGGACCTCTGATAAAAAGGCAAAGACATCCTGTGCCCCTTGAAGGAACCGGGCCACCTGAAGGAAAACAACACTTTCTGAGTGACTTATTAAGGAACAAATTCCATAGAACAAGTCATCTAAATCAATGTGTAAAAATCAATACTCTTGGCTGGGTGCGGTGGTTCATGCTTGAAATCCCAACGAGGATATCTTGAGGCCGGGAGCTCACAATCAACCTGGCCAACACAGTGAGACCCTATCTCTACAAAAAGAAAAAAGAAAAAATTAGCCGGGTGTGGTGTGTGTGTCTGTAGTCCCAGCTACTCCGGAGGCTGAGGCAGGAGGATTGCTTGAGCCCAAGACTTTGAGGCTGCACTGAGCTATGATTGACCATTGCACTCAGCCTGGGTGACAGAGCAAGACACTGTCTAAAAATAAAAAATAAAAATTAATATTCTTATCTTTTCCAAAGAGTAAACCAAAAAGGGTATGAAGTTTACCATAACTGGATATTCAAAAAACTCTCCACTTCATAGCCCAGATATGCCCTTCCTGTCATTGTACCTTTTTTAAAAAAATTTGTATCTAGGAGGTTTTCCTAGAAAAACAAAGTTTTTCTACCTTGGCTATTGTGCTTTTTCCTCACTCTTCATAATACATATTTCTAATTTTCTGCCATTTCATTCTTCATTTGGGACTTCATTTGGGAGAATGTGGAAGGATAGTCATGTGGTATTCATTCAACAAATAATTAGCAGCAACTACTGTGTGCCTGGCACCATCCAGCCCATGAAATCCAGTAGTGAGGCTGGGCGCAGTGGGTCATACCTGTAATCCCAGCACTTTGGGAGGCTCAGGCAGGTGGATCACTTGAGGTCAGGAGTTCAAGACCAGCCTGGCCAACATGGCGAAACCCCATCTCTACTAAAAATACGAAAATTAGCCTGGCATGGTGGTGGGCACCTGTAGTCCCAGCTACTCCAGTGGCTGAGGCAGGAGAATCACTTGAACTCAGAGGCGGAGTTTGCAGTGAGCCGAGGTTGTGCCACTGCACTCCATACTGGGCAACAGAGCAAGACTCTGTCTCAAAACGAAACAAAACAAAAAAGAAATACAGTGGTAAACAAAAAAGACAAAATGCCTGCTCTAATTACCTTGTACAGAACCGTACAGTCTACTGCAGGAGAAAGACAATAGAGAAAACAAGTAAGTCAAGTATGAGATAGGTTAATGTGCCAAGAACCAGAGAAAAACAAAGGAGGTAAGAGGGATGGATGCAATTTTCAACAGCCTCAGCAGGGATGGCTTCTCTAGACAGTAACATCTGAGCATGAGACTTTCTGGGGAAGAGTATTCCAGAAGGAAGACCAGAGCAAAGGCACTGAGGAATGAACATGACTATCATACTCCAGGAACCACTGACTGGCAGGGGTTCTGGGATGGGAGAGGTATAGGAGATGATGTCAAAGAGGTGAGCTATGTGCATGGTGGAAGGGCCAGTAGTGTAGGGTCCTATAGGTAGCAGTAAGGACTTCAGCTAACACTGTGAAAGGGCTGAGAGGCCATTGGAAGACTCTGAGCTGAGACTCATTCTCGCTGATGTCTGAAGATGGACTGTGGAGGGACAAGAGTGAAAGCCAGAAGACCTATGAAAGGGCTGAGTTGTATCCTCTCAAAATTCCTGTGCTGAAGCCCTAACCTCCAGTACCTCAAAATGTGACCATATTTGGAGATAGGAACCTTAAAGAGGAAGTTAAGTTAAAATTAGGCCATTAGGATGGGCCCTAATTCTATATGATGGTGTCTCTATAGGAAAAGACAACCAAGATCCAAATATGTATATAACAGAGGGAAGGCCACGTGGAGACACAGGGAGAAGACAGCCATCCATGAGCCGAGAAGAGACCTGAGAAGAAACCACCCAGCTGACACCTTGATCTTGGACTTCCAGCCTCCAGAGTTGTAAGGTAATAAATTTCTGTTGTTTAAGCCACCCAGTCCATGGCACTTAGCTATGATAGCCCTGGCAAAAGAATACAAAGTCCACTGCAATGGTCCAGGCTAGAGGTGACAGGGGTAGCAGTGAAAATGTGAGAGGTGGTCAAGCTTTGCACAGGTTTTGAAGTTAGAACCAATGGCATTTGCTGAAAGTTCTGAATTAGGATGTGAAAGAAAGAGATGACTCCAAGGTTTTTGCCTGAGCAATTGAAAGACAAGTTGCTATTAACTGAGATGGGGAGGAATGTGGGAAAGTATCAACTTGGGGTGGAAGAACAGGAGATTGGTTTCAACGCTTTACATCTGAGACGCCTGTTCTACCTCCCAGAGGAGACATTTTAAGTGGGAAGCTGGATATGTGACTCTGGAGTGCAGGGGAGAGGTCCAGGATGCAGATTTACATTTGGGAGTCAACAGCATATAGGTGTTATCAAAAGCCAAGAAAATAGGTGAGAATCATTGTACACGGAAAAGAAAGTCCTAAAAGAAAACAGATGAGGACCATTATACAAGGAAAAGAAAATTACAGGCATGGTGGCTCACGCCTGTAATTCCAGCACTTTGAGAGGCCAAGGCAGGAGGATTTCCTGAGCCCAGGAGTTTCAGACCAGCCTGGGCAACGTGGTGAGACCTTGTCTCTATTATAAAAATCTAAGATAGAATAAAATAAGTAAAATAAAGTCCTAGAGTTGAACCCTGGACTATGCTAATCTTATATATAAGCTCTCTCAAATCTCACAAACATTTCAAGCAAAGGTATAGTCTCAAACCAGAAAAAAAAAAAAAAAAAAAAAAAAAAACTGTTTGCTCTATAAGGAACATACAGGCTTCTAGTCTCCCTACATAAAGAGGTAAGAGAGTCGATTCCCAGGGTGGCAGCTGGCATTGTGAACTTGAGCTAGCAGTTCTACTAAAAGTCAAAGGTATGTTTGTTTAGCATAGGGTGGGGAGACGTCACATGGCCTTAGCATTCTTGAATAGTTTATCCACTGAAGCAGGCCTATCAGCCACGTTGACAACCCTGGATGAAGTAATAGTTTTATAAAAGCTCCACCCCCAAGTGTTTTAATGCTGTAGAATTAGTTTTAAAGTGATCTGTTTTCTCCAAACGTTGTTTTTAAAAAAATTCAAAATGAAGAATGAATCCTTCTAAACTCAGCATATTCTTTGTCAAGTTTAAAACTACTTTTTATTTAAACTATTTTAAAAGTCAGCATGTATTCCCCAGAGAAGAAAACTGAGCAAACTTCACTCCAGAAATATTTATCTTAGGGTTCATGGAAGATATCAGTCTACAGGGCATTTCCTAAGGGAAAAAAATAGCTACTAGCAAGCAACTTTGCTTCAACCCTTAAATAGATGGCTATTTTCTGTTACAAAATATGGAGGATAATTACCATGTATAATTAATAACCATTAGATGAATTTTGATAAAATAAAGGGGTTAGAAAATGTTAATACAGAATTACGTTAGGCAGTTGTAAAGATATTAGAGAAGTTTCTGTTACGATAGTACATTGTAACATGGGACATGTTATTTGAATGATTTTCAAATAAATAATAAAGAACCTTGTTATGTTATAAACTAAATTCATTCCCCAGATGACTTGAAATGCTGTTATTTTCACAAAATAAAATCTTTAAATATCTTGCCCCAATATTATTTTTTACTCTCTTTATTTCTATTTCTCCCAAATACATTTATTTTTAATAATACTTAATATTCCTCTCACATAGATAGTAAGTTACAAGTAAACAGGGTTTGACTTGAAGCCCACATTGCTGATTGTCACAGCCCTGACCTCTGGAACAAAGGTACAACCACCTCCTCTTCATCAAGTAAGCCCTTGAAGTTAACTAAAGCCAGGATTAGCTCCAACACATGACAGCTGGAGTACGTTGGGAGGAAAGATGGTTTTAGTGTCTTTTGTTTCTTTAAGACCTAAATTTTCTTTCTGAAAATAATTTGAGAATTTAGGAGAAATACAAATTCCATAGCTGTAATTTATGATACTTTTGTGCAGGCATTAGAGGGCAAAAGCTGATGAAAACGATTCCCAGAAAAATCACTGTGTGGGGCTCTATGTTGCCTCTGAAATATTACTTAACCATTTTGAGGCCATATCATTGTGCACGCTCACATTTATCCACATTGCATCGTCACAGCAAGATCCCTGAATTATGAACTAGTGACTTCAGAGTTAATTTTCCTTCTTTCAGTCTAATTTGTAACCAGGGGGCATTGTATGGCACATGCAGGATTGAAAATGCAGGGCCTCCTGTCTCTCATCCATTTCAGATTTCAACCAAACCATACTTGGAAAAAGCATTAAACACACACTTACAGTTCAATCTGAGGCAAATATGACCTCCTTACAGTTCCAGGAACAGC
The DNA here is from genome assembly GCF_028885625.2 of Pongo pygmaeus. Lineage (NCBI taxonomy): Eukaryota > Metazoa > Chordata > Mammalia > Primates > Hominidae > Pongo > Pongo pygmaeus. Next base: position 32,077,649 of record NC_072390.2, on the reverse strand, counting down.
AGCTTAATTTCAGAAGAATACAGTGATGTGAGAGAAGGGCTGTGCCAGCCCAACTGGCACCCAGCTGTTCTGGTTTCCCTCCCTGGAGCTTTACTTTCCTATTTCTCTGTTATTGTGACATCTCTTTGAGAAAACTGCTGAGTTCAGAATACAGAAAGAAAGCACTTACACTGCAGTGCTGCTAAGCTCATGAGCTATCAAGTGCATTCTTCTGCTTCAGTGTCACACTTACCAGTTTCCAAAGGAGTAATGGTGGTGGAAATGTTCCGATGAGGCCGAGGAGCTGGATGAGAGAATGAAAACTCCACCTAGGTTGAATCCAAGACAATGTTAAGAGGCAGGGCTAAAGACAGGACCCTGGGGGCCAGTTCAAAAATAATGCATGTGGTCAGGCAGTCGAATGTCAGGCCACACAACCAGCCTTTTATGGCCAAGAAGGCAGATAAATATAGCAGCAGATGGGGAGGGTAGTCCCAAACCAGGAGGAGGAGAGGGGCATGGGCAGGTAGCAGCCTTAGTAATATAATTGCATAATGCCGGTCAATGGGTCTGGCCCGATTAAACCAAATATAGGGTTTTTATTTGGCAACAAGAGCTATTTTCAATGTCACTTTATCATTAGATAATTTAAAAGTGTAATGGAAAGAGTGGTTTGTGTTAACAGCTAAAAATAGGTGTAGTAATATGATTCTCAAAATGGACTTCATGGAATTTTAATGCCAAGATATGGTTCTGGGCGTGCTGTTAATAACACACGTACAGTACATTTAAAAGATACAACGTGAAAAAAGAACTTGAAGCTAACTAAAGGCAAAACAAGGAAGAAATGGGTTACACGTGGTGGCAATTTTTGCCTGACATCACGGTCACTATTTCTCTCATTTCAGGAAAATTTACAAGGTTAAGTTCTAGCTTCAAGCCTGAATATTTGATTCCCTGTTCATTAACTAAAGCCTTTTGAAATGCAACTCAATGTTTTATCTTTCCTAACTCAGAGTAGGGTCAGTCCATCTAATAAGAGATTCTCTTTCTTTGTTCTGTAAATGGTGTGACCAATTAAGACGAGGTATAACCTGGTGGTGAAAGCCTGTGTTGTGGATTCAGATCAGATCTATATCCCACTATATTGATAGCACTTAGTAACCATGTAATCTCTAGCAATTTATTTCTCCTTCCTAAGCTTCAGGTTTTTTGTCTATAAAATGGGGATAATAATACCCAAATTATAGGATTGCTGTGGTGATTAAATGTGATACTGCAGACAGAGCACTTGACCTAGTGACAGTCACATAATATAGACTCAGTAAATATCTGCTATTATTACTGATACCAATAATATAAAAGCTCATTGTTAGATTATATGTATGCAGCAGGTTGGTATTTTGATCTACTGGCCTTATGTTCTGACAGTGATATTACATCAACTGAATAAAGGTCACTTGTGTCTATCAAAATTGTTTTTCTTTTTGAGACAGGGTCTCACTCTGTTGCCCAGGCTGGAGTGCAGTGGTGCAGTCTTGGCTCACTGCAACCTCTGCCTTCCAGGCTCAAGCAATCCTCCCACCTCAGCCTCCCGAGTAGCTACAGGCACGTGCCACCACACCTGGCTAATTTTTTTTTTTTAACTCTTGGTAGAAATGGAGTTTCACCATGTTGCCCAGGCTGGTCTCAAACTCCTGGACTCGAGTAATCCACCTGCCTCAGTCTCCCAAAGTGCTGGAATTAGAGGCGTGAGCCACTGCACCCAGCCTCTATCAAGATATTGAACAGACTCAATATTATAGTATACTTCATCATGACTTTCTTGATGATAACTACAGTTAACACTGTTGAGGACCTATCCAGTGCCAGACACTGGGATAGGCAGTTTATATACATGATCCCACTGACTTCTTATCATACCTTGCAAGGTACAGCTTCATTACCCCGTTGAGGAAAGCAAGGCTTCCAGAAGGGAAGGCATTTGCCAAAGATCACACAGCTGGTAGATGACAGAAACGCAACTTCATTTAGAGACATTTGATTCCAAAGCCCATGTACTTGTAGTCATGTATTGCTGGCTCCTCCAGTGGCACTTTGATGGTAAGAAACTAGATATTTTGAAATGGCCTTTCAAGTGCAATATGGGTCTTCACTTGTAATAGAGGGTTAGCTTCTGAGCTACTCAAAGTATGTAAAAGAATCTATTCCACCTAGTTCTGATCCAGTTACCTGTGAAATTCAACCTGGAATTTCTTCATATACATACATCTGCTATTAGTGAGCATGTGGACATTTTAGCTATCTGGAAGCCATAGGCGAGTTTTCCAAGTGTTATGTTCCCCAAGCTTCCATTTGTTCTTTAAACATCCAATACAGATGTTTAGAATGTTACAGAATGCAGTGATTCTTCTCAAGTCTTATCCACCAGCCATTGGGATGATTCCTGGTGAGCTGTTTTTCTAGAGAACATTGGTAAATTGCCCCAAATCTTCTCAAAGCAGAAAAGAGGAAAAATAAGCTTATATGCTTTTTTAAAAGTGTTTTACATTAGATGATTTTTCTGGGAAATTTGAAATTAACAGCTGGCTAACCACTCCATTAAATTTTCAGGATAATTACACATCTGTAAGGGTATCATGAGTAAGTGTAATTGACCAGAGTCCACATCTATAAAGGAATCATAACTAAGTTACAATAATTGATTCATATGAGCCCAAGTTTTTTTTCTTTAGTTTTATTATCCAGTACATCACCATATGTAATTTATTATATAGCTAGTTGTAATTCAGATAAATTTGCTGTTAGAAAAACCTGAATCTAGATGATGCCACAGCAGAAAGATCACTTAGGAGATTCTGCTGGGTCTAGCTCATGCTTTTTGTCTAAACTTATTGTATATTTGTTTGGAATAAACTCTTGCTTTCACAGGGATCTTGAGTATCAATGAATCAATGATAGTATTTTAGTTTTTCCATAGTGTGTGTGGACTTCTCTCATTTTTGTATTTTTAACAAGGATGAAAGTTCAGTAAATATTGCCTGTTGCTCAGGCTGGAATGCAGTGGTGCAATCTTGGCTCACTGCAACCTCGAACTCCTCAGGCTCAAGCAATTCTCCCACCTCAGCCTCCCGAGTAGGTGGGACTACAGGCACACACCACAACACCTGGCTAATGTTTGTACTTTTGTAGAGATGAGGTTTCACCATGTTGCCCAGGATGGTCTCGAACTCCTGAGTGCAAGCAATCTGCCTGCCTTGGCCTCCCAAAGTGCTGGGATTACAGGTGTGAGCCACCATGTCTGGCTGTAAATCTCAATTTCTTAATCCATAAAATGTTTTCATGATAATCATGCATATGATAATCAAATAAGATTGTAAAACAGTATTACTTCCTGGCATATAGCAAATAGTCATTAAATATTAGCTACTATTATGAGGACTTATATCTCCTATTTTTGTTCATTTTTTCTTCAATGCGGATGCTTTCCACAGAAGGAAAAGCTTAAATAAATTGTTCAGTGAGCTCTTTTGAAAGCCGTAAATTTGCTGTATCCTTCCTACTTCAGTGTTGACTAATTTATAGGCAACACTAAAATAAGAAAGGTATCATATTTGGCATCTAGTCCTGTGGTTTATTGAGTAACTTTGAAAAATCATTTCACCTCTCTGAAGCTCCATTTTCTCATCTGTAAACTAAAGGGCTTAGAGCTAGATGATCACTAAGGTGCTTTCCAGCTCTAATAACCTGTGCTATCAATCCACAAAGTAACTATTCTATTCTTGCCTTGCTCATAAGCAGATTAGCAACATTCTGTGTGGAGCAATTTGTGGGAAGAATAAAACAAATCCTCCCTGATCCAAAAAGTCTGCTTCTACCTGCTGGCTCACATCCGAAATACTCCTCCCTGAGAGTGTCATTTTATGACTTTCATCCCTACTATGCTGAAAGTAACCCAGAAAGGTATTTCAGTATGTTATTGTTTCTTTTAAGTCTTTGTGTGTACTGAGTAGCGGAGAAGGAGGGAAGCACAGCCAGCGGTGAGGGTGGGAGTGGCTGGAGAGTGGGGCCTAGGACTCTTATCAGAAGCCAAATTTCATCTAGTTATTAAATGAACTAGATCTAAACTAGCTGAACTAAATCTAAAATTAGATTTTTTTTTTTTGAGACACAGGCTCGCTCTGTCACCTAGGCTGGAGTGCAACAGCATGATCTCAGCTCACTGCAACCTCCACCTCCCAGGTTCAAGAGATTCTCCTGCCTCAGCCTCCCAAGTAGCTGAGACTACAGGCGCCTGCCTTGACACCTGGCTAATTTTTGTATTTTTAGGAAGTTTCGCCATGTTGGCCAGGCTGGCCTCGAACTTCTGACCTCAAGTGATCTGCCTGCCTCAGCCTCCCAAAGTTCTGGGATTACAGGCATGAGCTACTGCACCCGACATAAAATTAGATCTAGTTTGAATGTTGAGTGTATCTGGGCAGTGGCAAAATTAAGGCCAATGCAGTTAACATCTTGCATCAGAATCCACAGACTGTGAGGGGCCCCTGTGAGCTCCTTTCCCAGTTTTGCAAAGGGGAAGAAGTGCTGGGCTGAAAGCCTTGGAAGAAGGCATGCCTGCCATGGTGCAGAACTGGCAGGTAAGTGGGATAGGGCCCAAGCCTTAGTCAGATCCTTGCCTATTACCCTGTCCTCTAGACTAGACTCCAGGCCATTAGGAAGCACAAACATAATTTGTTGTGAAATGCTCCACTCATGGTTATGGAAATGGAATTATTATTATTATTATTATTATTGTTATTGAAATGGAGTCTCACTCTGTGGCCCAGGCTGGAATGCAGTGGCATAATCTCGGCTCACTGCAACCTCCGCCTCTTGGGTTCAAGCAATTCTCTGCCTCAGCATCCTAAATAGCTGGGATTGCAGGGACCCACCACCACGTCCGGCTAATTTTTTTTGTACTTTTAGTAGAGATGGGGTTTCACCATCTTGGCCAGGTTGATATTGAACTCCTGACCTCATGATCCACCCACCTCGGCCTCCCAAAGCGCTGGGATTACAGGCATGAGCCACCGTGCCCGGCCTATTATTATTATTATTATTTTTTTTTAGACGGAGTCTCGCTCTGTCACCCAGGCTGGAGTGCAGTGGCACCATCTCGGCTCACTGCAAGCTCCACCTCCCGGGTTCACACCGTTCTCCTGCCTCAGCCTCCCAAGTAGCTGGGACTACAGGCGCCTTCCACCACGCCCGACTAATTTTTTGTATTTTTTTTTAGTAGAGACTTTCACCGTGTTAGCCAGGATGGTCTCGATCTCCTGACCTCGTGATCCGCCCGCCCTGGCCTCCCAAAGTGCTGGGATTACAGGCGTGAGCCACCACGCCAGGCCTGGGATTACTTTTTATTCTTCATTAGTTGCCCATACTTCTCTCTTCTCAATTCCTTCCTGCATCAAAGAAGCTCATTTTGCCCATCTGAACCTTCTTCCCCTGTTCACAGGAGAAGGGAGGGAAGCCCTTTATTTGTTAAGGTGCACCTAGCCCTTGAATTGTTGGACAATTGAATAGAAGCTGATAAAATACTTCCCTATAAGCCAAAGGAGGAGGGTAGCAAGTGGCCTTTGTTGAAGCTCCCAATACAGAGGGGGAGGAGTGATCTTGGCCTCTTCCAGAGCCCCAGACTCCAGAATAAAGGCTTGGCACCTCTCTTCCTAGACTACCCCTTTTGGAGGTGAAGGAGGGCAAACTTAGTATGAATGGGCAGTGTCTTAAATGCCGAACATGTCCAAAGTCCAGCTGAACCTTAGCCACATTTAATATGTCCCAAGGCCATGGAAAGTTGACTGTGGTTATGCTGATCCACACCCTCCTCCCACCACGCCCCGTTGTCCCTGTCTCTGGGACATGAAGAATTGTCTGCATGCTGTATTATGGCTGAGGACAAAGAACAGGTCAGGCAGCCAAGACTGGTTAATCTTTTTGCTTTCCTGTGGTCTGTCAGGAATTGGGTTGACTTAGACTGAAATATTGCCCTTTCATCATTCACCAGTGATTGTCAGTAAATGATGTGTTTGAATTTCTGGAAATATGACACAATTTCAAAATCTTGCACTTTGAGAAGGGAGATGGCCCCATCAGTATTTTCACATAATGGCATTTGCAACTAGAACTGGAACCAAACTCCTGGAGAATCAAAATTCCATTTCATGAATCTGTTCATTTGTAACCCTAATGCATACATTATGTGGCATTTGCTGAAGGCCTAAGGAACGTTGTGTTCCATTCATTCGTCAGCATGAAGGGTGCACTGGATGGAGAGTATAAGTGCTGCAGTAAACCAGGCACTGGGATTGAGGACAGAATGTGAGCTGACACTATGACAAAGGGAGAATGCATTCAGACAGAGCTCACTATGTCCTCTTCTGCTTCAAACCTTCCAATGGCTCCTCACTGCCTGTTCTTCCCCAGGTGGCCTCCTCAGCATGGCATGAGGGCATCTTCACCTTATGAGCCTCCATAATTCTCCAGCTCCGCCCCTCTCCATTCCCCTGCCTGCCTCCTGAGTTTCAACCACGGGTAATTCCTTGCAAGCCCTCAAACTCCAGGACTCCAGCGCCCCGGTTCCCTCACACCTGTTGCTCCTCTCAGCCCTGCCAACACACGCACACTTCCTCACTTCCTTCACCCCGCTCCTTCAACACCCCGTGCCATCTCCTTCCAGGAGACTTCCCTACTTCCACTAGGATGGGAAGTTTTTCGTGCGGTATTTACGTGTTTACTTTTCTGTCTCTGCACAGTGAGTACTCGCTGGTAGGAGCGGGATCTCTATGACTAGGTGCTCCCAGTACCCAGCAAAGCTCCTGACCCACAACAGGCCTTTAATAAAGAATTACTGAATGAGGAAAACTGGGAAATGTGGCATAGGACAACTCCTTAGGACATAGGGACTCCTTAGAGATGGGAAAAAACGAGGGCTAGGAGTCAGTATGGCCAGGGATCAGCTGTTCAGCTGCGGGGAGGACAACTGCTGTGAGCCCCTCTTAACCTGCGTGTGAGGCTCAGGAGCTGGTGGGTAGATTCTGGGAGTGGGACAAGCCCCTAAGCCAGAAAGCTGCCTGCATCCATAGTCTAGGCCAGGGAACTGGAGGTGAGTATTAGAAAGCAAGACCCCAAAGCCCATTTTCTAACATTTTTTGTCTCTGTTTTTCTGTCGATTCATAAATAGATATCTGGAATGATAATGACTTCCAAATGATGAGATGCTTTCTCTTTCTTTTATTTTTGTTTTTTTTTTAACTTTCTTGTTTGTATTTTTTTTTAGTTGATTTTAAGATATAATTAGCATCAAAAACTGTGAAGGTATACACATACAATGGAATATTATTCAGCCTTCAAAAGGAATGAAATCCTGACACACACTACAACATGGATGAACCCTGAAGACATTATGCAAAGTGAAATAAGCCAGTCACACAAGGACAAATAGTGTATGATTCCACTTATATGAGGTACCTAGAGTAGTCGAGTTTATAGAGAAAGTAGAACAATGGTTGCCAGGGGCTGGGCAAAGGGGGTAATGAGGAGTATTGCTTAATAGGTAGAGTTTCAACATGGGATGATTAAAAAGCTCTAGAGCAATGTGAGCCGGGCACGGTGGCTCACACCTGTAATCCCAGCACTTTGGGAGACCGAGGTGGGCGAGTCACAAGGTCAGGAGTTTGAGACCAGCTTGGCCAACATGGTGAAACCCCGTTTTTACTAAAAATACAAAAAAATTAGCTGGGCATGGTGGCAGGCACCTGTAATCCCAGCCACTCGGGAGGCTGAGGCAGGAGAATCGCTTGAACCCAGCAGGCGGAGGTTGCAGTGAGCCGAGATCAAGCCACTGCACTCTAGCCCAGGGGCCGTGAGAGACTCCATCTCAAAAAATAAATAAATTAATTTTTAAAAAGCTCTAGAGATGTGTAATGGTGATAGTTATACAACAGTGTAAATGTACTTACTGCCACTGAACTGTATCCCTAAAATGTCTAAAATGGTAAATTTAATGTTGTGTATATTTTACCACAATTTTTTAAAAAAAGAACGCAGGAGTCAGGGATTTTACCCTACTTGCAAGCTAAAAAGTGAGCCTGCTACAGTTTCATGGGTGTTGACAGAAGACACAAGAAGACAAAGAGCTTTACTCCTGACAGCAAGAGCAGTGGCCAAGTGTCAGTATATTCTTCACTGGTTTGCCAGCCCCCAATCCCCATGTTCCCAAAGGACAACATGATGAAGACCAGGTGACACCTGCAGTCACAGTGGGCTGCATTACAGAAGAAGAATCTTGACTTTAGAGCACCTGAATATTTCATCATGAGCATTCAGCATACCTGCCCTTTTCTGCAGAGGGAGATATTCTTGTTACACTGGATAGTAAGCGTGTCTGCCTTTTGCTGTGGCTGGAGACACTTCCTCTGTCTTCAAAGGCTGTTCACTATATGAACAGTCCTGCAGAAACAGGCTGGAACAAAGGAGAGCCAGATCTTCGCTTGCAACATGTGCCGAAACACAAGAAACCTGCGGAGAATTGTCTCCCGACAATGACTGTGTGTTATTTTTACAAAAATCATATGGTTTTTTTTTTCCTTTAAAAGTAAGAACCAGAATAAAGATCAGCAGATCTGAGTTTTCAGTTTCAATTCATTTCTAATTTCCTTTTAACAGTTTATACCAATAAAATTGACACACCATAAATTAATCCATTTTAAGAGTAAAGTTCAGTGAGTTTTAGTCAATTTTTACATTGTGCAACCATCACCAAAATCCAGTTTTAAAACACTCCCATCACCCAGAAAACTTTCCTTAGGCTTGTCTGCAGTTAATCCTGGGTCCCGCGCGTGACCGAGGCCACCACTGACTTCTGTCTCTACAGTTCAGCTTTTTCTAGAAATTTCACACAAATGGAATCCTACCACATGTAGTCTTTCGTGTCTAGTTTCTTTCACTTGGCAAGATGTTTTTGAGTTTCATCTGTGGTGGTGTGTGATTCGGCAGCTTGTTTCTTTTTATTGCTAAGAAGTATTTCATTGAAAGATAGACCACATTGTGTTTCTCCATTCATCAACTAATGGACATTTGCATTATGCCTAGTTTGAGGCTATTATGAATAATGCTAACTTAAATCTTAAAACTTAAAATCTATTTTTCTTTATTTAACCAAATGAAACATCAAAGCACTGACCAGGATGGGCATGGTGGTTCATGCCTATAATCCCAGCACTTTGGGAGGCCAAGGTGGGATAATTGCTTGAGTTTAGGAGTTTAAGACCAGCCTGGGCAACATGGCAAAATCCCATCTCTACAAGAAATACAAAAAATTAGCTGGGTGTGGCTGCATGTGCCTGTAGTCCCAGCTACTTAAGAGGCTGAGGCAAGAGGATTGCTTGAGCCCAGGAGGTTGAGGCTGCAGTGAGCTATGATCACGCCACTGCCCTCCAGCCTGGGCGACAGAGTGAGACCCTGTCTCAAAAAACAAAACAAAACAAAACAAAAACTAAGGTATAGAGAAATTCAGTAATTTTCTCTAGAACACACAGCTAAGAAGTATTAGAGCTAGGATTCAAATTCAGATAATTCAGATCCAGAGTTAATATGCTTAAACAGTGTGCAATATTTCCTCATAAATAAAAACAAAGCATTTCTGATAAAATTCTACAACTTTTCCAATTTCTAAAATAATGTAGATACCAGTTTTTCATGTGAGACAGGTCTACGTTTCTGAGTACAAATGTGATTATGTTCTGTTTTCCTCTTTCTCTCTCTCATACCCCAAGAGTCCCTTTTCTTCCCTCAGTCCACACTGAAACAGAAATGAAGATGGAAGAACAAAACAAAACCACCCTTCAGACTTGGCAGTCTCAGACGCGAGCTTACAGAGCTAGCGTTTCCTATCCTGCTCACTAGATAACACTGAGCCTTAAAGGACGAGGAAAAAGGCAGAGTAGCCACTAGAATGGGAAAGCCAGGATCGATAGAAGGGATAGGTGATCCTCAACCTGGAAGGAAAAGGACATTTGGTGGAAAGAACAGGGGAGCAGAGAGAAAGAGGATAATTTATTTTTTTTCATGGCCTTTTAACTTGGAGACATTATGCTAAGTGAAATAAGCCAGACACAAAGAAACGGATACTGCATGATCCCACTTACATGAGGTACCTGCGATAGTCGAATTTATAGAGACAGAAAGTGGAGTAATAGCAACCAGGGTCTGAGGTGACAGGGTGGGAGGAATTAGGAGTTAGTATTTAATGGGTATGAAGTTTCAGTTGGGGAAGATGAAAAGGTTCTGGAGATGGGTAGTGGTGAAGAGTGAAACTCCATCTCAAAAAAAAAAAAGTGAGATGTGTCTCATAGCTATCCTCAAATGCGTTTAAAAAATTATTTGTGAGGCTGAGCATGTCCTTAAATGTTATCCCACTATTTGGCTTCCTCTTCTGTGAGGTATCTTTTTCCTGAGATCATTATTAATCTGTTAATGTGATAATAAAATAGCTACCATTAGTTGAGACCTATTGTGTGCTAGATACTATACCAGTGCTTTACAGATATTATTTTATATATTTGTTACAAAATCTCTTCAAGGCAGTTTTTATTCCCAAGTTAAAATGAAAATGAGGCAGGAGAATAGGGTCTGGAGGCAGGGAACCTAAGACCGAATTCATGCTGACTCCCCAGAACTAAATCGCAAGGAAAACCCCAACTTTCCATGCCCAGGTAACAAAAGGACCAGAGGCTAATACCTTTGCAACATCCCATTTTCTGAGTGGCAGATGAAAAATTGAAAGTGCCTCTGATTTGTCCCTTCTGGGAGACAATCAAGCTGGTTGCCGGCCAAGTTTTCATTTGCATAGTAGTATAACTTTGTAACTTCACTTCAGCCTCTGATTGGTCACTTTCTGCAACCAATCAGACCTTTGCATAGGGTGTAACTTTGTAACCTTGCATCAGCCTCTGATTGGCCACCTCCTGCAATCAATCAGACTGATCTCAGGCCACTGCTTCCTTTCCGCAGGGTCTATACACCAAGTAACCAATGGGGAACCTCTAGAGGGTATTTAAACCCCAGAAAATTCCATAACTGGGCTCTTGAGCCGCTTGCTTGGGCCGCTCCCACCATATGGAGTACACTTTCATTTTCAATAAATCTCTGCTTTTGTTGCTTCATTCTTTCCTTGCTTTGTTTGTGCATTTTGTCCAATTCTTTGTTCACGATGCCAAGAACTTGGACACCTTCCAACAGTAACAAAAAAACGAAGGCTCAGAGAGGTTAGGCAAGTACCCCAAAGTGACACAGCTATTAAATAATAGAGCTGGGATTTGAACCCAGTTCCAGCTGGCTCTCAAGCACCATTATCTTTGCTAGACAGGAAAGCACTCAATGCCTACACTACTCATACCCCTTCCTGAGGAAAGCTGCCCTGCTGATGTTTAGAACCAGGTGACCTTGCTTTTTGATCCCAGGTGATGGGTCATTTCTGATCTAAAGGTAACAGTGAATGGCCTGGGCCAAAAAGGCAAGCCAAGCCAATCACACTCCTCCCGTGAGAATTTGAATTTGAAAAGACTGAGTGTCAATACACTTAAGGAACAAAAGTCAAAGAGGCTGAATCAAGGTATGCCACGGGTGTATTTGGAATCAGATGAGCCACAGCATGCTGAAATTATGAGGGTCCGCAAACTAAAGTTAGCAGAGAAAGATGGGTGGCAGGGAACAAACAAAACAGATGGGCTTAAAGAAGCAGAGGTGCAATTGGAGAACAAACATTTGGCCCATGAGACCCTTGAGAGAAAACCTGAAGAGCCAAGCCTTCAAACTACCTCTGTTTTCAGCAGTAATCCAGTCATATGTATCCCTAAAATATGCATCCTTTTTTTTTTTTTTTTTTTTTAGACGGAATTTCACTCTTGTTGCCCAGGCTGGAGTGCAATGGCGTGATCTCGGCTCACTGCAACCTCTGCCTCCCGGGTTCAAGCGATTCTCCTGCCTCAGCCTCCCCAGTAGCTGGGACTACAGGTGCATGCCACCATGCCTAGCTAATTTTTGTATTTTTAGTAGAGACAGGGTTTCACCATGTTGGCCAGGATGGTCTCGATTTCTTGACCTCGCGATCTGCCAGCCTTGGCCTCCCAAAGTGCGGGATTACAGGCGTGAGCCACTGCGCCCAGTCGTATCCTTTTTTTTTTTTTAGTTAATTGGACTGTCCCTGTTCCTTGCAATCAAACAAGCCAAAATAAAATATTCTTTCTATTAAATGTTTGCTAGTGTGGATATTAAGCTTTTACTTGCCATTTACCACAAAAAGTTTCCATTTCAGTTATGTCCTTGCTTTTTCTCATTATATTTTGACTTTTTAAAAGTAGAACCCGGCCAGGAGCAGCAACTCACACCTGTAATCCCAGCACTTTGGGAGGCTGGGCTGGCAGATCACCTGAGGTCAGGAGTTCAAGACCAGCCTGGCCAACATGGTGAAACCCCGTCTCAACTAAAAATACAAAAATTAGCTGGGCGTTGTGGCACACTCCTGTAATCCCAGCTACTCGAGAGGCTGAGGCACAAGAATTGCTTGAATCCTGGAGGCGGAGCTTGCAGTGAGCCCAGATGGCTCCATTGTACTCCAGCCTAGGCAACAGAGTGAGACTCCATCGCGGAAAAAAAAAAAAAAAAAAAAAAGTAGAACCATCCATCACATAATCAATAACCACTTTACCAGTCAAAAACTTAAATTCATGCAAATGATAGTAACAGAAAGCAGATCAGTGGTTGTGTGGGTCTGGGGGAGGGGACAGGTGGGAAGACTTGGGAGCAATGGGTCACAGTGGAGCCCGAGAGCACTCTGGGGTGATGGGTATGTTACTATCTTGATTGTGATGATGGTTTCACAAGTGTATACATGTATTAAAATTTGTCACTTGGTACAGTTTAAATATATGTAGTTTATTGTATTCTAATAATACATTAGTTAAAGCCATTTTTAAAAATGTCTGTTCTTCCCAACAAGGATACTTATACAATTCTATTCAACTTATTATGCTTTATGTTCTATGCTCACCTATAATTCACCTGCAATTGTGATATATGCTATAAGAAATTAATTATATGTTTATATTTTTTCAGTTTTAATAATCTGTTTTCCAACTGTATTTCACATAAATAATATCTTTCACCATTGGAAAATCATGTGTTGAGCACTGCAGTTTTAAATTTATTTCTATTAATATTTTTCATTCTTTGGCCAACTTTCCTATTTTTAAACATAGTACAATCTGATTTGGAGGTTTGAAATTTTGTTCCTTTGTAGTGTTTTAAAGTCATGCTAAGGCATGCACCCTAATGAGCATTTTATAATGGAAAGAGCATATAATAGAAAGAATTACTGTAAGAACTAGTATAGATATATTAAAGATTTTATGCATTGTTCTCCCCTGCCTTGGACAATAGTTTTTATTGTGCCTTTATATGAAAACAAGATCTGTCTATGGCTAATCTGGCCACTTCTACTACCTATGTACCACAAAAATTTATTTTTGGACCTAGTGGACCATACAGAAGTTTGGTAACAACATTCATCTGTTGAGTTTCAACACAGGATTACTTTCATCATTTACCCACTTGCTAAAACTCCCTTACTTTTTCTGCTACTTTTGTTCCAAAGTTCTTAAAGTTTATAGATTTAACTGAGGTTTTACTAAGCACACATGACATGGCTAGCACTCTGCAAGGTACTGAGAGTACAAACAGAGTAAGTTACTCTTGGGAAGCATGTCCCCTTACCCCCTTACTATCAGGGCTTGCTCTTTTTCCTCAAGCAAATAATGAACTGTGTAGCACATGGCAGGACACTGAAGAATAGACCCTGGTAAAGCCCCTCCAAACTTAACCTATGGCTCTGTGGCCCTTCAGGGATTACTGGGTAGCACTGCCAGCCCACAGCTTTAATGCTTTACTGAATCAACACTCTGCGAGGTAATGCAAAAAGAGGTGTTATGTGTTCAATGCTGACAAGTCATATGAATGGAAACTGTCCACGGATTCATCTACCATTCCTTCTCCAGAGGAAAGAAGAACTCAATCAAAGGCCATAATACATCTACAGGTGGCTGGTAAAGTAGAGGCACTGATTTCAGTGGAATTAGGCCTTGCTGGAAATTCTGCAAGAGACCATAGAGACTCTTTTTCCAGGAAGAATAACAACAAAAAAGTCAACATTTCAAGTAAATATTCCCACTCCAAACTATTAACACAGTCATTCTTATCAATAGTTAGTATGTTTCACAGATCAATATAGCACAGAGGCTGAAAGGTCAGGCTTTGAAGTTATACAGACATGCGTCACATTCCTGCCTTTTTCTCTTACCCAGAATATGACCCTGGGCAGGTCACTAACCTTGCTAAGCTTCAGCTCACTCATCTGTAAAATGGAGGTGACAGTCATTACCTTGCAGCTAATGTTCATGAGAGATAATGTGAATAAAACACTTCGCAGAGAGCTTGGCTCATAGGACGTGCTCAATAAAGAAGAAGAAGAATATAATGTTTATTATTATTGTTAAAAGTATACACTGAGAAACTTCTACTTAGCTAATGTAAAAGTAATATATGTTTACAAGTCAGTTTGGGAAGCAAGTCAAACATACAGGAAACAGTAGAGGAAAATCCCAAATTATGTAACATTGTTCACTGTACTAGGATGTTAAGCATGACATTCCCATTATTTTAGAATTGTGGGAGCTGTCCCAAAAGCTGGAAACGTTCATTGTCAGAACATCTATACAGGACATGTTACAAGATTGTGGAATTAATTTTGTGACCCCCTAGTTAATTATCCACCTCAGGAATTATAGGAGGTAAGAAGATCAATCTTTAGACCCAAGAGATTCTAGGGACACCAGCATCCAGAGTCGTTTGGGGAGAGCTGCCAGCGTGCCACACCCAGCCCACATACCGTGAGGAGTGGGTGGCGATTCTCACAGCATTTTGAAGCTGTCGCTGTGCCACCTTCAGCTTGCACGGTTGCTACAGGAAAGCACACTGCCAGCCTAATTATTGTTCCATTGAAGACACTCCCTTTTTTCTGGCAGCTTTTACCATTTCCCTTTTACCCTGCATTTTCTGCAGCTTCATTGTGATAGAACTTACTATAGATTTTATATATTTTATTTTTCCTGCTTGATATTCAGAGTACACTCTCCATTTGAATGAAAAATTTTGACTCTCTTTCAGTTTCAGAAAACTCTGTCATTATCTCTTTTAATTTTTTTTTTTTTTTTTTAGAGACGGGGGTTCACGCTGGGTTGCCCAGGCTGGTCTCAAACTCCTGGCCTCAAGCAATTCTCCCTCCTCAGCCTCCCAAAGTACTGGAATTACAGGTGTAAGCCACTGTGCCTGGCCCAACATACTTTTGATATTGTTTTTTCCATCATTCTCACTTTATCTTGTTCTGGCTTTCCTATACACAAATATATACCATGTCATCTCAATACATCCTCCATGATTCCTGACAGCACTTCTACATTTTTTTCTTTTTGTCTCTTTGTACTGTGTTTGGGTTAAGGCCTCAGTACTTCTAATCTACTACCTCAAAATGTCCCGAATGATAACTGTCATTTCCTACCATTACCACACTCTGCCCTCCAAACTATTTCTCCTCCTTAGTTCAGTGAGTGGCCTTACCATCTGTCAGAAATCCTGAGCTTCTCCCAGACTTACCCTCTGCTAATCCTCCATACTATTACTAGAGTGATTTTTAAATAATACGATTCTGAACATACTAATCCCATACTTAAGATGTATGCGTGGCATCCCACTGATCTTTGAAACATGGCTTAGAAGTCACTGAGGACACAGTCCCTGCTTCCCCTGTTGGCCTCATGTTTCTACATTTTCCCTTTATATTCTGCCTTCTAGCAACTCATTCATTCAAATATGTATCTTTATACACTGAAGGCCTATAATGTGCCAAATACTCTTGCGGGCCTTGGGATACTTTAGTAAACAAAGCAGGCCAAAAGATCCTCTTCATGGAACTTAGTAGGGGAGACAGATGGTAAACAAAATCAGTAAAATGTCTGCTGTGTTGGAGGTAATAAGTGCAATGGAAAAAATAAACCGAGAGAGGGGAACGCTGTGGGTGGAAGCTGGGTGATGGAGATGTAAAATGGAATGACCAGAGAAGGCTTTACTGAGATGGTAATATTGCTTGAAGATGCGAAAGAGTTGAGGGCGTAAGTAGTGAAGAATCTGAAGAAAGAGCATTGAAATCAGGAACATCAAATGCAAAGGTCTTGAGGTGGAAAGTTACCTGCCTTCTTCAAGAAACATTTTGGATGTCAATACGGCTGAGCAGACTGGGGAGGGCAGGAAGTAGGAGACGAGGGTGGGGAAGTTCCCAGAACCTGACTTATTGGGCCTTGCAGGCCATGGCAAAGCATTGGGCTTTTACTCTGAGTGAAGTAGGACACTTCACTAGGCGTAGTGATGTAAGTAGAGGTGGTAGGACACTTCACTTCACCATGGAGGGTGTCAGGCAGAACAATGATGTGCTCTAGTTTATAGTTAAAGGATTACTCTGTCTGCTATGTGGAGAACAGACTATAGGAAGAAAAGGAAGTAAGAAAACTACTTAGACCTCTTTAGGAGGCTATAACAAAAATCCAGTCTTGAGATGAAAATGACTTGCACTGGGATAGTGGCAGTAGAAGTGGCGAGACTTAATCAAATTCTGGATATATTTTGAAGGACTTCGCTAATAGGCTTGTGCTAATTATGGTTTTAGGCCATGGAGATACTTCTATGAATGAAGAAGACAGAAAACTCTACCAGAATTGACTGAAAAGTTGAGTGAGGGGCAGGAAAGAAAGAGGTGGCAAAGGTGAGTCAAAGGTTTTCGGCCTGAGCAACTTAAAGGATGGAGAAGACAAACAGGATGAGCAGGTTTTGGAGGTAAAATTAGATTATTTGTGGAGTGTGAAGGTTTAGATGCCAAATAGACATCCTCATGGAGCTGTCAAGTGAGAGGTTAGATATGTGAGTCTAGAGTAGAGGTGAGAGGTCTTGGCTAGAGATACACTCTTGGTGATGGGTGTATAAGTGGTATTTAAAGCTATGAGAGTGGATGAGGTCAGCTCAAAAGGACGGTTGACAGAAAAGAGAAGAGATCCAAACACTGAATCCTGGGCTACTCCATGTGATTAGCGAAATTAGGAGGAATTGGCAAAGGAGATTGAAGAGTAACCACAAATGAAGGCAGAAACCAGGACAGTGTGGCGTCCTGGAAGCCAGAGAAGGTATTTCAAAGGTGAGGGAGTGAGCACCTTTTCTGATACTGTTTGAGAACTGAGAATTGGCTATGAGGATGTACAGGTCGCTGGTGACCCTGATGAGCACACATTTGATGGAGTGGTCAGAAAAAAAAGATTTATTATGGCAGATTCAAGAGACAATTGGTCAGAAAAGGATCACTGAGGAAGAAAAAAGTAAAAACTAAAATAAAGAGAGAATTGGGTCTGTACACCCATGTTCATAGCAGCACTACTCACAATAGCTAAAATGTAGAAGCAACCCAAGTGTCCATCAACAAGTGAACAGATAAGGAAAATGTAGTGTATACATACCATGGAATATCATTCAGCGTTAAAAAGGAAAGACATGGCCGGGCGCAGTGGCTCACACCTGTAATCCCAGCACTGTGAGAGGTTGAGGCGGGTGGATCACGAGATCAGGAGATTGAGACCATCCTGGCTAACAAGGTGAAACTCAGTCTGTACTAAAAATACAAAAAATTAGCCGGGCGTGGTGGCAGGCACCTGGAGTACCAGCTACTTGGGAGGCTGAGGCAGGAAAACGGCGTAAACCCGGGAGGTGGAGCTTGCAGTGAGCCGAGATCACGCCACTGCACTCCAGCCTGGGCAACAGTTTGAGACTCCGTCTCAAAAAAAAAAAAAGGAAAGACATTCTGACACGTTACAACATCGGTGAACCTCAGGAACGTTATGCTAAGTGAAATAAGCCAGTCACAAAAAGACCAATACTCTATGATTCCATAACTTACATGAAACACTTAGAGTGGTCAGAATTCTAGACAGAAAGTAGAATGGTGGTTACTAGGGGGAAGGGAGGAATGGGGAGTTATTGTTTAATGGTCATAGAATTTCAGTTTTACAAGATGCAAAGAGTTATGGAGCTGGATAGTGGTGATGCACAACATTATAAATATATTTAATCCACTAAGCTTTTAGTCCCCAACCTTTTTGGCACCAGGGATCAGTTTCGTGGAAGATGATATTTCCAGGGACTGGGGCACGGGTGGCAGTCGGGGGGCAATGATTTCAGAATGATTCAACTCATTACATTTATAGTGCACCTTATTTCTATTATTATGACATTGTAATATATAATGAAATACATATACAACTCACCATAATGTAGAATCAGTGGGAGACCTGGGCTTGTTTTCCTGCAACTAGACGGTCCCATCTCGGGGGTGATGGGAGACAGTGACAGATCATCAGGCATTAGATTCTCAAAAGGAGAACACAACCTAGATCCCTCGCATGTGCAGTTCACAATAGGACTCATGCTCCTAAGAGAATCTAAAGCCACTGCTGATCTGACAGCAGGCGGAGCTCACGCAGTAATGTGAGCGATGGGGAGCAGTTGTAAATACAAAGCGTCACTCCCTCGGACCTGGGGGAGGGGGGAGGCAGGGGGTGTTGGGGACCCCTGCACTGAGCTATACATTAAACATGGTTAAGACGGGAAATTTCATGTTATGTACATTTTACTAAATTGGTGGCGGGTGGGGTGGGGGCATTGAGAACCAGTGAGTACAGGTGACTTATTTAAAGAGTTTTCTATAAGGGAGCAAGAAAATAGGACAACAGCTGAAGAGAGTTTTTGTTGTTGTTGTTTGTTTGTGATATGGTAGATTAGTTTTTTATTGCTGCTGTAACAAATTACCACAAATTTAGTGGCTTAAAACAACAACTTAGTCATCTTACAATCTTGTAGGTTGCAAGTCCAGTGTGGATCTCACCAGGCTAAAATTAAGCTGTCAGGGAGACTGTGTTCCTTTCCTGAGGCTCTAGGGGAGAATCAGTTTCCCAGCCTGTTTCAGCTTCTAGAGGCTTCCTGCATTCTCTGGCTCCTGACCCCTTCTTCCATCTTTAAGGCCAGCAACATTGTATCTCTTTGACCCTTCTTCCACAGTCACATCTTTCTCTAACAGTCTTCTTCTGCCTCCCTCTTCTTCCTCCCGCTTCTTTTAAGACCTCTTGTGGCAACACTGGGTATACCCAGATAATAGATAATCTCTGTATTTTAAGGTCAGCTCATTAGCAACCTCATACCATCTTCTCCCTTGGTTCTCCTTTGCTGTATAACCTAACACAATCACAGGTTCTGGGAATTAGGACAGGGGTATCTTTTGGGGGTCCTTAGTCTGCTTACTACATATGGGGTACATTACAGCATTCATGTTGATGAGGATACTCCAAAAGGCAGAGAGATCTTGATGATGCAGGAGAGGGCAGAATTGCTGGTATGGCATGAGCAAGAAAACAGAGGAGCTGGCTTTCTGTAGGAGGAAGGAGAGTTCCTCTCTAGTTAGCAGGAGAGGAGGGGGAGGACAATGCATGAAGACAGATGTTGGCCGGTGGGTAAATGTGGTGGGGGCTTGTGAAAGCCATTATCTTCTCAGTGACTTAGCAGCAAGGCTGTCAACTGAGAGTGGGGATAGAATAGAATGTGTTAGAGGTGTGAAGAGACAAAAGTTATAAAACTGACATCAAATAAACAAGAGCATGGGCCGGGGGATGGTGGCTCATGCCTGTAATCTCAACACTTTTGAGGCCAAGGCAGGCAGACAGCTTGAGCTCAGGAGTTCAAGACCAAGCCTGAGCAACGTGGAGAAATCCTGTCTCTACAAATAATACAAAAATTAGCCAGGTGTAGTGGTGCACACCTGTAGTCCCAGCTACTCAGGAAGCTGAGGTGGGAGGACCGATTGACCCTTAGGAGGCCAAGGCTGCAGTGAGCCATGATGGTACCACTGCACTCTGGCCTGGGTGACACAGCAACACCTTGTCTCAAAAAAAAAAAAAAAAAAAAAAGATAGAGAGGAGCATGAAAAGACTAGAGAAATGTTGTGGACATCGAGGGCCCACTTGAAGTCTGTGGTCATTAATTTAAAGTGCAACCACTTAGCTTGTTTCCCACACTCAAGTGGACAAAGAATTCATATATTAATTAGAGTAGTAAATTTCTCCCTAAGAAATTTACATGGATTATTGTGCCTTATCCTCACAACCACTGAATAAAGTGGGCACTATTATTATGCCCTTTTACAGATGAGGAAACTAAAAGACTGGCTAAAGTAAGCATCAACTATAATTTTTGTTTTAGGTATTAGTTTTATTTCGAGGATTCAAAAATAATATTTGTGTCATAAGATTAATTTAGTAAATGTAATTTGATCAGTACATTCATTCATTAACAAACTATTATAGTATCACTATGTTAGGCTATATACTTCAAAACAGCTTAGATATCGAATCTTTGTCTTTTAACAATTGAAACAGCATTTCTCCAGTTAACTATCAGAGCCAGTGATATGGTTTGGCTGTGTCCCCACCCACATCTCATCTTGAATTCCCACATGTTGTGGGAGGGATCTGGTGGGAGGTAATTGAATCATGGGGGCAGGTCTTTCCCGTGCTGTTCTCATGATAGTGAATAAGTCTGACAAGATCTGATGGTTTTAAAAAGGAGAGTTTCCCTGCACAAGTTTTTCTTCTCTTGTCTGCTGCCATGTAAGACATGCCTTTCATCTTCTGCCATAATTGTGAGGCCTCCTCAGCCACATGGAACTGTAAGTCCATTAAACCTCATGCTTTTTTAAATTGCCCAGTATCAGGTATGTCTTTATCAGTAGCATGAAAATAGATTAACACAGCAAATTGGTACCAGTAGAGTGGGGCGCTGCTGAAAAGATACCCAAAAATGTGGAAGTGACTTTGTAACTAGGTAACACACAGAGGCTGGAACAGTTTGGAGGGCTCAGAAGAAGAGAGGAAAATGTGGAAAAGTCTGGAACTTCCTAGAGACTAGTTGAATGGCTTTGCCCAAAATGCTGATACTGACAGGGACAATGAAATCCAGGTTGAGGTGGTCTCAGATGGAGATGAGGAACTTGTTGGGAACTGGAATAAAGGTGACTCTTGCTATGTTTTAGCAAAGAGACTGGTGACATTTTGCCCCTGCCATAGAGATTTGTGGAACTTTGAACTTGAGAGAGATGATTTAGGGTATCTGGCAGAAGAAATTTCTAAGGAGCAAAGAATTCAGGAGATGACTTGGGTGTTGTTAAAGACATTCAGTTTTGTAAGGGAAGCAGAGCATGAAAGTCCGGAAAATTTGCAGCCTGAAAATGCAATAGAAAAGTAAATTCCATTTTCTGAGGAGAAATTTAAGCCGGCTGCAGAAATGTGAATAAGTAACGAGGAGGTGAATGTTAATCCCAAGACAATGGGGAAAATGTTTCCAGGGCATCTCAGAGGTCTTCATGGCAGCCCCTCCCATCACAGGACTGGAGGCCAAGGAGGAAAAAGTGGTTTAATGGGCCAGGTCCAGGGTCCCTATGCTGCAGGCAGCCTAGGGACTTGGTGCCCTGCATCCCAGCTGCTCCAGCCATGGCTGAAAAGGGCCAAGGTACAGCTCAGGCTGTGGCCTCAAAGGGTGCAAGACCCAGGCCTTAGCAGCTTCCACATGGTGTTGAGCCTGCAGTGCACAGAAGTCAAAAATTGGGGTTTGGGAAACTCCATCTAGATTTCAGAGGTTGTATGGAAACACCTGGATGCCCAAGCAGAAATTTGCTGCAGGGGCGAGGCCCTCATGGAGAACCTCTGCTAGGGCAGTGCAGAAGGGAAATGTGGGGTGGGAGACCCAACACAGACTCCCTACTGGGGCCCCACTCAGTGGAGCTGTGAGAAGAGGTCTACTGTCCTCCAGACCCCAGAGTGGTGGATCCACCAACAGCTTGCACTGTGTGCCTGGAAAGCAACAGACACTCAGCGTCAGCCTGGGAAAGCAGCCAGGAGGGAGGCTGTACCCTGCAAAGCCACAGGAGCAGAGCTGCCCCAAACCATGGGAACCCACCTCTTACATCAGTGTGACCTGGATGTGAGACAAAGGAGATCATTTTGGAGCTTTAAGATTTGACTGCCCTGCTAGATTTTGGACTTGCTTGGAGCCTGTAGTCCCTTTGTTTTGGCCAATTTCTCCTATTTGGAATGGCTATATTTACCCAATGCCTGTACCCTCCTTGTATCTAGGAAGTAACTAACTTGCTTTTAATTTTATAGGTTCATAGGTGCAAGGGACTTGCCTTGACTCAGATGAGATTTTGGACTATGGACTTCTGAGTTAATGCTGAAATAACACGTTGGGGGGCTGTTGGGAAGGCATGATTGGTTTTGAAAAGTGAGGACATGAGATTTAGGAGGGGCCAGAGTAGAATGATACAGTTTGGCTCTGTGTCCCCAACCAAATCTCATCTTAAATTCCCACGTGTTGTGGGAGGGACCCAGTGGGAGGTAATTGAATCATGGGGGCAGTTCTTTCCCGTGCAATTCTCATGATAGTTAATAAGTCTCATGAGATCTGATGGCTTTAAAAAGGAGAGTTTCCCTGCATAAGCTCTTCTCATCTGCCACCATGTGAGACATGACTTTCATCTTCCGCAATGTTTGTTAAGCCTCCCCAGCCACATGGAACTGTAAGTCCATTAAACCTCTCTCTTTTGTAAATTACCCAGTCTCAGGTATGTCTTTTTTTCTTTTCTGAGATGGAGTCTTGCTCTGTAGCCCAGGCTTGAGGGCAGTGGCATGATCTCGGCTCACTGCAACCTCCGCCTCTCAGGTTCAAGTGATTCTCCAACCTCAGCCTCCCGAGTAGCTGGAATTACAGGCACGCACCACCACGCCCAGCTAATTTTTGTATTTTTAGTAGAGATGGGGTTTCACCATATTGGCCAGGCTAGTCTCGAACTCCTGACCTCAAGCGATCCAGTCACTTTGGCCTCCCAAAGTGCTGGGATTACAGGCGTGAGCCTCTGCGCCTGACCTCGGGTGTGTCTTTATCAGCAGAATGAAAACAGACTAATACAGCCAGATAATTTATTATCTATATAATCCTTATTCCTTTTTTTGTTTGCTTTATTCACATTCTCTGTTCTTACGTCTCATTTAGTATTTTAATTTTTCTAAGCATGTATCCATTTAACTTATTTTTTCAAATTTTCTAGTATGGAAGTAATAAGTATCCCCAAATACCCTTTATTCAATTTCACATAATTTTTTATCTCATTTATCATCTCTGACTTTAATGATAATTCTGACTAAAGTTTTTTAAAAAGCAATTCTTTATATATGTAGAATCTTCTATATCTTTGTAATATATTATTTGTAGTTTTGGTGCTCTAAAATTAATTATTATACAGATTTAGGTAAACACTTATTCGTTTAAAAGAAAGGAGCTCCTCCTACTGTTTTCCTGAATTAAAGGATTAATGCTAATTGTTACATCATACATATTTCATGTATGAAGAATTAGAATTCCATGTATGCAGGCAAAACCAGAATGTAAGCCATGTCTCTTAACATTCAATAGTTTCTTACATGCTATAAAAATTGCAAGTGATCCATATAAAATCATTGACTTAGGTTGTAAATACCAAGGATCCATTCTGCTATGCTTCCTTGCTGTTGTTTGGGTAACAAAATTTTCCTACTTTGGAACAAAGGAGAAAGCACAGTATAGTAAAATAAAATATGGGCTTCGGGCTGGGCCACTTACTAGCTATGTGCACTTGAACAATTGACCAGTTACCATGTATTTACCGGCACCTGTGGATATTAGGCATTGTATTAGGAGTTAGAGATATGTGGATAAATATCCACATATTTACTGTTTTCCTTTCTATTCTACCCCCGGACAATCAGAGACAGGATTTATAACCCAGGTTCTTTCATTGCCTTTTGGGAAACTTGTGCGGATCATTCAAGTATTTGAGCTTGTGTCCCAATCAATGAAATGGACGTAATAATATCTATCTCACAGGGTTGTCGTAAGAATTATATATTAGAAATGTTCATATAGAATACCTAGCACATAACAGGCACAGATAATAATAACTGTTCATTCCATTTTTTTCTCTCTTTAGATCTCACTTGGGGAAAAAAAACACCACCTTACTCAGAGGCAGGAGCAATGGATAGTGACCTTGTAGAAATTACAGTACTCCCAAAATAATTGATTACTATAAATATTGAGTTTCCAAATGATTAGTGCTGGGTTTTCTCAACCTAAGCACTACTGACTTTTTGGGCTGAATAATGTTCTGTTGTCAAGGGTCATCCTATGCATAGTAGGATATTTAGCAGCATCCCTGGCTTCTCCCCACTAGATGCAGTATCTGTCCCGTTTGTGAAAAGCAAAACTGTCTCTCCAGACATCGCCAAATGTTCCTTCAGGGCAAAACCCAACCACCACTCCTCCACTATTGAGAACCACTGCAATAGTGGATCATAAGCTCACATTTAGTGGGCCTTGAGAGGTATTTTAAAAATTAAATGACATAGAATTTGCTATGGACTGAATTGTGTGTCCCCTCCCTACCAAATTTGTATGTTGAAGGCCTAACCCCCAGTGTGACTATATCTGGAGATATAATTAAAATATAATCAAGGTTAAATGAAGTCATAACGGTTGGCCCTAATTCCATTAACACTGAAGGCTCATAAGAAGAGGAAGAGATCCCAGCCATTTGGGAGGCACAGGCGGGCAGATCACTTGAGGTCAGGAGTTTGAGACCAGCCTGGCCAACATGGCGAAACTCTGTCTCTACTAAAAGTACAAAAAAAGAGGCCAGGTGTGGCGTCTCATGCCTGTAATCCAAGCACTTTGGGAGGCTGAGGCGGGTAGATCACCTGAGGTCAGGAGTTGGCAACCTGCCTGGCCAACATGGTAAAACCCTGTCTCTACTAAAATACAAAAAAAAAAAAAAAAAAAAAAAATTAGCCAGGCGTGGTGGCACATGCCTGTAATCCCAGCTACTCCGGAGGCTGAGGCACAAGAATCGCTTGAACCTAGGAGGCAGACATTGCAGTGAGCTGAGATCATGCCACTGCACTCCAGCCTGGGCGACAGAGCGAGACCCCATCTCAAAAAAATAAGTAAATAAAAGTAAAAAAATAAAAATACAAAAAAAAATTTTTTTAAAGAAAAAAAAATAACAGGAAGAGAGCGAGATCTCTCTGCCACATGAGAACACAGGGAGAAGGTGACTGACTATCTGCAAGTCAGGATGAGGGCCTTCAATCGAATTGGCCAGCACTTTGATCTTGGACTTCCCAGCCTCCAGAAGTATGAGAAATAAATTTCTGTTGTTTAAGCCGCCCAGTGTGTAGTATTTTGTATGGCAGCTAAAGCAGACTAATAACAGAATTGAAAAGAATAGAATAGAAATCTTTGAAAAACATTATAGGTAGTCAAGTATTTCTTAGTGAAATAAATTTCTTACTATGAGTATTGGTCAAAAGATTGAGGGAGGATGGCTTGAGCCTGGGAGACGGAGGCTGCAGTGAGCTGTGATCGAGCACAGCACTCCAGCCTGGGCAATAGAGCAAGACCCTGTTTCACTCTATTTGGAGCAGAATTCAAGTCTCCAAACTTTTAGTAAAAACGTGAGAAGAAGATTATCACGTGGAGGCAAAGATCTCCCAGAGGGTCCAAAGGATAGAAATATCAGAAAGAGTCAGAGGCCTTTGATGGTGGGTCCAGTCATGAAAACTGAATATCAAAATACGAGGTGGACATTTGAAGAACATTTTATCGAGATGCTATTTTTCCACATTGGTTGACTAACCGTTTTTAAATCCATAGTTGTGGAATGAATAAATGAATGAATGAACACAGACTACAAAATTCCTGTTCATCTTCAATCAGCCAGGCCCTCCGATCACCTCCAGACAATCAGGCATGCTGCTCCCTCTGCCTGGCATCTCTCTCTCCTTTTCTTTCCCCACTGAATTAATTCTAGAATCAGCTCTTTAACATCTCCTGGGGGACACCTTCCACTAGTTCCCAGACAAGTTTATTCTTTGTTTGTGCTCCTTCAATAGGCCCTAACTAACTGTACTGTAATTATTATATCTGTTCCACCCTTGTTCCCTGATACTCCGCTAACTCCGCATTCTTTCTATTCCCCCCGCCCCCATCCCCAAGATAGCAACAACCATGTTCTGTTCCAGAAAGCATAAGCCACAGCCCCCACCACAGTGCTTGGCAATGCGGTTGCTGTTTAATACCTGCTGACTGAGTGGAAGGAAGACAAGACAATTACCTGACTCAAAGAGAAGCAAAAGAATGCTGCCTTCAAGCTGAGGGGAAGACTGAACTGTCCGTTTCCTTCTGCTCTAAAGTGTTCTCTGGAGAGGACGTTGGCGGAGCCGGTGCTCTCGTGGTGGCAGGCCACCACCCTGTGGAAGTGTCCGTGCATTGCAAGTGCTCGCAAGCTCCAGGAACAAACGCATCCGCGCAGCCGTCTGGGGATTGTCCCGTCGCTGCCAGCCCTCTCGCCGAGTCCCCGCCCTCGCCGATAAGAGCCCACTTAGGACCCCCATTACATGGATGGCTTCCCAGGACCTGCCCTTAAAGACTCTGATTTAGTAGGTTGGAAATGACGCAATTATTTTTATTTTTAATTAGTACCCCAAGTAATTCTTTACCATCAAGGAAGTTTGGGAAACAAATCACGTTTGTTTCAATCACCTGTGGAACTGGAGCAATTATTTTTTTCCCCAGTGACTTTACCAAGAAGTTAACTTTGGAATATGTTAGTGGTTAATACACGGAACGTTCCCGAGATCCCTCAAGAAAGAAGCTACTAATACTTAGAAGATACTATTCCGTAGCGTTTACAGTAACACTGTAAATTCCAGAAGGATTCTGTAAATTCCAGAAGGATTTCTGTAAATTCCAGAAGGATTCAAGTGACGGCCTGCTTTGAAGGCGAAGACCACAGGGCAACCCAAACTTCAGAAGGGTTCTGGCCACGGGAGCCACACTGGTCACTGTCCCCTAGTGCTGGGATGACGGCTGGAGTGTTAGAGGATCCCACTCACTCCTCTGGTAGATGAGGTCAGAGAGCTGAGGGGACCAGAACAAGTCTTCCTTATCGGATTCTGGGCGGAAAAAGATAAAGTCGGGGATGACTTTCTCTTTTTAATAAGATTCATTGTTACGAATTGTTCTAGGCAAGCAGAACTCAGGAGAAATAGGCCCAAGTTTTGATTCCTGTTTTCACCAAGCCGCAAGTCCTAATCGTAGCAAGAGGTGCGAGGAAGAGTCGCCTTCCTTCCTGCCTAGTGGGATCCAAGTCAGGCTGTCCTTGTTAGCCAGGGTCAAAGGGGCTCTGCCAGGGAAAAACGACGGCAAATGTTTTTCAAGAGGAAGTCGCCAGCCACTTGTGACCTATGAAATCCAGCTGGGCCAGAAAGATAGTGGACGCTTGGCTGAGGGCCCCAGGGACACACGTTTCCTCCTGTATGGAGGGGGCAGGACTCTTCATAAAATTACACTGCACACAGAGCTAGCATCAAGGTCCGCTCTCGGGATACGCGCACCGCTCGGTAGCCCTCAGGCGGAAACCCGGAACCAGCGCGGGGCGTCAAGCGCAGGCGCACTACCGCCCAGAGGCTGGATCCCGGCCTCGGGGCGGGGCGAGGGTCAGTCACGTGGGCCCGCAGCCCTCTCCTCGATTTCCCTACAAGGACTTGGGCCGAGGGGCCCCGCCCTTCCCCGTGCCCTGGAATGTGCGGCCAGGCAAAGCCACAGGACGGACGCAACCATCTGCGGAAATGATAGGGGGGAAGAAGATTTAACACTGCAACAACAGGTACAAAAAAGACGGAAACTCAGTAACAGGACCCAGAGAACCATTATATATTGCTCTATATTCTAGGTCGCCCACTTTACACTTCCTTCTCATGCACTTGGTGAATACCGCGCCCGCTGACCACAGTGACGACTTCCCTCTCTGCAGCCCCTCCGTGAAGTCAGGCCCACTCTCTGCGGGCCAAGAAAGGTGACCGGGCTTCCTTCCGGCTTGCTAAGCAGAGGCCGGAAGCGGTGGTTTTTAGCGGATCTGTAGGTAGCTGGGTGGTGTGATAGCGGCAGCGAGGGGCTCGCAGAGGTGCTCGGATTCTCGTAGCTGTGCCGGGTGAGTGGCGCTCGCGTTCGGGCGCGAGAGACCCATCCCAGGGACCCGTCTCCGCGGGGCAGCTGGAGGGCGGCGGGGCTCCTGGCGCCGGTAGCGCACCTGGGCAGGTGTGCCAGCCAGGTTCCCGGTTCTGGGATCCGAGGCCATGGCTTGGAGTGGCCCAAACCCGAACTTCGCTCCTGTGCCCAAACTTGGAACTCTGGAAATGTGGCTTCGCCCACTGGCGCCTTGAGCTTGGGCGACTGCCGGTCCCGCGAAACCCGACCCCTGCAGAGCTGACTCCGGGACTATTTTAGTTTCTAACGTCAACTTGCCCGATTCAAGAGGATTTGCGCAGAAAACGTAGCCCATTGTCCCCCTGCTGCAGCTGTTGTTGCAGCTGTGTAGCTACGTTTAGTAGGAATAACCAACTCAAATTGGGAAGTTCTTCAGCTCAGTATCCGCTCCTGTAATTAGAACTTTTTTTCTTTAAGCGATGAAATTTTGGACAGAGAAGTCTGGAGTTTAGTTTGTGGCTCAAAGAAAAACTCCAAAATGTAATACCTTGTCCCATTTGAGGGGAAAGTTTGGGCTAATTCAATTCGCCATGGAAGTGTTTTCTTTTTAAAGTAGTTTAGTAGGTACATGAATGTATCTATCAGTTCTTGAGAGACATATAGATTTAGCAGAGATTTTAACTTAAGTGCAAAAAGTTTTATATTTAAAGGCGAATAAAGCGAATATTTCTTAAAATGATTGGTATTCGTTTCATGTTCTGGAAGGGCTGTAATAAACGGTAGTCAGAAAAGCACTTTATTTTCAAAAGCGAGGCTTTACTGGCAAGTCAGCCCTCACAGCTTGTCTTTGTCCAGTGGTGAGAACTTTTGGGTGTGGCAGTCCAAGAGAACGAATCCTACCTTCAACCGGAAGTTTGCATAAAAAATGAAACTTGGTTTACTTGGAACGGAAACACCAACTTGAAATACACCTTTTAAAAATTGTGGTTAGCACCAGAAATTAAGTTATACTTAGGTTTTTTTTTAAGTGCATTGATTAAATGAGGCGGTATATTTGGTCAGGGTTTAGAAAACCCACCAAATACTAGGTGCTATCACACTACGCAGTGTTTTGTAAGATGGTAGTTTTTTCTTGAAGAATATCTGATATTTCTCAGAATATTATCAATTTGAGTGTTCGTTTTGTAGAAAAAGTTTCTAGGTTATTTCACATTTATTGCCACTTTGTAAATGCTGGATTATAAACTTTGTAAATGCTAGGATTATAACCACAGAACTCTATATATTGGTATGGATGAGTCCCATTTTATAAGTGAACATAGTTTCTAGAGATTCTGACAACTCTTCTGGTGCCCTTTGGTGTGTAGGGAAAGCCACTTTGAGAATCTCTTCTATTTCTCCCACCTATTAATCTAGTCTAACATTTTCCTTAATCATGTTGTGTATCTCTTTTGTTACAGCCCATAATGATTCTGAGCTAAAACACAAAGTAAAAACCAGATTCATTGCCACCAGCGCTCACCTCGCCTGACTTAAAAAAAGGTTATGCTCCTTTAGATCTGTAAACTCAGTCTCCTGACTGCCCTTCATCCACTTTCTCATCCATCTGAAATCCTCATATTTTGTAGAAGCCTGTTCTGTAAGTCTCTCTTTCCAGTTTCGTACAACAGATACTCCTTCACAGCAAAGATCTTTCACGTAATCCCTCAAAAATAAAGACTCGGGCTGGATGTGGTGGCTCACGCCTGTAATCTCAGCACTTTGGGAGGCCGAGGCAGATGGATCACGAGGTCAGGAGTTCAAGACCAGCCTGCCCAAGGTGGTGAAACCCCGTCTCTACTAAAAATACAAAAATTAGCCGGGCATGGTGGTGGGCGCCTGTAATCCCAGCTACTCCAGAGGCTGAGGCAGAGAATTGCTTGAACCCTGGAGGTGGAGATTGAGATGGCGCCACTGCACTCCAGCCTGGGCGACAGAGCAAGACTCGGTCTCAAAAATAAATAAATAAATAAAAATAAATAAATAAATAAAGACTCGACTTTATGATTGAGGAGCTTCGTAATTTGGAAACCTCGGGTCCTTACCTGGCGATCTTTGCATCCTAAAGAATAATTACATTGACATGAAATCTTTTCAATTTATTTTACCCTAGCTTGCTTTTTGTAAAAAGCAATTTCAGGGGGTAGAGGGGAGGGATAGCATTAGGAGATATACCTCATGTTAAATGACGGGTTAATGGGTGCAGCACACCAACATGGCACATGTGTACATATGTAACTAACCTGCACGTTGTGCACATGTACCCTAAAACTTAAAGTATAATAATAATAACAATTTCAACTTTTTTAGATTAAGAGGTATACCCTAGTTTTCTAAACTTCGATGAGAGTTGTGCATTTGCTGAAGGCTTATTACATGAAGAGTGACAGTCAATTGTTTGAAGGAAAGTAAAATGAACAGCAAACTAGAATCATAGCAAAGAGGACCCTGACAATATCAGAAATGATCTGCTCCTTGAGATCATAGCACTGTTCCTGATTTGACTCCCTCCACCATTATTTATTCCCCCCACACTTTTAATTTGGTAGAGAAAAAACCCCACAGTTTCTGTATTTTGGAACAGTGACTGTGAAGCCAAACTCCCTATCGCTGAAAGGTTTCTGGTGGAAAATAACTCATAGATCAGAATCCAGCCTCCTTGAAAGAGCAAAGGCCTAGGTAGTAACTTGCTCAACATTACACTATCAGTTTTTGGTAGAATTAACTACCTTAATTTGTTAGAATTAAGGGTAACACCGGAATCTCTTCATTCTAACAATGCCTTGTAGCTTCTAAATGATCCCACACTGGGTTTTTCAAGGTCTTCCTCCTCCCCAATCCCTTAATTACTCAGAAACATCTTTTCTAAACTCACAGTATTTGATAATTATGTACCATGTTAGGAATTATTTTTCATTATTGTCACACATTGTTTTAAGTTTAGAGTCATACTTCTGGAATGAAAACTATGACTCATTTCATAAGTTGAACCAATCATCTCATTTCTTTATAGTTGCCTCCCCAACTATATTAAGCTCCTTGAAGATAGGACACATGCCTTACATTTCTTAACTCTTAGCTAGTATTCAACATAATATGACGTTTGATACATATTAGTGTAATTAACTTCATAATAAAATTGATAAGATTAAGTATTGAATGTGCTGAAGAAGAGCTTCAATGAGGCCATTGTCAGTGCTGACCAAAAAAAAAAAAAAGAAAAAAAAGCTTTTTTACTTTAAAAATCTGTTTTGTAATACATTTACAAATTCAAAAAAGTGCATGATTAAAAGAATAGGAAATACATCAGAATTCAGAAAACATACTACTTTACAACCAAAACTAAGCATTTTGAAAAGGTGTCTAGAGGACCCTCGTAAATTTAGTAATATGAGATTTTATATAATAGATTAAAAAATCAGATGTGTCAGCCGTTTGACCTCATCAGTTTCTTTGTTCTTAAAATAGCTGACATTTCTGCATCATTAGGGAAAGACAATGTTGTCACACAAAACAGACTATTTTTAAAGATGTGCTTTGGCTTGTAAAGGCATGACATGCCTAAAATATTAAAGCGATATGGACTGGTAAACGTGTCACTCATTGGGTTTCAACCTCTTGCTCCAAGTCCTTGAGTACATTTAAGAGATGGAGAAATAATATACTCTATAACTCTTTGTAGTTTTTAAAGACAGCATTTATAACAGACGAGGAAAGTACATCCCCATGTAGTTTAGATATGAATGGAATTTACTACCCCCAAAGGTGTTACAGAATGAAAATACGCATTTATGAATGGTTTAAATCATGAAAGGCAGTATCCTAAAAGTTGATTAAAGAATTCTAGGAAATTTGGGAGCAGCATATATTATAACTTCTGTGCTGTGTAGGATATATCTTTTCAACAATATATTCCAGTTGCCATACAGTGCTATATTGGATGGGCTGGAATTTGTGACTATCCTTTGTGGAATTTCCTATTAAAATCTGAAAACAGATTTAGCT
Organism: Pongo pygmaeus; assembly: GCF_028885625.2. NCBI lineage: Eukaryota > Metazoa > Chordata > Mammalia > Primates > Hominidae > Pongo > Pongo pygmaeus. Next base: position 32,045,315 of record NC_072390.2, on the reverse strand, counting down.
TTAAAAAATTTGAGGCAGAGCTTTTCTAATCATTCCATAATTGTATTTAGTCTGGACGATGTGGTTATAATCAAGGAAAGAATGTAAGAAATTACTTTCTAAACACATCGGAAACACATTCTTAGGGTCACTTTGGAGTGCTGAGATCTAGGTGGTTCATTCTTTGCAGTCCACAGACTTATTTTTAGAGCAATGGCATAGTGTTTTGCCAGATCATAGCTAAGTGTTGTTTTCAGAACGTAAGCTTTAAAATTGTTATCCTGGTCAGAGTGAAATCAGTAGTGCCTATTTTAGACCTGCTTGGAAGAATATAACTCAATGCAGTGTCTTTTGATGCTGAGCGGTTTTGCAGACTACCATCTTCACTGCAACTCTGAAGGATGGTACGGTAGAATTTTATTGTCTGATGACTATGGTATTTTTAACTTGAAACAAATTTTTGTTTTTAGTATTGAAAGGAAAATTGCCTTTTTATTTTAGGTATTATTAGACATTGTTTTTAATTTTAACTTAAATTTTACTGAGGTAAATTTAGATAAGAGAGCAAAGGTAGTTTCTACCTTTAAGATGTTTTCTAAAACTTGTAAAATTATTTTAAAAGCTTGTGCTCTGATTTCTGTTTAGAGATCTTAGATACTTCCAGTGATTTAGTGTGGCTGTAATGCAAGAAACTGGTTTGGATAGAGTGCAATGTCTATAAAAACTATAGATGAATTCCCTTCAGTTTTTTTTATACTTTACTGTTAGGCTTTCAACAAATAGTTTTCTTGAACTACTTTTGCCTAGAGGTGAGGGTACAATAAAAAATGTTAGTTGAAAGTGAAAGAACAATATTTGTCGATAGAGATTAGGAGATGAAGACCTGTTTCATCAGTTAGTCATTCTTACTATTCCTCCCCTTTCTGTCCACCATACTATGGAACAGCCAGTTTAGGCTACGGCTGCAAAGGGGGGACCTACTGAAGATGAATTAGTATCCCTCAGCACCCCCATACTGCTGAAGTATAGAACTTGGGAGTTTCCTAGGTACCTAGTTTTTTTTTTTTGCTTCTTGGTTTTTTATTGTTATCAAATCAGCAGATTTGGTTATCAGCTGTTGTTAGCTATATAGCAGTATGGGACATATGTAATCTTGTTGAGATGTGTCTTCTAAAGACACATTTCTGAGTAGCTCAAACATATCAGGAAGTTGTTTCTGTGTACTTTTGTTAATCATTGTTTTGATTGAAACTTAAGTAATCTTAGATGTTGATCTGTTTTTTATTGTATTTCCTTTCTTAATTAGGATTTAACCACCACCATGTCGAGCAAAAGAACAAAGACCAAGACCAAGAAGCGCCCTCAGCGTGCAACATCCAATGTGTTTGCTATGTTTGACCAGTCACAGATTCAGGAGTTCAAAGAGGCCTTCAACATGATTGATCAGAACAGAGATGGTTTCATCGACAAGGAAGATTTGCATGATATGCTTGCTTCATTGGGTAATGCTCAGTTTAAATATTAATCTATTGGATAGAATTTCCACAGTGCCTTTCATGTTGCTTTCATGAGTCTTAAAGCTCTGTAAGCCTGTCTAATGAGTCTACTAAGGTTTGAGTAAAGTGTGGAACAGTGTTTCCCACCAGACCACCAGCAGATTCCTGACCCTGTCTTAGGATTGGGTTGGGGTTCGTGTGTGTGTGTGTGTGTGTGTGTGTATAAAAACACTGATCTTGATTATGGAAGCAGTATTATTCCTTCTGACATTCCAGTGGACTATCATATACTCTCCAGACTCTTTAATAGGCCCTATTCATTAAGAAAACTTTCCCCCCAAATAGTATTGCTGTCATGAGTGCAAACAGTAAACTGTATGAATGATAATCTTTCTTACCAAAATGTTTACTGTCATTAATAGTTGATATGTATTGTAATGTAATTAAAATTATGACCGCTTTTAAAAATTTAGGGAAGAATCCAACTGATGAGTATCTAGATGCCATGATGAATGAAGCTCCAGGCCCCATCAATTTCACCATGTTCCTCACCATGTTTGGTGAGAAGTTAAATGGCACAGATCCTGAAGATGTCATCAGAAATGCCTTTGCTTGCTTTGATGAAGAAGCAACTGGTAAGTGAGAGGTAACCTTTAATTACAAAGTGATTTAATTTTTAGTTATGGTAACTAAAATATACAGTAACTTAAAATATGATAACACCCTCAGGTTTGTACTACACCTATTTTTTTAGACAGAGTTCTCTTGGCATGTTTGTCACTCACTTTGCTGCTTCTGCCCTAAGTAGTAGTTTACAATGAATAGGTTGTATTTGAAACCTCTTTGGGAAACTTATATTACCCCTTTCCTAGCATGTTAACTCCACAAGGGTTAGGCTCTCAGTAAATATGTATTGAATAAAAAACTTTTACCAGAATAATCTTGATGAAGTATAAATTGTTATAGGCCATTGCACCACTACAATCCTGTGTGTGTTTACCAGGTATCTGTCAGCTCTCAAATTGTTTAAATCTGACATCTAACCTTTATTTTAAAATACACTCAGTAGAACTCAGGGTCTGAAATTAGACTATCTGGCTTCAAATTCCTCTTCCACATAATAGCTGTATAATTTGGGGCAAGTTGCTTAACTTTCTCTAAGCCTCTGTTTTCTTATTTGTAAAATGAGCAGTATTACCTACCTAGGGTGGTTGTGAGAATTAAATGAAGAAGTGAGATGTACATGAAGTACTTAGCATACTGTGTGGCATAGAGTTAACTCTCAAAAAAACAAAATGTTAACTATATAGGCGCCTGATCCTTTGGCAGAAGTGTAAGAGAAAACATAATGAGGGAATATTTTCCATGATTCCCAACTCAACATGGCGTAGCCAAGTGTGTTTAGTGAAGGAAGGCACAATCTTTGGTTGCCTCCATTAGTGGGACGAGTTTAAATACTGGGTGGTTGCCAGGGCCTGCTGATGGAAGCATGGTCTGTGACTTTCAAGGCTCCCCACATGTGCATGCCGGTTATTTGGGAAATCTTAAAAATGCCAATACCAGAAAATAAATCGGGTGACATCAGATTCTTGTAGGCAGGCAGGTTTTATGAGAATCCTGGTATCAAATTCCCAAAGTAAAGAGCACACACCTTTCAGCTTACCACTGCACATCCCCACTGCCTAGCACAGTGCCTGCCACATAGTTAGTGCTCAAATATTTATTCCATGTTTTTGCATGTGCTGGGACTGGCCATATTTATTACAATAATTGGATTTGTAAACAGTAAAAATCTCATTTTACATCTGAGAAAACCAAAGTCAGGGATAAAATGAAATGCGTGAAATAAAATAGCTTGTTAAAACTGGGCCTCAAGTTTCCAGTATTCTTTCCACTGTACCACTTTATTGATGTGTATGATGTAGTGTTGATTTTAGCCTGGCAGGTAAATGTTATTTGCTTGTAGAATAAGATGTGACCATTCATGCCACTTTAAGGAACCGTAAGGCTTAGATTCTTTAACCATACTTTTTATTACTTTGTTTAGGCATAGGTTTAGTCTCTCTTATCAAGAGATCAGAAGCTGAATATGGAGGCAGAATGATAGAGCAAATGATAGAGCAGAGCAATGCTGCTAAGCAGCTAGGCATTTTTCTAGGCACTTCTCTGCTGAGGCTGTTTTAAGTAGGTGGACACCCTGCAGTTCATATATTTGCATGTTTATAGTTTGTAACATACAGAACATGCTTAGTCAAGTATAGATATTCTTTGTAATTAACCCTCAGGATAGTATGTATTCTGATCCCTTGTTCTTTATTCTCCAGGCACCATTCAGGAAGATTACTTGAGAGAGCTGCTGACAACCATGGGGGATCGGTTTACGGATGAGGAAGTGGATGAGCTGTACAGAGAAGCACCTATTGATAAAAAGGGGAATTTCAATTACATCGAGTTCACACGCATCCTGAAACATGGAGCAAAAGACAAAGATGACTGAAATAACTTCAAATTCCAGCCAAACGTTCCTTGTTGCCACTTTGGGTATTCTGAGATTTCCTCTTGCATGCCCTTAGCTTTACAGCTTTTGCATTTCCTGTTGTATTTATTCTCAGCCATTTTGGGCATATGTATCTTTATAATCAGACTGGAAACGGGACTTTCTATTAATATCATTTTCAGAATAGAAAATAGGGTAATTTAACCTACCAGCCCTTCCCCCCCAATAACTGTGGTCTATACAGAGTCAATATATTTTTTCAGAGAAAGTTATTCACTCGATTTTTTCTGAATCATAATTAAACTTTATGATAAAATACTTACTTGTTTAAACTTCTTATTTACCAAATTTGGCTTTTGTTGGTTTTAGTCGTATCTCCCAAAGAAGGGTAGATGAGAGAAATCCTAGAAAATGATACGGTTGTTAGCTTTCTCTTCCTCCAGTTTTCCTAACAATCCTATCTCCTTTACTATCCATTCCTCCTCCTCCCAAGTATATCCAATTTTAACTGCCCTAATCAGATTTTCTGCACTTTGTCTTCCAATTCTTAAAATAATTTCCTGTAGAATTTGCATATATATGATAGTTTCCATAGCTTTAAGTCCTTAAGTTGACATACCTGCCAACATTTCCACTTTATTTAAACTTTTGTAATTTTTGGTCATTTAAAATTAGACCAGGTCACTGAGTATAATTTCAATTTGTCATATTTTTAAAAACCATTTTGGCTTAAAGGTTTTGTGGAATGCTACCAAAGAGAGATTTTTACGTTACGTTTTAAAGTGCTGGAAATATGCAGTATTTCTTTATTATATGTAGTTTTTCTTTAACACAGCAATGTGTATTGAAAGATATTTGTTTATGCAGAGATTCACCACGAGTCCATGTATGAGTTTTGGACATTCCTGACCTTCCCACAATCAAAACAGCTGAACCTACATGCCTGGGAAAGTGAGGTCATTATTTCAGTCCTAAAAATAACTTCTGCTATTTGCAGAAATGCAGAACTGTTTCATAGTTAATCAGGGAGTGGCAGACAGTTTCGTTCTTTTTCAGCTTTAAAAATCTGACTCTCAAAGGGCTTCAAGATTCTCTTTTTTTTCCAGACAGGGTCTCTCGCTCTATCACACAGGCTGGAGTGCAATGGAACGATCACAGCTCACTGCAGCCTTGACCTCCTGGGCTCAAGTGATCCACAGCCACCTGAGTAGTTGGGACTACAGGCATGCACCACCATGCCTGGCTAATTTCTTAATTTGTTGTAGAGACAAGGTCTCATTATGTTGCCTAGGCTGGTCTCAAACTCCTGTACTCAAGTGATCTTCCCACCTCTGCCTCCTAAAGTGCTGGGATTACAGGTGTGAGCAACCATGCCCAGCCCAAAACTCTGACTCTCAAAGATTCATGAGTTTTAAAAGATTTGAAATGGAGAAAAATTTGGTTGAAAAGAGTTGACAATTAGCCTATGAAGATGAGCAATTGACAATTACTGTAATAACTTTAAGTTTTATGCTACGATTAATATGACTCTCCTTGGACGAAACCATTACCTCATTCAGTAAACAATTACTAAAAGCCTTCTGGGCAGCAGGCCTTTGCAGCCAATAAGATAGATCAGCTAGATCCTGTAACCTGGGAAGGCCAACGCTATAGGAATAGGACTAGTCAAAGCTAGTCCTTGCCCTCTTCAACATTAGAATCTTAGAACCTGCCTTCATTCTTTGTCTTTTGTTTCTGAATTTTATTCACTGGTTAAGCCAAAATACTTTTTCCAGGCTATGACCATGGTGCTAAAATCTTGTTTTTTGAATTGAATTTCCATGTCAAGAGAAAAAATTATCATATGCTTTGTTAAATCTCTAGTGAAGAACAGATAGCATTGTTTCCACTATATGAAAAACAAGGTACTACTAAAAGGATCTCTTGCAGGGGCCCTGTTTCCCTTTCAGTTAACTGCTCAAAGAACCAACTTGGATTAAGAACAATGATGTACCCTGAATGAAATAATTCTCCTAATTTAGTAGTAGCATTCTTTGCTTAAACAAGAATGATTACCAACAGAAAGGTAAAAGCATCCATTTCAATGGTGTGTTTGACTGAAAAATCAGTCTCAAAAGTTTCCATGATGAAAGTCATACTTGAAACAAACCATTTCAAAAGATCTGGCTAGGCATGTTGGCTCACATCTGTAATCCCAGCACTTTGGAAGGTCGAAGTAGGAAGACTGCTTGAAGCCAGAAGTTTGACATCAGCCTGGGCAACAAAGCAAAACCCCATCTCTACATAATAATTAAAAAATAAAAATTAGCCGGACATGGTGGTGGATGCCTATAGTCCCAGCTACTCTGGAAGCTAAGGTGGAAGGATTGCTTGAGCCCAGGAGTTTGAGGCTGGAGTGAGCTGATTGTGCCACTGTACTCCAGCCTGGGGTGACAGCGAGACCCTGTCTTAGAAAAAAAAAAAAGGGACAAAACCAGCCTAATGGGGGTGGCATCCTTATCTACCTGCATATGATATGGTCATTTGGATTCCAGGCCCCAAATTTTATTTGATGAAAGAATCTATGACTTGATGAGAGCAGGAATTGAATGCTCCTGGGAAAGAAAGGAGGAAGTCCTGAGCATAAGAGACAAGTAAAAGCAAATTGAGAAGGAAAGGAAACCATTTGCTACAAAGTGAAAAGAGGAAGGACAGCAAGAGGTTTAAGAGGTAGACTTGAGGATCAGATAAAAAATGATCAGAGTTTGGAGAGGTAAATAGAGCCGCAAAAACAGTCTTATGGAAACCTAGTTAATTTCAAGACTAAGGTTAGTAGTGTCCACCACAGAAAAGTGGAGTATGGGAAGGTTTAAATGAGACCCCCTCCCCAGATTTGACAAGTTGTTAGTCATGTTTGCTAGAGTTATTAAGAGTTTTGAGTGCAGAATCCATAATGCAACACAGGATAGTGAATAATGTCTAGGTGTGGGGTCAGGCAGAACTACGCTTAATGCCCGTTTGTTGCTACGTCATGGCTCTATAACCTTAAGTAAGTTATTTAAAGTCCCTTAGCCGATTTATTCATTTATAAAATAGAAATAATGCTGTTAGTTCATATTAGGAACATAGTATATAAAGCAGCATTTGTGTGATTAAGAGCAGCATGGATTTGGAGCCATACTTAAGTGAATTGCACCTGCTTATTTGACTAGCTTTGTGTTCTTAATTGCCAGTTTCCTCATATGTAAAATGGCCAATGCCATCCAAGTTTATTCTGAAAATTAGAAGCATGAAAGGCAAAATGCTCCAAATAGTAGTTACTCTGTTTACGAGTGGGCCAGTGAGAAGGGGCAAAGGGCATATCTTTAAATTCAAGCCTGTTTGTAGGCAGAGTAGAAGACGACAAACTAGGAGGGAACAATTAGTGAAACAAAATGGATCATGTCTAAGAGCTAGGAAGTGACAGACCCTAGACCACATGTAGGATTGCCCTTAGAAAAGTGGATGGATTTCAAAGTGGAATTTCATTAACTGGTTGTTAGGAAGATTTTATAAGACTATGCAAACAAATGCCTGTTAGTTTGGTACTAGTGGATACTGAAATAGTTTACTTTTGATTTCCTGAGCAGGTCCAATATGCCAGACTTGTGTGTGTCGAATTAGGTCCTCTTCACGGGTACAGTTTATCTTTTCTGTCCATAAAGGGATCGTAGTAGCTAATCCCACATTGAAGAAATGCCCAGTTTTCCCAGTGCTGCTTATTCGTATCATTTCCACTTGCTCTTCTATCTTCCAAGTCCCTATATCTTTTTAGTCTAGATTTCTCTGTGTCTGCTCAAATAACAGGAATTGTGACTTTTCTCCAATATTTATCCACATACATTTTAGAGTTGTAATGAGTTTACAACTTGTTTTTTCGTTTACTATTTAAATTTATCTCATGTTTTGGCATAGCCACCATTGTTTTGAGTATACTGCTTTTTCAACCATTCTTAACTTCAGTTATCTTTGACATGGGTATGCTGTAATTAACAATTTCCCAATGATAGATATTTAGCTATCCAGCTATTTTTATTAGTGAATAAATTTTTATTAATGATTAAAAAAGCCTATTATAGGCTTTTCTTTTGCATCTAGAGAGAACAGTATACCTTAGAATTATTTCTTAAGAATAGTGCTGTCAAATAGAAGCTTCTGTAATTATGGAAATGCTCTCTGTATCACACAATAAGGACACTAACCACATGTGGCTATTGAGCACTTAAAATGTGTCTAATACTGGCCAGGCGCGGTGGCTCATGCCCGTAATCCCAGCACTTTTGGAGGCCCAGGCAGGCAGATCACAGGGACAAGAGATTGAGACCATCCTGGCTAACATGGTGAAACCCTGTCTCTACTAAAAATACAAAAATTAGCTGGGCATCGTGGCACACGCCTGCAGTCCCTGCTACTCAGGAGGCTAAGGCAGAAGAATCGCATGAACCTGGGAGGCAGAGGTTGCAGTGAGCCGAGATCAAGCCACTGCACTCCAGCCTGGGCGACAGAGCAAGACTCTGTCTCAAAAAAAAAAAAAAAAAAAAAGTGTCTAATACTGCCAGATGCACTGGTGCAGTGTCTCTCGCCTGTAGTCCCAACTACTTGGGAGGCTCAGGTGAGAGGATCGCTCGAGCCCAGGAGTTCCAGGTTGTAGTGCATTATGATCACGCCTGTGATAGCCATTGCATTCCAGGTTAGGCAACATAGGGTGACTCCATCTCTAAAAATAAAACGTATCAAATACAACTGAGGAACTGAATTTAAGTTTAGCCACATATGGTTAGTGATGATTGTATTGGACAGCAGAATTCTAGAAACTTATTTTTTTTTAAATTATTTAGACGATCGAAGCAAAACCTAGACTACAGTTAAGGGAAAGAGTAAATATTGTAGAAACAGGTGTGACTTTTCAGCAATTGCTTTTCTAACACTATTGAGAAAATACACACAGTTATGAACTGCATTTAGAGCTGTGCTGCTGGGATGACGACCACCCCATCAGCATCATGTGTACTTACCAGGAATTCGAATTATCCTCCACCCCTTACTCACTGAATCCTAATACCCGGTTTTGAGGCTCAAAAATGTTTTTAAAAGCCCTGTTATTATGCGTGCTACTGTTTAAGAACTGCTATAGAGTGCTGAACACAAGGTCCCTCTCTTCTAGGAATTTCTGATCAAAGATTTCTAGAATATAAGCTCCTTAAGAGGCTTTGAATTCATCTCTCAGCATCCGGCACATGTTAAGGCAGTAAGAAGAGTTCAATAAAGATTTGCTATTAGATTGCCGATCCTCCACCATCCTGAAGTAATGCTATTTTAGTAATGCTAGATGAAGTAATGCTAGATTACCTCAAGGTGAGGGAAAATATCCTGAAGAACACAGCCACAAACACGATGTAGAACAAAACCTGAAAAACGTAGCTTTGTGTTTTTATTTGTGTGTGCATGTATGTGTGTGCGTTGCCATTTTCTTGATAAAGGAAAGCAAGTAGTTCGAATAAAACTTTCTTGTGGCTAAAAGGGGAATGAAACAGCCGTAGGCTGTGGCCGTAGCCTGATACGGCCGTAAACCTTATGAGGGTAAGCAGAGAGGAGTAGGTTAAAAAATTTAACTCAGGCTGGAATGCGGTTTGAAAAGAGAAAGGGATTCTGGAACGGAGAAGAATCCATCCAGGCGCCGCCCTCACCTTCTCAACATTACATGAGACGAACCCTAAAACCTGTCTTGTCTGAAATTCAAATTTAGAAGAACTGTACTTTTACTTGCTAAATCTGGCAACTCAGGGTTCGGCGCCAAGGGACCCCAAATCCTAGGCGGATCGCGCCCCGCCTGGGTCAAAGGGTACCGCAAATCGTTGGCCGATCGCGGCCCGTTCGGGTCAAATTCGAGCCGCCTGCCCAGCCGCGCCCAGCCGGCCCAGGAATGCGGAAGGGCCGCGGAGCTACCAAAGGAGCGGGGGACGATGGCCGGGCTGCGGGCAACCGCCGCAGCGCAGGCCGCGATATCGCAGCGGATCGGAGCAGGCCGGAGGGGCAATTAAGACCCCGGCCGTGTGCGTCCGGCCTCAGCAGCCCCGCCGCTCGGCAGACACGCAGACCCCGCCGGCCTGGGCGCGAACACTCAGCGCACCCCCGTTCCACTTGGTCCCGCCGCGCCTTCCGGTGCGCCTTCCGCTCCGCCCCTTCAGGCAGGAAGTGTCGGCGCCGCCACTGTCCGGCCACAGCCTAACGCTCTTCGCTGTCGCTTGTCGTCTCGCTCAGGGCGGCCCCGGTTCTGGTGTTTGGCGTCTGGTGAGTGGCGCTCGACTCCGCTCGCGAGACCCCTCGGGCCGCCGCCTCCGTACCCCCGCGCCCCCTCCCGTCGCGCGCCTGCGGCCGGACCCCGCCCCAGCGCGGCCAGGCGGCGGCGGGACCTGTCAGACTGGCTGAGAAGGGGGCGCTGGGCGGGAGGTGGAGGGAGGAGGGTTGGCGGCGGGAGGAGGGTTGGCGGCGAGGCCTTGGCCCGGACGTCCAGGGGCCGGGAGGCTGCAGGCGATGGAGCCGGTCTGGGGAGACGCCCTGCTGGAGAGGTGGCCGGGTCCCGGCCGTGCGTGGGCCGGCCCTGCGCCACCGGGGTGACCTCACACACCTGGGCCTTGGACGGCCCGGCGGCCCCGCGGCCAACGCCTGCCCTCCCGGCGCCGCGGCAGGTCCTGGCGGTGGATTAGGGCCGACCCGGGCGTGTTCGTGTGGAGCACCTGCTCTGTGCCCAGCACTGTCCTAGATGCTTTGGAGGGTGGAGGAGCCTCCTAGTGCACGGTCTTGCCTAAGGTGAAGCCTCCAAGGAAGCCATTAGCATGCCGGTACCCGAGTGTGTGGTTGATACAGGCTCAAATGTAATGATTTACATAGAGTTGTAATTCGCTCAGTGTGTCTTGTATCTTGTAAAGGTTTAGTTTATTCGTGTTGATTGAAGAAAGGACAATTAACAGAAATAGGGAAAGGTTACTTGGAAAAGAATCGTGACCTCACTGAAGGCCTTGGATTCAGCCCTAGGAGGGAGAACTTAGCGTTTCCGGCTAGATGTGTGGGAGGTGGTAACAAGAGCAAAACTCAAAAGCTGGGAATTGTGTCCTGTGAAAAGCAGACCGTGGGGAGACCGCCGGGTATGGAACAGAACTGTAATGACTAATAGTCGGAAATAAGGGTAGATAGGTAAGTAGGACCTTCTTGTGGATGTCTTGAAAACTTAGGAGAAAGAAAAGATTATGTAAGAAGCCACAGAGAGTAATTTTGGAGTCTTCAGTAACGGAGTAATAAGAAAGGGATGTTTAGAGGATTCGTTTGGCCGCTTTAGTTTAAGGTAGATTTGGAATGGTCTTTTGGTAAGAGAAGAATCAAAGCATTTAGAATTCAGTAGGACCTGATAGATTACCTTGTGAAGCATTTGCGTTTTATAACTGAGGAAAATGAAACCCAGAGAGGTGAGGTAATTTGTCCAAGGTAGTGGACCCTCCTGGACTTCATAACTAAGAGCACAGCTTTTGTCTTGTTTAGGCTCTGTTGAGTGAAACAACTTTTATGATGGCTGACTCGATGTTCATTTATGCTTTGATGAGACTAAGCTTGGACAAGATGAACTGCAACTTCTGAAAGACAGATGCCCAGATGAGAGTTACTAAGGTTAGGAAAGAACAGGATTTAGAGCCCCGACATGGGGCTAGTTTTCCCTTTCTCCCAAGATTCAAAGACTCCAGGTATATCTGGGGATGAGCTTATCATACCCTTTTTGCCAGCATCTTTGTGATCTTCCTTCCTCATTCCACACATTAGCTTTGGGGTGTCATTGCTTGTTACGCCCAGCTATCCACATTTTCATGGTAGAGAATTTCAGCTGCCTGTATGCAGGATGTTACGCCTAGTGGTTCAAGCTCTGGAGCTAGATTTCCTGAGTACAGATCCTGACTCTGAGCTCTGCCATTTTCTAGCTGTGTGGCAAGTTGTTAATTGTCTTTACCCTGATTTTCGTATCTGAGAGAAGAGGATGATAACAATACCTATATGATGAGTTGTCGTGAGGATTAAATGTGTTAACACATACAAAATGCTTAAATCAGTGCCTGGAACATCTTTAGCACCCAGTTATTGTCCCTGGTTACTACTGCTTCTTCCAGGTATGGAGCAGTGGGTAGCTACTAAGTTTCCTTAGGGATCTCTTGGGGAAGAGACTGGACCATAGGTAGACCATAGAGAAAAGCCTCATGTTGGAATTCAGATCTGGGACCTACCTTGTAATGAACCTATATGTGTAATTCTGTTCGTGACAGGAAAGAACTATATATATATATATACACACACTATATACAACTATATATACTATACATATATATATACACACATAATATACAACTATATATTGTGTTAACACTTATATATAGTTTGCTTAACTAGGATTATTTGAGCACCTGCCGTGTGCAAGGCACACTGCTAAGTTCTGCAGTCCAAGGTGGAAAGGCAAAAGGCAATAAAAAGAATGAATATGGCCAGGCATGGTGGCTCATACCTGTAATCCTAATGCTTTGGGAAGCCAATGTGGGGGCATCATTTGAAGCCAGGGGTTCAAGACCAACCTGGGCAACATAGCGAGACCCTGTCTCTACCCCGCCACCCGCTCCTTGCAAAGTAGCTGTGTATGGTGGCTCATGCCTGTAGTCCCAGCTGCTTGAGGCTGAGTCAAGAGGATCACTTGAGTCCAGGAGTTCAAGGCTACAGTGAACTATGATTATGCCATAAACCCAATAAGAGAGGTGAATTTCAAAAACATTGTATCGAGTGAAAGAAGACAGGCATATATATGAATATATACTGTGCAATTCCATTTATAAGAAGTTCAAAAACAAAACTAATCTATGGTGATAGAAATCTGAACAGTGGTTGCCTATGGGAGATGGTGATTAACTTGGAGAGAATTTTCTGGAACAGTGTTAACATTCGTAACTTAATGGGGGTGATGGTTACATGGGTATACACATTATAAAAACTTATTAAGGTTTGTACATTTGACTATATAAATTTCACTGCAGTAAAACAAAATGGTATAGGAGCTCAGAGAATAGAAAGTTTGCAGCCAACTGGAATGATCATAAAACCTATAATAGAGAAAGAAATGTCAGTGTTATAATGTGTATGTGGTAAGTGTTAAAATACATATAGAGTACTAGGGGAAATGCTTCCCTGGTGTTAAAAAAAGTTGAAAAAATTGAGTTTGGCTCCCTAAAAAAAAATACTTCTAATAATTTATGGAGCTATTTTTTTTTTCCTAAATATGCAGCACAAAAACAATTATATGTCATTAGGTATATGAGGTTAATTTTGTGAAGTATTTTTAACTTGATATATGCTAAATTCTGTTTATGACTGCTGTCTTCAGACTGTTGCTTATATATCCAGTCATTTGAGTCTTCCAGTTAGAACATTCAACTTGACTACAGTAATAACCATAAGAATCCATGAGAAATTTCTGAAGATTCTGATAGACCTTGGTGAAGATGAGGTGGAGTAAAAATGACCTTAGGTTTTAGCCCAAGAACTACTCTCTGTTTTTCTGTGTGAGTTCGTCCACTCTGAGGGCTTTACCTTGTACCTCTGCTCACAAATCCGCACTGCTAACAAGACCCCCTCAGAGTCCTGTCCTCTACTAGCATTCTACTGTGGCCCAGCTAAAATGTGAGTTATTTATCATCCTTTGCTGACAAAACCAGCTCCTCCCTCCCCTCCCCAGTTACCTCATTTTTGAGTGGTACCTTTATACTACCAGGTTTTCAGTCAGCACTTAGGAAAAAGGACAGAGCTTTGAGACTCCAATTAGAAAGCAGGAATAACTAGCAAATCAGGAAGTGATTTGCTGGTCAGAGCCAGAGGAATTCAGCCAAAAGAATAGGATGGTGGTGGTGGGAATGTTGAGGAAGGGTGACTCGTGCAGTAAAAAGAAGAACCTACAGAACTTGGATGGAAACTGAGTAGAAGGACTTAAACTTTTCTGTTCAGAAATGGAAAATTCCCCGTGCTATGCAAATTTGACTATGGTCCCTTGGAACTTGGACTGTGGCTGTAATTCTGAAATAAAGGCATTGCCCTATTTTAACATTAAAGAGGTCAAGGAGACAGTGGCTTTATTACTTTTCTATTGGTGTGTAACAGAATACTCCAAAACCTAGCACCTCAGAAACAATGAACAATTTTTGAGGGTCAGAGCCAGAGCAGCTTAGGTGGGTGGTTCTGGCACAGGGTCTCTCATAAGGTCACATGCGGAGGGGAGGCTGCAGTCGTCTGAAGGAAGATCAGCCTCCAAGATGGCTGACGCATAGCCGACAAGTTGGTGCTGGCTGTTGGCAAGAGTCCTCAGTTCCCTGCCACATGGATCTCTCCACAGGGCTGTGTGAGTGTCTTCATGACCTGGCTCCCGCAGATTGAGTGATCCAAGACAGAGCAGGGCAAAAGCTGCAAGGTGTATTATGACAAAGCCAAACACCCTCATTTCACAATATCTTATTGTCACAATATCTTACTGGTTACACAGGTCAACACTTTTCATTGTTGGAGGGGACTGCACAAGGGCATGAGAATTGTTGAGGGCTTTCTTGGAACCTGGCTACCACCATGACCAGAGGAGCAAGTTAAAGTGTTCTGAGGGGCCAGACAGATAGCAAATTAATACCAGCTGGGATAAGGAGAAGTAGGGGGTAGAGGGGATTGCTTGTTGTACACTTATGACCTACAGGAATTTCCAGGATGCTGGTCAAGTGATTTCCTTATTGTACAGTTGTTTAAAACATCTGAAATTTAGGTTATGTAAAACGTTCAGTTTTTTTAAATGTTGGCAAACTAATTCAGTTTTTTTTTTTTTTTTTTTTTTTTTTTTTACGGCAGATTTTTCCTTGTGTTTAATCAGTACTGGCTGTTTAGCCTAATTAAGCAGTATAACATCCAGACTCCAGAATTGAAGTGGGTGGTATAGCTGAAAACTCCAAGCACTGTACTGGGAGTAAGTCTCAGTTTAATGTGCTTTTTTTTTTTTTTTTTTTTTTTTTTTTAATTTCTGAAGTATTTATTGATCATTCTTGGGTGTTTCTCGGAGAGGGGGATATGGCAGGGTCATAGGATAATAGTGGAGAGAAGGTCAGGAGATAAACACATGAACAAAGGTCTCTGGTTTTCCTAGGCAGAGGACCCTGCGGCCTTCTGCAGTGTTTGTGCCCCTGAGTACTTGAGATTAGGGAGTGGTGATGACTCTTAAAGAGCATGCTGCCTTCAAGCATCTGTTTAACAAAGCACATCTTGCACCACCCTTAATCCATTTAACCCTGAGTTGACACAGCACATGTTTCAGAGAGCAGGGGGCTGGGGGAAAGGCCATAGATCAACAGCATCCCAAGGCAGAAGAATTTCTCCTAGTCAGAACAAAATGGAGTCTCCTATGCCCACCCCTTTCTACACAGACACAGCAACAATCTGATCTCTCCTTCCTTTCCCCACACTTCCTCCCCTTCTCTTCAACAAAACCGCCATCGTCCTCATGGCCGGCTCCCGATGGTCGCTGTCTCTTCGGAGCTGTTGGGTACACCTCCCAGACAGGGCAGCCGGGCAGAGGCGCTCCTCACCTCCCAGACAGGGCGGCTGGGCAGAGGCGCCCCTCGCTTCCCAGACGGGGCCGCCCGGGCAGAGGCGCTCCTCTCCTCCCAGACGGGGCGGCCGGGCAGAGGCGCTCCTCACTTCCCCGACGGGGCCGCCCGGGCAGAGGCGCTCCTCGCTTCCCAGACGGGGCCGCCCGGGCAGAGGCGCTCCTCAGTTCCTCTCAGACTGGGTGGCAGCCGGGCAGAGGCGCTCCTCACCTCCCAGACGGGGCGGCCGGGCAGAGGCGCTC
Source organism: Pongo pygmaeus (assembly GCF_028885625.2). Taxonomy (NCBI): domain Eukaryota; kingdom Metazoa; phylum Chordata; class Mammalia; order Primates; family Hominidae; genus Pongo; species Pongo pygmaeus. The sequence goes on along the minus strand of NC_072390.2, from coordinate 32,029,423 downwards.
CTCCCTTCCCCGACGGGGCGGCCGAGCAGAGGCGCTCCTCACTTCCCAGAGGGGGCGGCCGAGCAGAGGCGCTCCTCACTTCCCAGAGGGGGCGGCCGGGCAGAGGCGCTCCTCACTTCCCAGACGGGGCGGCCGGGCAGAGACGCTCCTCACTTCCTCCCAGATGGGGTGGCGGCCAGGCAGAGGCGCTCCTCACCTCCCAGACAGGGCGGCCGGGCAGAGGCGCTCCTCACCTCCTAGACGGGGCGACCAGGCAGAGGCGCTCCTCACTTCCCAGACGGTGTGGCGGCTGGGCAGAGGTGCTCCTCCCTTCCCAGATGGGGCAGCCAGGCAGAGGCGCTCCTCACTTCCCAGACGGTGTGGCGGCCGGGCAGAGGTGCTCCTCCCTTCCCAGATGGGGCAGCCAGGCAGAGGCGCACCTCACTTCCCAGACGGTGTGGCGGCCGGGCAGAGGTGCTCCTCCCTTCCCAGATGGGGCAGCCAGGCAGAGGCGCTCCTCACTTCCTCCCAGACGGGGTGGCGGCCAGGCAGAGGCGCTCCTCACTTCCCAGAGGGCGCGGCCGGGCAGAGGTGCTCCTCACTTCCTCCCAGACGGGGTGGCAGCCGGGCAGAGGCACTCCTCACCTCCCAGACGGGGCGGCCGGGCAGAGGTGCTCCTCATCTCCCAGACGGGGCGGCCGGGCAGAGGTGCTCCTCATCTCCCAGACGGGGCAGCCGGGCAGAGGTGCTCCTCACTTCCTCCCAGACGGGGTGACGGCCGGGCAGAGGCACTCCTCACCTCCCAGACGGGGCGGCCGGGCAGAGGCGCTCCTCACCTCCCAGACGGAGTGGTCAGGCAGAGGCGCTCCTCACTTCCCATATGGGGTGGCGGCCGGGCAGAGGCGCTCCTCACTTCCCAGATGGGGCAGCCGGGCAGAGGCGCTCCTCACTTCCTCCCAGACGGGGTGGCAGCCGGGCAGAGGTGCTCCTCACCTCCCAGACGGGGTGGCCGGGCAGAGGCGCTCCTCCCTTCCCAGACAGAGTGGCCAGGCAGAGGCGCTCCTCACCTCCCAGACGGGGCGGCCGGGCAGAGGCGCTCCTCACCTCCCAGAGTGGGCGGCCGGGCAGAGGCGCTCCTCACTTCCCAGAGTGGGCGGCCGGGCAGAGGCGCTCCTCACTTCCCAGAGTGGGCGGCCGGGCAGAGGCGCTCCTCACTTCCCATAGGGGGTGGCAGCCGGGCAGAGGCGCTCCTCACTTCCCAGATGGGGCAGCTGGGCAGAGGTGCTCCTCACTTCCTCCCAGACGGGGTGGCGGCCAGGCAGAGGCGCTCCTCACTTCCTCCCAGACGGGGTGGCGGCCAGGCAGAGGCGCTCCTCACCTCCCAGACGGGGCGGCCGGGCAGAGGCGCTCCTCACTTCCCATAGGGGGTGGCAGCCGGGCAGAGGCGCTCCTCACTTCCCAGATGGGGCAGCTGGGCAGAGGTGCTCCTCACTTCCTCCCAGACGGGGTGGCGGCCAGGCAGAGGCGCTCCTCACTTCCTCCCAGACGGGGTGGCGGCCAGGCAGAGGCGCTCCTCACCTCCCAGAGTGGGCGGCCGGGCAGAGGCGCTCCTCACTTCCCAGAGTGGGCGGCCGGGCAGAGGCGCTCCTCACTTCCCAGAGTGGGCGGCCGGGCAGAGGCGCTCCTCACTTCCCATAGGGGGTGGCAGCCGGGCAGAGGCGCTCCTCACTTCCCAGATGGGGCAGCTGGGCAGAGGTGCTCCTCACTTCCTCCCAGACGGGGTGGCGGCCAGGCAGAGGCGCTCCTCACCTCCCAGAAGGGGCGGCTGGGCAGAGGCGCTCCTCACTTCCCATATGGGGTGGCAGCCGGGCAGAGGCGCTCCTCACTTCCCAGACGGGGTGGCGGCCAGGCAGAGGCGCTCCTCACTTCCCAGATAGGGCAACAGGGCAGAGGCGCTCCTCACTTCCTCCCAGACGGGGCGGCCGGGCAGAGGTGCTCCTCATCTCCCAGACGGGGCAGCCGGGCAGAGGCGCTCCTCACTTCCTCCCAGACGGGGTGGCAGCCGGGCAGAGGCGCTCCTCACATCCCAGATGATGGGCGGCCGGGCAGAGGCGCTCCTCACCTCCCAGATAGGGCGGCCGGGCAGAGGGGCTCCTCACATCCCAGACGATGGGCGGCCAGGCAGAGACGCTCCTCACTTCCTAGACGGGGTGGCGGTGGGGCAGAGGCTGTAATCTTAGCACTTTAAGAGGCCAAGGCAGGAGGCTGGTAGGTGGAGGTTGCAGAGAGCCGAGATCACACCACTGCACTCCAGCCTGAGCACCATTGAGCATTGAGTTAGCGAGACTCCGTCTGCAATCCCAGCACCTCGGGAGGCCGCGGCAGGCAGATCACTCGAGGCCAGGAGCTGGAGACCAGCCCGGTCAACACGGGGAAACCCCGTCTCCACCAAAAATACAAAAACCATTCAGGCGTGGCGGCGCGCGCCTGCAATCCCAGGCACTCGGCAGGCCAAGACAGGAGAGTCACAGGAGCCCGAGGCAGGGAGGTTGCAGCAAGCCGAGATCCCGGCAGTACAGTCCAGCTTCGGCAACAGAGGGAGACCGAAAAAAGAAGGAGAGGGAGACCGAAAAAAGAAGGAGAGGGAGACCAAAAAAAGAGGGAGAGGGAGAGGGAGAGGGAGAGGGAGAGGGAGAGGGAGAGGGAGAGGGAGAGGGAGAGGGAGAGGGAGAGGGAGAGGGAGAGGGAGAGGGAGAGGGAGAGGGAGAGGGAGAGGGAGAGGGAGAGGGAGAGGGAGAGGGAGAGGGAGAGGGAGAGGGAGAGGGAGAGGGAGAGGGAGAGGGAGAGGGAGAGGGAGAGGGAGAGGGAGAGGGAGAGGGAGAGGGAGAGGGAGAGGGAGAGGGAGAGGGAGAGGGAGAGGGAGAGGGAGAGGGAGAGGGAGAGGGAGAGGGAGAGGGAGAGGGAGAGGGAGAGGGAGAGGGGATGTGCTTTTTTACTAATTCAGTTTTTAAGAGAGGCATTTTAAAGGTCATCCCTGGGGATTACTAAATGAACCTCTGTGCAGACTGCATGTAGTTTGGTAGCTGCCAGGTTATGACTTCTGATCTACTTAACACTTATTTAATGGATGAGGAAAATGAGGCCTGGGAAAGCCGAAATGACCAGCAGTCATACAACTTGTGAATGATAGAACTGGAATTAGAATCCATGTCTCCAGCATCTCCATTAAACCATAATGACAACATTGAAAAACTAAGGGGAACTAGATGCATAAACAGCCAATGTGATCTAAGTGGTTAACTTAATAATCTAAGTGGTTCTCAACCTTCAATGTGCATTGAAATCACCTGGTGCGTTTTTGAAAATACAGATGCCTGGGCTCCACCCCCAGACATTCCATTACCTTGAGGCTACAGGCATCACTTTTTTGAAACTTCTTGGGTGATTCTAATGCGCAGCCAAGATTGAAACCAGAGGATTTAACTGCTTTAAGAGCCATATTTACTTACTCTAGCTGACTTAAGATACTTAAAGGAAGAAGCCTCAAAACAATGTTGAGGAAATCATAGGTAGCTGACAGAATGTGCTCTGTGAGCATCTTCCCCAAGCTTTGATAAAGCCATATATGCTGAAGTATATAGACAATTTCTGCTTATTAATGATGATGGTGTCCATGTTTCTGTTTGCATATCAGTACTGCAGGTGACTTTACAAACATTTTTATTGTCAACTAAGTATGTTGATACCACAGCCACCTATAATACATAATACAGTAGTCCTATATGATGCTTCTTTCCGCGGTCCATGGTTTTGCTTCCTCGGTTTCAGTTGCCTGTAGTCAACTGAGGTCTGAAAATAAGTGAGTACAGTACAGTGAGATATTTTCAGAGAGAGATCTCATCCACATAATTTTTATTACAGTATATTATAATTGTTCTATTTTATTGTTATTGTTAATCTCTTACTGTGCTTAATTTATAAATTAAACTTTATCATAGGTATGTATGTATAAGAAAAAACAGTGTATATAGTCATTCATCTGTATCTGCAGAGGGTTGGTTCCAGGACCCTCCTGCAGATACCAGAATCTGCAGATGCTCAAGTCTCCCATATAAAATGGCATAGTATTTGCATATAACCTACACATATCCTCCTGAATACTTTAAATCATCTCTAGATTGCTTATAATACCTAATATAATGCAAATACTATATAAATAGTTGTTATACTGTATTTTTTATTTGTATTTTTATTGTTGTATTTTTTGTTTGTATTTTTCCAAATAAACGAACAATTGATTCTCGGTTGAATCTGTGAGTGCGGAACCTGTGGCTATGTAGGGCTAACTGTATGAGTTGGGTACTATCCCTGGTTTCAGGCATCCACTGGGGTCTTGGAATATATCCCGCTCAGATAAGGAGGGACTGCTGTATCAATTCCTACATGCCTGCCTTTGATGTAACCTCTGAGTACTACTTACATCCTTTAGTCCACTTTATATTAGAAATTTATAGCAATATCAGAGTAACAGTGTTGCAGAGGAAGGAAGAAGTGTTTTTACTGCTATTGAGGGTTATTACATTCATTTTGTGCTGTGTTCTGTATGGCTATTTTCTGTCTGTAAGGCTTGGATTAGTTTTTTGTGTTTTTGTTTGTTGTGGTTTTTGAATGCTTCTTGGTTAAACATTAATAAATTGGACAGTCCTGGATCAAAGTTTCAAAGGAAAGCCATGACTGGTAGTTGCCACCTGACTAAACCCAACCAGGGCTACTACACTGCACAGTTCCACGGAGTGCCATTCACATTTCATTTACTCACTGCAACTCTATTCTGTACCTTGGTTTTTCTGGTGTAGATTGACTTGATTTGAAAACTCAATTTGTCTAGGATTTGAATTTAGAGGAATGTAGGTGCTCAGAAATCAGTGTTGAATTATATTGGTGGCATTGCAAGTTTTAAAAAATTTTGTGCTAAACTCAAAATAATTAGAAGAGTATTTAGTAGGAAGTAGAAAATATACAGGGAGAAACAACCTGTAACAAATGGGATTTGAATCCTAGCTCTACCACTAGGTGACCTTGGGCAAGATTATTTAATATCTTTGACCTTCAGTTTCTTCATTTGGCAGGTGGGCATGTTTCATTTAATGTACATAATGTTTCTAGCACATTAGTCACTTAATAAATGGTAGTGGCTGTAAGTTGAGTAGATCTTTAATTCTCTCTCTGTTCCTAAGGCAGAGAAGTAGATCAGGGCAATTGGGGCTGGAAAAATAGCAAGAACAAAGATATACAAGATAAGATATGGCATGGTACCTTGGGGACATTTGCAGTTTGGTGTTGCTAAAGGAAAAGTACAAAGCAGGGAATGGCTAGAAAGGAGGCTGGAAAGGTCATTCTAGAGTAGGGAAAGGAAGACTCATGTGCCATGTTTAGGAACTTGGTACTTTATCCTTTAGGAAGTGGAGAGCCAAAGAAGATTTTAAAAAGTGGAATGATGAGGTCACATTCGTGTTTTAGACAGCCCTGGCTAGAAAACTAAGGGTAGTTTTGAGAGAGCCAAGAGGCAAGGGGATACTGAAGAGGCCATAGAAATATTTTACACAAGAGATCATGAGGATCCAGTTTAGGGTGGTGACAAAGGAATGAGGAAGATGAGCAACTCTGAGAAATATTTCTCAGAGGCAGGGCTTGGTTCATCAGGGAGAGGGATTGGGGAGGGTGACTCCTAGGTTTCTGGCTACTGGGTAGATGATTGGAAACAAAGATGGTAAAGTTCAGGAGGGGAGAGATAATTGAGTTTTCAGCATGTTGATATGAGTGTCTGTGGCATATCCACATGGGTGCCTTTCACAGGCATTTGGATGTTTGAGTCCGAGCCTCCAAGGAAAGGTCAGGCCTGGAGGTTCGGATTTGGGAGGTGCAGGTGTTGTCATAACAGTGAATGTTGATGAGCTCATCCAAGGAATGAAGACTGAAAAGAACTTTAAACCATGTGCTGCTAGAATACTGGGAAACATGAATATTTAAGTGGAGATAAACATCTAAGAGGAAAATGGAGGAGGAAGTCTTAGAAATAGGAGAACTGAGCTAGAGTAAGTCAAATACACCATTTTACATAATCAGTCTTTCCAATATAATGCTTAGCAGTCTTCCTGATTAGAGCCTAAGTTCTTCACGGTTGGGACCCTTTCCACCTAGGAAAGTTCATTTCTACTGTTATGGAGCACCAGGCTAACAGTGGCTGAGTCTCCAAAGAAAAGAGGGATAAAATAGTGTGATGCAGTAGACTGATCCAAGAAGATTTAGACCAGATTTGGCAATTAAAGCAGTTGCAGTAGAGAACAGAAAGCCAGATTGTGGGGGGTTGAAAAGTGAGTGGGAAGTGAGAAGGTGGAGGAAGCCAAGATACTTATTTCAGAAGGGAAGGAGAGAGGGTGGTAATTTCTTTGGGGGCCAGAGTTCCCTTCAGATTGATTATTTTATGCAACTTTGCCTCACTTTTCAGCTGATACTGTATGTGTAGTTTTTATAGGTACCATATACATATGCAGATGTACCACTGTTTTTAAATGAAGTATGAAAAAAATTTATAGTATTACTACATTGAGCCTATATCTGCTCTAACATATTTTGATTGGGACCAGTTAGTGAATTGTTTTTTGTTCTCTTCCATCAGCTTGCCTTCTGTTTCCTTCTCTTGGGTGTCACCATCAGATGGTGATGGCTCTTCTAGTTATCAGGCTAACTAACTCCTTATTCTTTCTCACAGGCATTTCCCCTAATAAAATCCTTGGGTATTTCATTCTATCTTGGTATCAGCTTCTTAGAGAACTCGGACTCAACTTCAAAAATGTTTAAATATAGTATATTTTTGGGTTAACTGTAGAAGTAGCATGATACAATTGACTGATTTTGATTTGATTTGATTTTTTGAGACAGTGTCTCGTTTTGTCACCCAGGCTGAGGTTAGAGGCACCATTATGGTTCACTAGCCTCGACCTCTCGGGCTCAAATGATCCTTCCACCCCAACCTCCCAAATAGTAGCTGGGACCACAGGCATGCGCCACCACACCTGGCTAATTTTTTAATTTTTTTGTAGGGACAGAGTCTCACTTTGTTGCCCAGGCCTATCTCAAACTCCTGGGCTCAAGCAGTCTTCTGGCCTCAGCCTCCCAAAGTGTTGAGATTATAGGTGTGAGCCACCACACCCGGCCTGATTAGTTTTTAAAAATAAATATTTAACTCTTTGGGAACTTTTTCGAAATAACTCGATTACAAAAATTACTTGCTGATACTGAGAGAGAAAGAACTAATTTTTGCCTTCAGACGTACTTGACTAATCTTGAAGAAATTGAGTCAAAATTTTTAGCATGAGAATGAACCTTAATCTAAGTTTTGGTATGTGAAGAAGAATGAAAACATGATCAAATGCCTTGTTAGTAGACTACATTCTGTCTCTGATTTAACCTTCGATATAACTAAGGTCAAATAACAAACTAAGTTACAAGGAAGAAAAGAAAATTAACATTTATTTAGGACTTGTATTTGGGGAGGGCAAGGAGTTGGAATGTTAGAGTAAGGACTGTAAGGCTGGTGTACTTCAAAACAACACCACTAAGCCAAGCTTCAAAACACCCTGTGGGATGTTCTTTAGCTTGAAGAAATAGAAGTAGACAATACATTTATATAAAAAAATCCCAATACCAGAAGTCCTGGAGACTCAGGTCCAAAAGCCCCCTGCTCAGTCATTGACCTCTCTAGTCATTTGTTTTCCCAGTGCGGGAAGTTATGGAAACAGTCTGCAAGACCATCATTTCTGACAGCAGTTTCAAGTTTGGATGTCCTAAGACCACCCTTGAGTTTGATTATTTGCTAAGACTCACAGAACTCACTGAAAGCTGTTAGGCTCACAGATACATAGGTTTTCAGAGGTTATATGTAGCTAGTAACGGTGGAGCTGTGATTTGAACTCAGGACTTCCTAACTCCAGAGCTGATGGTATTTTTGTGTTTTATTTATTATTTAAAACTGCAAATAAAAAATGAAATGACAAGTGTCTTTTCTGCTTGACATTTAAATTATTGGTGGCTTTCAGTAGAGTGTTGGAGGCTACTACCAAAGCCATATTATGGAGAATCAAGGAATGATTGGGAAGAAGAGAAAAGGGGCTGGGCACAGTGGCTCATGTCCGTAATCCCAGCAGTTTGGGAGGATCTCAAGCCTCAGAGTTCAAGATCAGACTGGGCAATATAGTGAGAAACCCCCCATCTCTAAAATAAAAAACAGAAGGAAAGATGAAGACAGTTCAGCATTAGACTGGTATTCTGAAAGTCTTGTCAAGGGAGAAGGGAAATGCAGGGATAGCTAGAAAGATGAAAGGGTAGATTTGATATTTATAAAGATGAGACTTTTTTTGAACATGACTAGTCTTTTTACATATGTTATCTCAATTAGTTCTTTGCATTGAAGTAGATATCATGTTTTACTGATGAAAAATTGAGGCTCAGAGAGGTTATGTTATACTGGTAGTAAAATGGGAATAAGAGTACCTACCATAGGCAACTGTTGTGAGGATTAAATGGGGACAGTCTTTATCAGAGTGAGAGATCAACTTTGGAGACTTTCTCTTTGAGGAAGCCCTATGCCTTCATAACAGTGCTTGGCCAGAGTAAGTACTCCATAGATGCTAGCTATTGTTAGATATTTTAAATTCTCACTTCATAAAAATTGATCCCCGAAGTTTAGGAGAAGGTACATCAATAATTTCTATTGTGTTTCTTTCTTTTTTAGAGATGGGAGTTTCACTGTGTTGCCCAGGCAAGTCTCGAACTCCTAGTCTCCAGTGAGCCTCCCACCTTGGCCTCCCAAAATGTTGGGATTATAGACATGAGCCACTGGTATCTGGCAAATTCTGTTCCTTAATGTTTCAAAACTGCTTTTTTTTTCCAGTCATTTAATTGTCACATTGAAAATAAAGTTTAGGTGCGTACTTATTCCTACCCAATTGAAGTAATAATTGCTTATTGATATTTTTACCTACTAACTTCAGGTGTTATGTATTCTGTTTTTGCTTTGTTTTATACATTTTTTTGTTTTATGTTTTTGTGTTTTTTTTAAAATCCAGAATTAAACAACCACCATGTCAAGCAAAAAGGCAAAGACCAAGACCACCAAGAAGCGCCCTCAGCGTGCAACATCCAATGTGTTTGCCATGTTTGACCAGTCACAGATTCAGGAGTTCAAAGAGGCCTTCAACATGATTGATCAGAATAGAGATGGCTTCATCGACAAGGAAGATTTGCATGATATGCTTGCTTCTCTAGGTAGACTTTATATCCTTTATTTGTATTTTCCCTAAAATAATAATTTGTCTCTTTACGAATCTTTTTTTTTGTGTGATGTACAAATATTTCTCTCCTTGTCTCAAAAGGCCTCTGGAGAGATTTCTGGGTGTGGGAGGTGCTATTTTGGGGCTTGGCCAGTCATATGGGGATAAGCCTACAAGGTTGGGGACCTGGCAGATGCTATGCCCAGGTAGGCTAACGTTCCTGTTAGCTAAATTTTTTAGGTCTGTAGATGGAAAGCTAGGGCATGGCTAGGCAGCAAAATACCAGAGTTTCAAACAAGTGTAGCTAAATAATATACTTAATAAAGGTTGAGTACAGGTTATAAACAAGGAGTGACAGTAAGTGATGATGGTTATCTCTGGGAAGGAGGGGCAGTGCGACTGGAAAAGGGAACACAGGGAAGTAGACTTTCACAGTATTTTGTATGATTTTTTTAATAACTAAATAAAATGTAAAGATACAGGATTTAAAGCACACATAAACAGCCATTTGTATGTTGGTATATGGGTGTTAATATTCCTTGTATGATTTTGTTATTGTTTCTTTTGACCTTAAAAAGAAGGACAGGAGGGAGCATCCTACATGTTCTGCCCAGAGTCAGCAGTTAATTTACAGTTGGGAGTCAAGGAACTGCAGGCAAAGGAGACCTTGATAGGCCAAAGCGGAGGGGGTGAGGCAGGCTGGGAGTGGGTCAGGGATGGCCTACAGTGAGACTTTGCACTCTTGTCCTCCTGCTTGGCTGACTGGCCAAAAAGGCAAAGAGGTGGGGTGTTTTTTTTTTTTTTTTTCTTTTAATGCCCACAAAATGATAAGCTAGCTTTTATTCTTCTAACTTTTGATTTTGATTATTTCTCCTAACACATTGAAAGTAAAGTTTATAAGTGTGTACTTATTCCTATCCAACATATGATTTTGAAAAATTTTAAGCCTACAAAAAGTGGAAAGAACATTATAGTGAACACCTATACATCTTTAGCTATATTCACTGATTGTTAACATTTTGTAACTTTTCTTTATCTAGGGTGAGAGTAGAATCAAAGATTTTTATCTGATATGTTGACTTGCAGTTAGATTATAACCTAGGGTTTCTCACATTCAGAATGTCTGAGTATGTTCTTGGGCAAGTCAGTACTGAAGAAGGCCTCTGAGGAAAATTGAGGAATGTAGCTGTCTTCCAAAGATTGAACTCTCAAGTCTATACTCTGCTTATAATAGATGCTCAATAGATATTTGTTGAATGAACAAGTCACGGTAGAGTCAGAGGTTGTCTTTGAGACCTTCTGTTTTGCAGAAACCCATCCTTTTAAAGATACGTGTTAAAAGACCAATTTCAGCCTAATTAAATTTAATGGAGTTTAATTGAGCAATGAACAATTTGCGAATCAGGTAACCCCCAGAATCACAGTAGATGCACAGAGACTCCAGTGCAGCCACGTGGTAGAAGAAGATTTATAGACAAAAAAAGGGAAATGACCTACAGAAATTGGAAGTGAGGTATGGAATGGCTGGATTGATTACAGCTCGGCATATGCCTTATTTGAACATGGTTTGAACACTCAGCAGTGTATGAATGGTTGAAGTATGGCTGCTGGGATTGGCCAAGGCTTAGCAATTGTTATAGGCTCATACTCCTAAGTTAGGTTTTCAATCTTGTCTGACTATTAAGCTAGGTTATAGTTCATCCACAAGGACTCAACTGTAGAAGTATGGAGTCTTTCTCAGGCCATATTTAGTTTGCTTTAACATATGTATTTACCTTTTAGGGGAACCTTCATGCATTATTGGTAGGAACGTAAATAAGTACAGCCACTGTGCAGGACAATATGGAGGTTCCTCAGATAACTAAAAATAGGAGCTCTCCCATATGATCCAGCAATCCCACTGCTAGGTATATACCCCCAAAAAAGGAAATCAGTAGTATCATTGAAGAGGTATCTGCACTCCCATGTTTATCCCAGCACTATTCACAGCAGCCACGATTTGAAAACACCATAAGTGTCCGTCACCAGATGAACGGATTTTAAAAATGTGGTACTTATGTACAGTGGAATACTATTCGGCCATAAAAAATGAGATCCTGTCATTGCAACAACATGGATGGAATGGAAGACATTATGTTAAGTGAAATAAGCCAGGCACAGAAAGACAAACTTCACATGTTCTCACACATTTGTGGGAGCTAAAAGTTAAAATAATTGAACTCATGGAGATGGAAAGTAGAAGGATGGTTATCAGAGACTGGGAAGGGCAGGGAGAAGAGTGGGAATGGTTAATAGATACAAAAGTATAGATAGAATGAATAAGATCTAGTATTGGATAGAACAACAAGGTGACTGCAGTCAGCAGTAATTTGTTGTACATTTTAAAATAACTCAGTATAGTTGGAATGTTGGTAACACAAAGAAATGATAAATGCTTGAAGGGATGGCTATGCCATTTACCTTGATGTGATTATTATGCATTATATGCCTGTGTCAAAGCATCTCATGTACCCCATAAATATATACACCTCCTGTGTACCCACAACAATTTAAATAAATATGAATTTTTAAAAGATACATATTTACCTTTCAAATCAACAGATTACATTGGATGTCTTGAGCAGGTCCACAAGTGCTTAGCCTAAACCAATTCATTTTAAATCCCTGTAACTTTTTGTACCCTAGAGTTCTCCTCACACCTTTTGGTTACAGTTTTTCTTCCCCCCAAAAAATGCTGCAAGTGAGTTGGGTTAAATCTGGAGGTAGGAAAGTAGATCTTTTTAGCTACTTTAACTTACTCAGTGAATCTCGAGTTTAATTTTGGGCTAATTTTGATATTGGAACATTGAGTAAGTGTAATCAGGTAGGACTGCAATGCAGTGAAATAGATGCCAACGTGATGTTTAAATTTCACCCAAATTCCCAGAATTAAAACTTACATATGAACTATAATTGTAGCTTTGATTGTCATTCTAGCTTTGACTTAGTTGGGTATAATTTTGAGATGGTTCCTTAGATATGAATATCTGACTAATAGATGTTCTTTTCATGTAAAATCATATAAACTTAATGTTGGAAGATACCTTTGAGGTACCAACTTTAACGAGTCAATGTTAGACTTTTTTAAAAAAGAAGTAAATTCTACGTAAGGCAGCACTGAAGGAAGGATCTGGAATACTGGGTTTGAATGCCAGTTCTGCCACTTCCTCCTATATCACATAACCAGTGGTAGAACTGGGATTCAAACCCAGTATTCCAGATCCTTGGTTCAGTGGTGCTTTTCCCACACCATGGGGCCTCAAAAACGCTCCCACCATGTCTGGCCATTTCAGGGAGATTTCTTCCAGCTCCTAGGGAAAGGTCAGGGGAGTTCCCTCACCACTGCACTAAAAGAAGTGTTCACACTTGGAATGGAGATTAAGATTTCCCATTACAAACAATACTAAACAAGACCACAGTTCAATGACGTGTGTAAACAGTGTTTGAAGATGTCTAACATTGTTCAGAATAAGCTCCCAATTCAAACCATGCTAATAGTTTAAACTTAAATGGCCAACTTATAAATACAACTTTGAAGCATACCAACTTATGGGCATCTGTACCACAACTGGAAGTGTGAATATTTAGATTTTTTTGTATGACTGGTATTGAACTGACTCCCCTGATGGACCGTTGATGTTATCAACATTCAGGATGTAGGCCGGGCGCGGTGATGCACGCCTGCAATCCCATCACTTTGGGAGGCCAAGGCAGGTGGATCACTTGAGCTCAGGAGTTCAAGACCAGCCTGGGCAACATAGTGAAACCCAGTCTTTACAAAAAACAAAAAATTAGCAGGGCATGGTGGCACATGCCTGTAGTCCAAAAAAAAAAAAGTTAAGATGTAATAATGTGGCACTGCCTGGCTTCAGGTTTTTGTTTTGTTTTTAATGAAAAATAATGAAGAGAAAGTTCACATAAACAAATAAATAACCTTCAATATAAGCCTGGAATACATTTTCATAATGATGTATCAAATATTTTTTAAGTTGTCAAAAATAATCTTTTTAAAATGTTCTTAAAGTTAATTGAAAAATTAGTTTCAAATGATGTAAATTTTTAAAATATGTTGGGGAGCATAATAATAGTGAAATAACTATTGAAATTAAATGTTTTTGTCTTTAAATGTTAAAATGTGCATTCTTACAGGGAAGAATCCCACTGATGCATACCTTGATGCCATGATGAATGAGGCACCAGGGCCCATCAATTTCACCATGTTCCTGACCATGTTTGGTGAGAAGTTAAATGGCACAGATCCTGAAGATGTCATCAGAAACGCCTTTGCTTGCTTTGATGAAGAAGCAACAGGTGAGTGCTTTTTGTTTATGCCCAGCCTCATTCCAGACTATATAAAGTACTTCTGTGAAATAGAAAGGGTTTTCTTTTTTTACCTCTAGAAAATATTTGCTTAAGAATAATTTTGTAAGCATATGATCTGTTTTTGAGCTTTTAAATGATGTGATCTAATATTAACACAGAACTCTAAGAATAATTGGAAAACATAATCATATAGTTCATATAGCCTTAGTTCACTAACTTACTTTGTTTATAGATACGGATATTCTGAAATATTTTATAAGATTGACTAGCTTTAGGAATGAACCATTAAAGTGCCAGGAAGTATTGATGACTGCTTTCTTTCTATTGCCTTCCAGGTACCATTCAGGAAGATTACCTGAGAGAGCTGCTGACAACCATGGGGGATCGGTTTACGGATGAGGAAGTGGATGAGCTGTACAGAGAAGCACCTATTGACAAAAAGGGGAATTTCAATTACATCGAGTTCACACGCATCCTGAAACATGGAGCCAAAGACAAAGATGACTGAAAGAACTTTAGCTAAAATCTTCCAGTTACATTATCTTACTCTCTTTTATTTCTCAGACACTTCCCCCACCCTCATAGAACCTGTTGCATGCAACTTAGTTTCACAGCTTTGCCTCTTCTTTTTGATGTATTTATTCCAGACCTTTCTGCCACTTAGCACTTGTATAATCAGACTGGAAATGGGGATGAGGGTGTAAATTGTATTGAAAAAGAGATCGCGAATAAAAATCAACAAATGTGAAAGCCCAGAAAAATATATTCGTATTTCTGGTTTTGCTGGATTTTTACATTTTCATATAATAAAAATGTTATTTTGAAATAAAGATTATGCTGACTCAAATGCAATGTAATGGCAAGTTAAACAAATGATTGATAGGTGGGGGTAGTCCTTTTTTCAGGTTTTTAACTTCATATGATTCAGGTTTTATGGTAAAATTGATTTTTCACATATGGGACGGTGTTCTTCACAACTTTTAAGTACCCTTTAACATTATTATGCAGTAAAAACTAGTTATGTCATTGTTTCTTTCATGCTTCTAGTCAGATGCTTATTAAATGATAAATATAGAATGTATCTGGGAAAACATTAAACATTGCATTCATCTAAGATTCTGAGAAGAGGCAAAATTCCAAAGATTAGTTATTGTACATTTACTATATGTGGAGCATTGTGCCTACACAATTTTTCTTGAATCTTCCCAACAACCTTGTGGGATTTTTTATTAGCCCTGTATTTCAAGTGGGAGGACTTAGCATAGTTGAATAGTTGATTAGGGTAACTACTAGCACGTGAGATTTGGAATTCCAACCTAGAGCACCTAACTTCAGAGCTCACAGTGCTGGAACCACGATACTGTCTCTATGAAAAGCCCCAAATGCCTAAAAGAGTCGAGACATTTCTGTTCTATTATACAATTCTGTGGTCATTATTGAAATTTAAAATAATCTTGGGGTAATTGATTATTGGAACAGAATTTCAGAAAATTCTATCCCAGGTTAAAATAAACAAGTAATACTATTGTGTGTTTAAAGGCAGTTCATGTAATATATAGAGTAGAAAAGAGCCGAAAGACAAGGTTGCTCTGAGCTCAGGATTCTCAAGGCCAAGCAATATGAGAATAAAGAGAACAATCTAAAAAAGGAAAAAATCCGTTTTAAAAAATTACCTAACGTTGTTCAACACCGATTTCCCCTCTTAAAAGTATTGTGATGGTATTTTGTCTGCTTAACACCAAAGCATTTATATGTTGTTTAATATTGGTGCTTTACAACTTGGGGCAGTAGGCCAGTCTGTATTCACTTGCTAACAATTTGCCTGGGCTTCCTTTTATCATTAGAATGAGGGAGCAGCTCATATGAACTGTCATATTTATTACCTAATCCGCTTAGTCTCTGAGGGATCAGTTCTACTTTTTATTAATAGACCTGAGGTTTAGACTGAAGCCCCTGCCCAAGATCTAACAAATATAAGAATCCACATCTGGCTCTTTTTTCCACTTAGAAGCTTAAAGTCACCAAAAAGTGTTACAAAACCAGGTGGAGAATTGCTGTGTGTTTCACAGGAAACAAAAATACGGTGGGATAATCTTGATGATCATCGAACCACTGTCAACCACCTGTTATGTACCCGACACTGTTGTAAGGGTTGAGGATAACTGGGGGGTGGGACAGACAAGGATGCTGCCCTCGTGGGACTGCATTCTCTGCTGGGAGACAATCCATGTGCAATATCAGGTAAGTGCTGTGCAGAGAACCGGGCAGCGTGACAAGGGGGTCAGGAAAGGCCTCTGAGGGGGTGGTAAGCTGAGATCTGAATGACAGGAGGGAGGTCCGGACCCATGTGAGGATCAGAGCGAGGCTGTCCACTCCAAGGCACATGTGGCAGGAGCATTGGGAGAGCACATGGATGATACGGGTCCAGGGAGGGTATTTGGAGCAGAGTCCTAATGTGAAATGCGGGGAAGAAAGGTGATTTATATTTTTAAAATCAGTGTTGGTGCTGTGTCTAGAATGGAGGAGCACGAAGAGAAGCAAGGCCAGTATGGAGGCTGTTGCTGTCGTCCAGGCAAGAGGGGGCAGTATGGACTCAGGTAGCGGGGGAGGTGGCTAGAAAACACCTCTCCGGGTCCTATCTGTTTCCTCCCCTCCAGCTCAGCCTTGTTTCCATCTCTGGCATAATCGTAACTGTGCTTATTTTATTGATCTGCTTAAAGCCAGATCTGAAAAATTGAGAGAAAAGTTTCGAAGATTAAAAACAAAAAAACTTCGTTGTTTCTTGACTGCCTTATGTTTACCTGACACACTGTTCTG
Source organism: Pongo pygmaeus (assembly GCF_028885625.2). Classification (NCBI taxonomy): domain Eukaryota; kingdom Metazoa; phylum Chordata; class Mammalia; order Primates; family Hominidae; genus Pongo; species Pongo pygmaeus. The sequence continues at coordinate 32,012,933 of NC_072390.2, read as the reverse complement.
TTTCATCTGTATTATTTGTGAAGAGTGTTGTGGAATCCAGTAGTGGAAGACACCTGGGCCAAGACTTTGTTTCTTTTTGGTGTCCAGTAAATATTAACGATGACAATGAAAACTTTGTCTACTTAATATCTTTCTCCTTTTGAGAACCACATAGTGACAATCTCCTAAGTTGATGGTTGATCCCGTGGCCACTGCAGTGAGAATGTGTGTGTGTGTGTGTGGTCACATAGTGAAAATGTACCGAGTATTCACTATGTACTAAGCACGTTACACAACTGCCCTTTGAGGTAGGTTTTTTTGTTTGTTTGTTTGTTTTTGAGACAGAGTCACTCAGGCTGGAGTACAGTGGCACAGTCTTGGCTCACTGCAACTTCCGCTCCCAGGTTCAATCAAGCGATTCTCCTGCCTCGGCCTCCCAAGTAGTTGGAATTACAGGTATGCACCACCAAACCTGGCTAATTTTTGTATTTTTAGTAGAGACGGGGTTTCACTATGTTGGCCAAGCTGGACTCGAACTCCTGGCCTCAAGTGATCCGCCTGCCTCGGCCTCCCAAATTACAGGCATGAGCCACTGCAGCCAGCCTGAAGTAGGTATTTTTATTAACCCTGTTCTACAAATGAAATGTCAAGGGGCAAGGAAGTAACTTCCCAAAGTTACACAGGGAATAAGCAGTGGGGCAGTCACCTGAGTCCAGGCAGTTGTGCTCCTCCCAAGAAAATGATTATGGAAACACCATTGCTAGTTTCTTATGGTCATGAGCCAGTTTTACAAGCGTTTGTTATTGTGCTTGATCCTCAGAACTCTAGGAAGTGGATAAAGTAGGAATTGTCATCCTATTTCACAGATGAGATTACTGAAGTTACCTGACCTGCTCAACTTTGTATAACTAAAGAAGCTAGAGAAGTGTCGAGCTTCTAAGCTTTTTGACCAAGATGGGTGCTTCTCATTAAACCTATAATTTCCTAATTAAATAATTAGTACCTGTAGCCTGATCAGAATGTCTCACAATGTATATATTTAATATTGTCTATCCTGAAAAGCAGCAATTATACCGATTTGCATCTCAAAATTGATATGTGTTGAAATATAAGAAACAGAAATATAAAATAAATTTATATTTCTTAAATTATAAGAAACACAGTTTTTGAAATAGAAACAAACTACTGAAAAGTCGGGTATAAAAAGATCCCTTAGAAACATCATCTGGGAAATCTGAATGAGGATGTAAAGATTTATCACATACTAAAATTTCAAGAAAAGGTTTCTTGTATAGAAAAATGATGAAGATGATGGATTGCACACATCACAGTCTCTTAAGTGGATCTTTTTTTTTTAGAATGGTTGTCATAGGCAATTTTAGAGACAATAACTAGAAGTTTCACTAGGTGGCACTATTGTTCTTAGTATAGTACTGTCTTAACCCATTCCCTAATGAATTTGAGATAAAGCAGCCAAATCATGAGTATATAGACAGCATTATTGTCAGTAATGCTGTGACTTTGTCAAAGTTGTTTCTTAAATAATTGATGAAAAGTCTTACAATTAAATTCATACTATTTCATGAACCCCAAATGTAGGGAATAATCTCTAGGACTCCTTTCTACAAATATCAATGGCAAATTCCCTTCCCCTTCTCCACTTCTTTTGCCTTTTCCTTCCCCTTCCCCTCCCCTCTTTTTTCCTTCCTTCCTTCCTTCCTTCTTTCCTCCCTCCCTCCCTCCCTCTCTCCCTCTCTCCCTTTTCCCTTCCTCCCTTCCTTCCTTCCTTCCTTCCTTCCTTCTTCCTTCATTAATTTACAAGTATTCATTGAGTGCTTGGAAAGTGCCAGAATCTCAGCTTGGCTCCAGCGGCTTTTACACCGAAGTAATGACCGTTGTTGAACATGAGATCATAGGCTTTGCACTGAAAAGACCAGACTTCCTCCACTTACTGACTTGAACAAGTCATTCTTGTTACCATCACTTCAGTTTTAGAGATGAGAAGGCTAAAGCACAGAGCTAGTGGGTATGTATGAAAATACTTTGTAAAATTATGCTTTATAAAGGAATGCTATTATTACCACCTCAGGAATGTTGAGAACTGTATCTATTATAGTTCTAGATAATATACTCTAATAAGGCACCTAAGCTGATTAAAAACAGCTCTAGCACAAATGACTATGAGACAGCTTCTATTTTTTTTTCTTTGAGATGGAGTCTCGCTCTGTCACCCAGGCTGGAGTGCAATGGCGTGATCTTGGCTCACTGCAACCTCTGCCTCCCAGGTTCAAGAGATTCTCCCACCTCAGCCTCCCGAGTAGCTGGGACTACAGGCGCCTGCTGCCACGCCCGGCTAATTTTTGTATTTTTAGTAGAGACAGGGTTTTGCCATGTTGGCCAGGCTGGTCTCAAAAGGTACGAAAAGTATTTTGTGAGATGTGTATGGATGGGTGTGTTTAAATGTAAAACATTGTTCTAACACGTCTTGCAGGAGACCAGCCTAATCTTTTACCAGCCGCACTCGACTGCAGTTGATTGTGTTGCCAGGACACAGGCTTCGTTTCAGACAGTCATTCTGAATGAACTTGATGATGATTCATATTTCCTCATGGACACTGGTAACTAGCACAGCAAAAACCCATCTGAAGACCTTTGTCTACTCGCATTTTTTAATAATCCGAGTATAAATTGAGATTGGCTCATTTGGGAGGTTATGCTTACTGTACTTTTCTCAAGTAATCTTTTATTCAATCTATTTATTCAGTTCTTACTTACTGAAGTGTACATTACATCTGAGAGCCGAGGATGATAGCAAAACTAGGACCCTTCTCTCTGGGAGTGTTTTAATGCCCAGCACTTTGGAAGCACGTAATGAATGTGAGTTCTCTTCTGTTACCAGGGTGCCAAACAGCTGCTCAGGAGCTGCGACGGGTGTCTAACCGCTCACTGAAGAGGTCAAAGAGAGCTTTTAGAAATGCTTGCTCTGACAGTGATACTTGTTCTCTCAGTGCTACCGCTGATCACCTTCATACCAGCCAATCACATAGCTGAGAACTCAAGCAAACACAAAATAGAAAAACCTCAATTTGAAGAGTTTTATACTGAAAATATCCAGGATTTCCTGATTATTTTACAGACAAACTAAAGAAATTCAGTAGATTATCTGCATTTCATCCCTGCCAGATGATAAACAGTTGGGAGCAGGGGCCTCTTGCTGAAAGGCATCTTGAGAGATAAACTCCCACTTCTCAGATTGGAAAACTAAGGCCCCAAAGCCTCCAGAACTAGCCTCTTAGTCCAGGCTTCTTCTTAGCCACTGTGGTCTCACCCAGTTTATCAGGCAGTGGGATCTGTCTGCCCTACCCAACTCCAGAGCTTTTCCTTTTGTTTTTGAATTGCCCTTGAGTTCTGCACCGCTCTTCTCCTCTTACCCGTGGGTATGAAAACACCAAGGATGTCAATAGGAAAAGACAAGGGTCTGTAAACAGAGAAGCAAGCAGGAAACAAGGCCTGCATTCATGGGAATAAACTGAGCAATCCTAGAAAATTTGCCTTTCATAACGGCAAATTTTAATCAGTGGTGCTGAGAAACTCTTCCCAAGCAAAAAAGGCTTGTGTGTCTCTGGGGTGGGCCTCTCTCCTTGCTCCAAATCTGGTCTTAGTTCCCAGTCTAAGGCAGCTAGGGGATCTTCACAGCACACCCCTTGAACAATATCACATTTATATAACCTTGTCCCTCCCTTGTTTGTGAGTCTGCCTATTTCTTTCCCTGTTAAAAGACAAAACCCCAACCTCTTCACAGAACACCAACCAAACAAGAGCACGAATCCCTCTTTATCTGATGGGCTTGCCACGCAGAGCTGCGGACCCTGAGTTGCCTGGCAGATGGGAAGCAAGCCCATCCTGCCCTGTGGAGGGGAGGGGAGGAGGAGAGCCCACTGCCAGTCCACAATGGCCACACTGGAGAGACCTGCAAATCCAGGCTGGCTGTGCAAATCCGGGCTGGCCATGCAAATCCAGGCTCATTGTCAGGCTGGCAGCATTGGCCAGGGCTGAGTAAATCAAGTGACACAGAAGGCAAATGGATGTGACCAAGTTATTACCAAGAGGAAACAGACAAGGTAATTTTAAAGAGATGAAAAATAAGCTTTTCTACTCTGCATAATTATGGAGATGGAAAAGGTTAGATTCTTGCTTACCTTTTCAGTGCATATCTGTGTTTTTATGCATATGACTTTTGTTGTGATTTTTTCTTTTTGACCTCGTATGTTGCACCTGTCTGTCATGTCACTGCTACCACTTTGCTACTTTACCGGAATATGTGAAAACAGACCTCAATTTTGAAACTCTTCCATGGTACATTTTTCTTTTATTTGAAAAGATGCATTTGATTTAGAAAATACAAAGGCACTGTCCTACTTTCTTTGTACCTGGGCTAAATTGGACATAGGTATCAAAATTAGCTACCTCCTCACCTGTGAAAGAGACACTGATAACAGATTGAGGGTGGGATGGGCCGGCCGTGAAGACCTGTGGTGCAGGCTGGGGTTGTCCAGGCCAGGGCAGTGTGAGTCAGGGTCACGTATGTGTTCCAGCTTTTGTGCTTGTGTCACAGAGGTCAGAAATGACAAGCAGATAGGGAAATCTGCGGCTTGGGTTTAAAATAGAGCCCAGGTAGGCTGGGTGCAGTGGCTCATGCCTGTAATCCCAGCACTTTGGGAGGCCAAGGCGGGTGGATCACCTGAGGTTGGGAGTTCGAGACCACCTGACCTACAGGGAGAAACCCCGTCTCTACTAAAAATACAAAATTAGCTGGGTATGGTGGCCTATACCTGTAATCCCAGCTACTCAGGAGGCTGAGGCAGGAGAATCACTTGAACCCGGGAGGCGGAGGTTGCAGTGAGCCGAGATCATGCCACTGCACTGCAGCCTGGGCAACAAGAGCAAAACTCCCTCTCACAAAAAAAAAAAAAAAAAAATAGAGCCGAGGTATTGTATTTTGAAATCAATTCATATATAATATGTGTGTTCCATGCATGTGTGCACATGTGTGTTCATGCAGCCATAAATCAAACATCTCTGGAAAGACACACCAGAAACTGGTTGCTATTATGGTGGGAATTTAGTAGCCATGGGCCAGGGGTGAGAGGAAAACTTAATTACATTGTAAACACTTTCTTTTTAAAATTTTAGAATGTGCGCTTGCATTTCCCATTAAAACTAAAACATATGATAATCATCTTAACTAAAGCATATATTCTTTGCAAGAGTAGGAAAATCTCAAAGTAGTCCCATTGAGCAATTTCTTCCTTGGCATAAGGGAATAAAATCCTAGCTGTCACCTCAGTTTGAAGGGAGGTTAAAGTGGGTTATCTTTCCTTTATGACTTTACTACAGAGATGTTGAAAGGCCAAGCATATGTTCCCAAGTAAGCAAGTGGCTCTTGAGTACCATGGGTTCGGGGGCTCCTGATAGCAGTGCTACAGCAAAGACGATGAGAACTTTGGTGTTTGTGTTGGTTGGGCCTGGATGCCACCTTCCTGGCCCTGTCATTGGTTCACCTATATTCTTAGAAAGATCTGAGCTGGAGTGGTGGAGATTGAGAAAATGAATGAATTGGAAGAAGATTCTGAAGAAGTAGGAGTGGCTGAAGAATCTCTGAGCTCCTCTATTGACAGGGAAGAGCTCCCTTCCCTGTGGCCCCCAATACAAATGTGAAAACCAATCCCAGAAAAAAAGCAACAACAAAGAACACTAATAGCAGTAGAAAAAAATATATTGGGGGTGGGAAATATTATAATATTAGAAGTAGGAGACTAGTTAAGGAGCTCCTGCAGCACCTCAGCCAAAAAGGTATGAGATGGTGAAGACGGGGGCAGTTGCAGAAATGATAGGAGTGACACGGTGCTTTCCCTCCCCTGGAAGACAGGGATCAGGATGTCGCTGCAGGTCTACTTGAAGGTAACTTAGTAGAAATGGACAGACAGCATCTGTATTAGTCAGTTCTTAAACTGCTACAAAGACATACTTGAGACTGGGTAATTTATAAAGGAAATAGGTTTAATTGACTCACAGATCTGCAGGCTGTACAGGAGGCTTGGCTGGGAGGCCTCAAGAAACTTACAATCATGGCTGAAGGGGAAGCCAGCACGTCTTACATGGCAGGAGCAGGAGGAAGAGAGAGAGCAAAAGGGGAAGTGCTACATACTTTCAAACAACCAGATCTTGTGAGAGCTCTATCACAGGAACAGCAAGGGGGACATCCACCCCAACCAGGCCCTTCCTCCACACTAGGAATTAAATTCAACATGAGATTTGGGTGAGGACACAGAGCCAAACCAAATCAACATCCAAGCCTATGTCAGATCAAGGCCTAGGGAACTCGTGCAAAGGCAGTATCAAATGCATCCAACTTCACCAGGAGGAGGGAGCTAAAGGATCAGGCCAGGTGGGATGGAGAGTGAAGGGAGAAAGTGCAAGTAGATGCCAGAGTGGCCTGATTTTGTGGGTCACTTGCAGCTGCTGGTGAGCATACTAGGAGCCCTAAAGGAGACACAGGGAACACATATATGGGGATGGATAGGAGTCTGGGATCACTCACTTTCAGGCTTACAGAGTAGCTGAGTGGGTGGAGTTATAGTCAAGAGAGATAGAGAGTTCAGGACAAAATTTTTGGGGGAGAAAATGACGAGTTCAGTTTCAAACATTTTTTTTTCAATTTTAATTTTTTATTTTTGTGGTCCACAGTAGGCAAATATATTTATGGCATATATGAGATATTTTGATACAGGCATGCAATGCATAATAATCACATCCATGTAAATGGGGTTTCCATTACCTCAAGCATTTCGCATTTCTTTGTGTTACAAACATTCCAACTATACTCTTTCAATTACTTAAAGATGTACAATAAATTATTGTTGACTGTAGTCACCCTGTTACGCTACCAAATACTAGATCTTATTCATTCTCTCTAACTTTATTTTTGTACCCGTTAACCATCCCCACTTTCCCCTGCCTCCGACTACCCTTCCCAGCCTCTGGTAACCATCCTTCTTCTATCTCCATGAGTTCAATTGTTTTAATTTTTATCTCCCGCAAATGAGTGAGAACATGTGAAGTTTGTCTTTCTGTGCCTGGCTTATTTCACTTAATATAATGATCTCCAGTTCTATCCATGTTGTTGCAAATGACAGGAACTCTTTTTTCTTTTTTATGGCTGAATAGTTCTCCACCATGTATACGTACCACATTTTCTTTATCCATTCATCTGTTGATGGACACTTAGGTTGCTTTCAGATCTTGGCTATTGTGAATAGTGCTGCAATAAACATGGGAGTGCAGACATTTCTCTGATATACTGATTCCCTTTCTTTTGGGCATATACCTAGCAGTGGGATTGCTGGATCTTACGGTAATTCTATCTTTAGTCTTTTGAGGAGCCTCCAAACTCTTCTCCATAGTGGTTGTACTAATACACATTTCTACCAAAAGTGTACAAGGGTTCCTTTTTCTCCATATCTTCTCCAGCATTCATTATTGCTTATCTTTTGGATAGAAGCCATTTTAGCTGGGTGATTGATATCTCATTGCTGTTTTGATTTGCGTTTCTGTTGATCAATGATGTAGAGCACCTTTTCATATACCTGTTGATTATTTGTATATATTCTTTTTTTGTTTGTTTTTTCTGAGATAGAGTCTCATTCTGTCACCCAGGCTGGAGTGCAGTGGCATGATCTCGGCTCACTGCAACCTCTGCCTCCTGGGTTCAAGCGATTCTCCTGCCTTAGCCTCCCGAGTAGCTGGGATTACAGGCATGCGCCACCATGCCTGGCTAACTTTTGTACTTTTAGTAGAGATGGGGTTTCACCATGTTGATTAGGCCAGTCTCAAACTCCTGACCTCAAGTGATCCCCCCACCTCGGCCTCCCAAAGTGCTGGGATTACAGGCATGAGCCACTGCACCTGGCTTGTATATATTCTTTAAAGAAATGTCTATTCAGATATTTTGTCCATTTTTAAATTGGGTAATTAGATTTTTTTCCTATTGAGTTGTTTGAGCTCCTTACATAGTCTGGATATTAACCCCTTGTTAAATGAATAGTTTGCAAATACTTTCTCCCGTTCTGTGGGTTGTCTCTTCACTTTGTTGATTGTTTCCTTTGCTGTGCAGAAGCTTTTGAACTTGAAATGATCCCATTTGTGTATTTTTGCTTTGGTTGCCTGTGCTTGTGGAGCATTACTCAAGAAATCTTTGCCCAGACCAATGTCCTGTAGAGTTTCTTCAATGTTTTCTTAAAGTGTTTTCATAGTTTGAGGTCTTAAATTTAAGTGTTTACTCCATCTTGATTTGATTTTTGTATACGGTGAGAGATAAGAGTCTAGTTTCATTCTTCTGTATATGGATATCCAGTTTTCCCAGCACCACGTACTGAAGAGACAGTCCTTTTCCCAATGTGTGTTTCTGGCCCTTTTGTCAAAAATGAGTTCACTGTAGATGCATAGATTTATTTCTGGATTCTCTATTCTTTTTTTTTTTTTTTTTTTTTTTTGAGACGGAGTCTGGCTCTGTCACCCAGGCTGGAGTGCAATGGCGCAATCTCAGCTCACTGCAACCTCTGCCTCCCAGGTTCAAGCGATTCTCCTGCCTCAGCCTCCTGAGTAGCTGGGATTACAGGCATGCACCACCACGCCCAGCTAATTTTTGTATTTTGTTTTTTTAGTAGAGACGGGGTTCTACCATGTTGGTCAGGCTGGTCTCGAACTCCTAACCTCATGATCTGCCCTCCTCGGCCTCCCAAAATGCTAGGATTACAGGTGTGCGCCACTGCACCCGGCCTGGATTCTCTATTATTTTCCATGGTCTATGTATCTGTCATGCTATTACCATGCTGTTTTGATTACTATAGCTCTGTAGTACAATTTGAAGTCAGGTAATGTGATTCCTCTAATTTTATTCTTTGGCTACTCCAGGATAGCTTTGGCTACTCTGGTTCTTTTGTGGTTTCATGTAAATTTTAGGATATTTTTTCAATTTTGGAGAAGAATGTTATTGGCATTTTAATAGAGATTACATTGAATCTGTAGATTGCTTTGGGTAGTATGCACATTTTTAACAATATTGATTCTTCCAATCCAAGAACATGAAATATCTTTCCATTTTTTTGTATGTCCTCAACTTCTTGCATCATTGCTTGATAGTTTTCATTGTAGAGCTCTTTCACTTCTTCTTCCTCTTTTTTTTTTTTTTTTTTTTTGAGACAAGGTGGTCTCTCTCTGTTGCCCAGGCTGAAGTATGGAGTGCGGTAGTATTATCATAGCTTACTGCAATCTGAAACTACTTTGCTTAAGCGATCCTTTTACCTCAGCCTCCTGAGTATCTGGGACTACAAGCATGCACTACCATACCGAGCTAACTTTTTTACTTTTAGTAGAGATGAGGTCTTGCTATGTTATCCAGGCTGGTCTTGAACTCCTGGGCTCAAGTTATCCTCCCACCTTGGTCTCTCAAATTGCTGGGATTATAGGGATGAGCCACCATGCCCATTTCACTTCTTTGGTTAAGTTCATTCCTAGGTATTTTATTTCATTTGTAGCTGATATAAATGGGATTACTTTCTTAATTTCTTTTTCAGATTGTTCAATATTGACATATAGAAATGCTACTGATTTTTGTATGTTGATTTTGTATCCTGCAACTTCACTGAATTTGTTCATCAGTTCTTTCTTCTTTTTTTCTTTTTTTTTTTTTGGGGACAGAGTCTCACTCTGTTGTCTAGGCTAGAGTGCAGTAGCACGATCTTGGCTCATTGCAGCCTCCACCTCCCAGGTTCAAGCAATTTTCCTGCCTCAGCCTCCCAAGTAGGCAGGATTACAGGCACACACCACCACAGCCAGCTAATTTTTGTATTTTTAGTAGAGATGGGGTTTCACCATGTTGGCCAGGCTGGTCTCGAACCCCTGACCTTAGGTGATCCACCTGCCTTGGCCTCCCAAAGTGCTGGGATTACAGGTGGGAGCCACTGTGCCCAGCTGTTCATCAGTTCTAATAGTTTTTTGGTAGAGTCTTTAGGTTTTTCCAAATATAAGATTCTATTATCTGCAAACAAGGATAATTTAACTCTTCCTTTCCAATTTGGATCCCCTTTATTTCTGTGTCTTATCTGATTTTTCTAGCTAGGACTTCCAGTACTATGTAGAATAATAGTGGTGAAAGTGGGAATCCTTGTCTTGTTTGAGATCTTAGAGTAAAGGCTTTCAGTTTTTCCTCATTCCCTATGACAATAGCTGTGGGCCTGTCATATATGGCTTTTATTATCTTGAGGTATTTCTATACCCAGTTTTTTTTAGGGTTTTATCATGAAGGGATGTTGAATTTTGTCAAATGCCTTTCTGCATCAATTGAAAGGACCGTATGGTTTTTGTTTTTATTCTGTTGATATGATGCATCATATTGATTGATCTGCATGTTTTGAACCATCCTTGCATCTCTGGGATAAATCCCACTTGGTCATGATGAACGAAGTTTTCATGTGTTGTTGAATTTGGTTTGTTAGTCTTTTTTTGAGGATTTCTGCATCAAGATTCATCAGGGATATTGGCCTGTGGTTTTCTTTATTTGATGTACCTTTGTCTAGTTTTGGTATCAGGGTAATATTGGCCTTGTAGAATGAGTTTGGAGATATTTTCTCCCCTATTTTTCAGAATAATTTGAGTAGGACTGGTATTAGTTCTTTAAATGTTTGGTAAAATTCAAGAGTGAAGCCATTAGGTCTTAGGCTTTTCTTTACTGGGAGACTTTTTATTTTGTCTTTGATCTCATCCCTTGTTATTGGTCTGTTCAGCTGTTGGATTTCTTCACAGTTCAATCTTAGTAGGTTGTATGTGTCTAGGAATTTATCCATTTCTTCTAGGTTTTCCAATTTATTGGCAGAGAGTTTCTCATAGTAACCTCTAACGATCCTTTGAATTTCTGCAATATTAGTTGTAATATCTCTTTTTTTTATCTCTGCTCTTTTCTGGTTTCCATTTGCATAAAGTATCTTTTTCTATCTCTTCATTTTCAGTCCATGTGCGACTTTATATATGAAGTGTGTTTCTTGTAAGCAACAGATCATTGGGTTTTGTTTTTTAAGCTCTATTAATATTCAGCCACTCGGTATCTTTTGATTGGAGAATTTAGTCCATTTACATTCCATGTTAAGAATGAATTTCTGCCATTTTGTTGTTTGTCTTCTGGTTGTTTCATAGTCTTCTCTTCCTTTTTTCCTTTCTTCCTGTCTTTCTTTTAGTAAAGGTGATTTTCTCTGGTGGTATGTTTTAATTTTCTGCTTTTCATTTTTTGTGTGTGTTTTTTTAATTTGAGGTTACTATGAGGCCTGCATATATAACTAGTCTTATAACTGATTATTTTAAGCTGATAATAGTGATTGCATAAACAAACTAATAAGCAAAGAGAAAACTAATAAAAACTCTACACTTTAACTCCATCCCCTACTTTTTAACTTTTTGTTGTTTCTATTTATGTCTTATTGTACTACATCTTGAAAAGTTGTTGTGGCTATTTTTGATAGGCTCATCTTTTAGTCTTTCTACTCAAGATATGACTAGTATACAAACCACAATTACAGTGTTATAATGTTCTGTTGTTTTCTGTGTTCTTACTATTACCAGTGAGTTTTGAACCTTCAGATGATTTCCTATTCCTCATTAATGTCCCTTTCTTTCAGATTGAAAAACTCCCTTTAGCATTCTTTGTGAGACAGGTCTGGCATTGATGAAATCCCTTGGCCTTTTTTTTTTTTTGTCTGGGGTACGGTGGGGGAGTCTTTATTTCCCCTTCATGTTTAAGGTATGTTTTTGTTGGACATGCCATTTTAGGATAAAAGGTTTTTTCTTTAGCACTTTAAATATGTCACACCTCTCCTTCTTGGCCTGTAATGTTTCCACTGAGAAGTCTGCTGCCGGATGTATTGGAGCTCCATTGTATGTTATTTGTTTCTTTCTCTTACTGCTTTTAGGATCCTTTCTTCGTCCTTGACCTTTGGAAGTTTGATTATTAAATGTCATGAGGTAGTCTTATTTGGATTAAATCTGCTTGGTGTTCTATAACTTTCTTGTACTTGAATATTGATATCTTCTCTAGGTTTGGGAAGTTCTCTGTTATTATTCCTTTGAATAATCTGATCTATTCTGATCTCTCTCTTTACCTCCCCTTTAAGGCCTATAACCCTTATTTGAACTTTTTGAATTACAGATGCTTGGCATCCAACTGGTCCACGTTAAATCCAGAAAGCATCTAGGTAATGCAAGAGACGTGGTGGAACCTAAGAGAAAAGAATCTCAAGAAAGAAAATGTGACAAAAGTGTTAATTGCTTCAGTGAAATCAAATAAGTGTCCATTTGCTTTGACAATATGGAAGTAACTGGTGCTCCCAGTGAAAACATTTTTGGTAGAATGCTGTCTTAGTTCATTTTGTGCTGCTGTAACAGAATATCTGAGATTGGATAATTTATAAAGCATAGAAATTTATTTCTTACAGTTCTGGAGGCTGGGGAGTCCAAGGTTGAAGGGCCCATATCTGAAGAGGGCCTTCTTGCTGCATCATCCCATCATGGAAGGCAGAAGGGCAGTAAAGCATGAAAGAGAGAGATGGGAAGAGGGCTGAACTTATCCTTTTATCAGAAATCCATTTTCACAATAATGGCATTAATCCATTCATGAGGACAGGGCTCTCATGACCTAATTACCTCTTAAAAGTCCCACCTCTCAACACTGTTGCACTGGGGATTAAGTTTACAACACATGAACTTTGGAGAACACATTCAACGCATAGCAATTTGTGTCAGTAGAAACCAGATTACAATAATTGAAGAAGAAAAGGAGAGGTAAGGGACTGCTTCAGTGGGAAATGAACTTGATGTAATAATTACTTCCAAGTAGGGTGACCAATTGTCCCCGTTTGCACAGAACTGAGGGAGTTTCTAGGATACTGGATTTGCGTGCAAAAGCTACAAATCAGGACAAGTTGGTCATACTACCTCCAAGTACACTACCAGGCAGGCTGCTGCAGAGTTCACAAAAGAGACAGGGTGAGAGAAAATTAAGACGTTGGGATCACAAGGTTTATTTATTTTTCCTTTTCTTTCTTGAGATAGGGTCTTGCTCTGTCACCCAGGCTGGAGTGCAGTGGTGTCATCATGGCTTATTGCAGCCTCATCCTTCTGGGCTTAAGCAATCCTCCCCCCTCTAACTCCCTAGCAGCTAGGACTACAGGCACACACTAGCATGCTCAGCTAATTTTTTATTTTTATTTTTGTTTTAGAGACAAGGTCTCACTATGTTGCCCAGGCTGGTCTTGAACTCCTGGGCTCAAGCAGTCCTCCCACCTCAGCCTTCCAAAGTGCTAGAATTACAAGTGTGGGCCACCATGTCCCGCCTATGTGTAAATTTTAAACACAAAGCAAGAAGGAAGTGGAAACTGAGATAAGTTGTCACAGTAAGGATAGGCTCCAAGTTGGATGTAAGAGCCATACAAACAAAATCCTGTGTCACACAATGTTCATATCCTATCTCTCTCACATACAAAGACACATCAGAATTTCCTACTGATGGCATGGTCTGATGCAGGGACCAGAGTCAAGGTTGAGCAAGGAGACTCAGCAAATTGAAGGTGCCTGAAGCCAACACATGCCTCCTCTTTCAAAGAGATGGAGGACAAGGAGCCTGTGCACAACTGAAATTCACCAATAAAGTGCTGAGGAGCTGTGGATTTATCTGCATATCTTGGACAGAGGTCACATGGGGCAAGAATAGCTGTCACGATTCAGCAGCTGATTTAAATGACATAGCTGTCATTCAGGAGGATACATGATCTGTGATTTTACTAATATTTTAGGTTTACTCAGTCCTTCTATCCTTTCCTATCTACAAGTAGCACACTTGGTATTTCCATTCTTTTAATCTATGCTTATCAAACATATGTTCTGTATATGCTATTTATGTTTAACTTAAAAGATTTCTAACTTAGTACATTTGCTATCATTCCTCAACATGTTTTATGAGTGTCACCTATTGTTCTACTTGTTTGTTTCTCTTGTTATTTACAGAAGAATTGAATATTCTCAAATACTATAGAAAAATCACATTATAGAAGTAACGATAGCATGAATAGACTTTTTGTACTCAACACTTGGCTGAAATGGAAAAGAGAAGAAAAGGTTTTTTGCTATAGGGATTTACAGAATCATGGGAAGCTTAAAAAAAAAATAAGCTGAGGATAAAGAACAGCCAGAGACAGAAGTTAATTGATGAAGCGTGATTACTGAGAGAGAATAAAAGGTGGAGGGAGAATTGGTGGGAGATCGTATTCTCTTACAGGAGAAGAGGGAAGGAATAATGGGTGGCAATGCAAATATGTATCCAGTGGTGGGTGGGATTCACCAGGTGTGTTTCAGTTTACTTTGTGAAATAACTTGGCTCTTAAATAAGTACTTCCAGGCACTGGTTGATTGATTTACAAATGTTTACTTTTTATTAAGTGTGGTGTGGTGGCCTTGTAATGTATTGACTTGGCTAAGCTGAACTACGCGTTCCACAATTTTGTTTCTTGTACGTTTCTGGGTATGGTGGGCCACCAGGGAGATTCTTGTGAGATTCAGAAAGCAGATGGGAAGCTGCAGTCATTTTGTAGCTCACACACATTGTTGCTGATCTGCTGACTCACCTCATCAGCATGAAGCGGCAGCTGGGCCTGCTCTACCTTCCACTGGGTTTTCCCTCAGCTTCCCTGACTCTTGGGCCTGGTGTGTGTGTGTTTAGTTCCATGAGGATGGGTCCCCACTATCAACACCAGAAGGAATATGAACTGACATGAGTTTCAATTTGTCCTGCTGGGTTCTAGTTCATGCTGTGGGTTCCAGTCTTTTCTTGATCTTCCTCACTTTATATCCATTGTCGCTTTCCAACTCTCTGCCCTCTGGACTTCAAGCTCCAGTACCAGATGAAAAGACTACAGTCTTACAGAGACTCCTTAACCAGTTCCAACGTTTGTGGAAGGCTGTACTTCTATGAAATAATACCCTCAGATTATGCCTGAGTTTATGTTAATGATATCACTCAGGATAGGGGCTGGACACAGCCATCCATGTAGCTAGAAGGTTGGGGCTTTGAGCAATGTGGATATCAGCCTGACTTCTGACCTCTGACCCCCAGGAAGGAGCAGGGGGCTGGAGACTGAATTCAATCACATTGCCAATGATTCAACCAATCATGCCTACAAAATCAAACCCAAATAAAAACTCTGGACATGAAAGCTAGGGGAAACTTCCAGGTTGATAATCATACATCAGTGTGCCAGGAGGATGACAGGTCCTGAGCATAAAGAAGCTTTGAATTTGGGACCCTCCCAGACTTTGCTTTCTGCACCTTTTCATTTGGATGTCCCTGATTCATGTCTTTTATAATGAAACACTAAGCCTAAGTATAGTGCGTGCATTCTGTGAGTTGTTCTGGTCCATTATTAAACCTGAGGAGTTAGTGGGAATCCCTGCATTTGCGGTCAGTTGGTCAGAAGCACGAGTGGCTCAGGAACCCTGGAACATATAACAGCTGGTATCTGGGGTAAGAGGCATCCCGTGAGTGGCTGTTCCCTTAACCTGTGAAATTTGACCTTATCCCAGATCAGGATTGTATTGCAAAGATAAAATAATGTATGGATCCCCTTGTAGGCATCACCTAGCTTTAATAATAATCAGCTCATGGCCAGACTTGTTTCATCTATAACACCTCCCACTTTCCTTTCGTCATTATCCCTCAGCCCTCTTACCTGCGTCACTGGATTACTTTGAAGTAAATCACTGACAAATCATTTTGTCAGCAAATCACTGATATTTGTTCATACATATTAAAGCAGGTATCTCTAAAACAAAAGACCGCTTCCCCTCCCACCTTTTTTTTTGAGACAGAGTCTCACCCTGTCACCCAGGCTGGAGTGCAATGGCGCTATCTCAGCTCACTGCAACCTCTCTCTCCCAGGTTCAAGCGATTCTCCTGCCTCAGCCTCCTGAGTAGCTGGGATCACAGGTGCGCGTCACCAAGCCTGGCTAATTTTTTGTATCTTTAGTAGAGATGGGGTTTCACCATGTTGGCCAGGCTGGTCTTGAACTCCTGACCTCGTGATCTGCCTGCCTTGGCCTCCCAAGTGCTGGGATTACAGGCGTGAGCCACCGCGCCCAGCCACCCCACCTTTTTTTTAAGAGACAAGGTCTCACTCTGCTGCTCCCAAGATGGCAGATTGGAGGCAGTGTTAGCATGCCTCTTCCACTTGGAAAGACAAGATAGTGTGTAGAGACTCACACTGTGAACTTTTCTCCTAGAAGCAACACAGGAACTTAACAGGAGAACTGAAAGAAGCCACAGACCCTTTGAAAGAAGCACTGGGCTGCAGCCTACACCATGAGCCAGTGGAAAACTAAGTTCTCCAGAGTGAGAGAGGAATAAATTGCCTCTGGAACATACACTCCCACTTGGGAATCTGGCAATCGAGGCCCATGAGGGAAGAACTTAACCCTATCCAGCAATGGAGCTGATTTTAGTGAGCAGTGGGGAATTTATGAGAAAAAGCATCATTGGGAAGGGCTTTGCATGCACTCCCAGGCTCCAGTAAGGATGGAGGGAAGACATTCCCGATCCTGCCTCACAGAGGACTGTGCAGAAATCTGCCAGCTAACTCAGACAGCAGTCACAGGTTGACAGAAGTTCCCAACTGAGATTCACAATATAATCCCGAATGGGGACAAACCCCCTTGGGCAGAACGAAGGAGTGAATGGGAAATGTGCTGTAGCCACGGGTGCCTGAGCTGGGCGCCCCTGCTTCAGGGGCAGACTGGGAGGGGCGTGGCTTGAAAGCATTGGTTGCTCTCTCCTTGAGGAACGCTTATGGCATGGGGCAGTCTTGAGTTCTGAATGCAGACTGCCTGGATTCTAACGAGCTGCTGCAAGCGGAACCCTGCGGGTGAGGGACCGGCCTTGCCAAGTGCATGGGCGCTGGTGGGGCTTACTGCCGCCTGCTACTCCGCAAACCGTGTACAGAGACTTCTGTGCAGCAGAGGCAGCTGCACTCCTCCCTGCAAAATCACCCCTGCGGCCAGAAAAATGCTCTCTGACCCCCACAGGGGCCACTGCTTAGCCCGCATGTGGGGAGCCAGAGCGTGAACCTGCCTGACCTAGCCGCCACCTGGCTTTGCTCCTTCACTTGCTCTGGTAGCTTAACACAAATGACAGAAAGTCTTTGGAGCTCTATGGCCCCACCCATTACCTGAGTCACCACAGTACCTCCCCTGGGTAACATGAGGCAAGCACAAATCCCACTGCTACTACGGCAGCTGGTGCTCTTTGGCAAGCGCCACCTTCTGGCTGGAGGCCAATTGACAGTCCATTACAGCACCTCCAAGTAGTATAACACTGCACCAAGGAAGGAGAAAACTTGTGCATGACCTCAGCTATCACCATTGCCTGCATCATTCTGGCTAACCAGGGGGTCCTGAGTCTGTCCACATGACCAATTCATTACTACTACTACTGGCATTTGAGAAATCTTTACCAGACAAAGAATTCAAAAGGCTGATCATTAAGCTACTCAAGGAGATATAAGAGAAAGGTGAAAAACAACATATAGAAATTTAAAAATCAATTCAGGATATAAATGAAACATTTTCTAAAGAGATATTTTTTTTAAAAAATCAACCAGAACTTTTTGAAATGAAGGACACATTTAGGGATTTAGGGAATCACAAAATGAGCTGGAAAGTTTTAACAATAGTCTAGACCAAATAGAAGAAAGAATTTCAGAGCTCTAAGACAAGGCTTTCAAATTAACCCAATCAGACAAAAATAAAAAAAAAAGAATTAATAGAAATGAATAAAGTGTCCAAGAAATATGGTATTATGAAAAATGGACAAGTATAAGAACTATTGGTGTTCCTGAAGGAGAAGAAAAAGCAAAAAAAAAAAAAAAAAAAAAAAAAAAAAGTGGAAAACTTCTTTGAGGGAATAATTGAGAAAAACTTCCCTGACCTTGCTGGAGATTTAGACATCCAAATACAAGAAGCTCAAAGAAGTCCTGGGAGATTCATTGCAAAAAGGATATCACCAAGGAACATAGTCATCAGACTATCTATAGTCAGTGTGAAGGAAAGAATTCTAAGAGCAGTGAGTCAAAAGCATCAGGTAAGCTATAAAAGGAAACCTATCAGACAAATAGTAGACTTTTCAGCATAAAATTTACAAACCAGAAGGAATTGGGATCCTATCTTTAGCCTTCTTTTTTTTTTGAGATGGAGTCTCGCCCTGTTGCCCAGGCTGGAGTGCAGTGGTGCAATCTCAGCACACTGCAACCTCCACCTCCCAGGTTCAAGCAATTCTCCAGCCTCAGCCTCCTGAGTATCTGGGAATACAGGTACACGCCACCAAGCCCAGCTAATTTTGTATTTTTAGTAGAGATAAGGTTTCAAAATGTTGGTCAGGCTGGTCTCGAACTCCTGACATTGTGATCCACCTGCCTCAGCCTCCCAAAGTGTCTTTAGCCTTCTTAAACAGAATAACCCTCAGCCAAGAATTCTGTACTCAGAAAATTAAGTCTTATAAATACAGACAAAATAAAGTCTTGTTCAGATAAGCAAATGGCGAGAGAATTTGTCACTATCAGACCAGCTCTACAAGAAATGCTCAAAGGATTTCTAAAGCTTGAAACAAAAGGTTGATATAAACCAGAACAGAACCTCTTGACACATAAAGCTCATAGGGTCTGTAAAACAATAACACAATGAAGAAAACAAAATATCTAGGTAACAATCAACATGATGGCTGGAACAGTAGCTCACATCTCAATATTAATGTTGAATGTAAATGGTCTAAATGCTCTACTTTAAGGTACAAATGGGCAGAATGGATTAAAAAAATCACAAACCACATATCTTCAGTTTTCGGGAGACTCACCTAATACATAGGATTCTTATAGATTCAAGGTAAAGGAGTGGCAAAAAAATATTTTGTGCAAAAGAAAACCAAAAGTGAGCAGAAGTATCTATTTTTATATCAGATAAAACAGACTTAAAACAAGAACAGTAGAAAAAAGACAAAAAAGTCATTACATAATGATAAAAGGATGAATCCAACAAGAAGATACTACAATCCTAAATACATATGCCCCTAACTCTGGAGCTCCCAGATTCATGGAACAATTACTTCTAGATCTAAGATGAGAGATAGACAGTAACATAATAATGGTAGGGGACTTCAACACTTCACTAACAGTCCTAGACAGATCATTGTGGCAGAAAGTCAACAAAGAAATGCTGGTCTTAAACTACACTCCAGAACAAAGGGACCTAACAGATATTTACAGAACATTCTACCCAAGAACTACACAATCAACATTCTTCTCATCAGCACATGGAATATTCTCCAAGATAAACCGTATGACAGGCCACAAAACAAGCCTCAAAAAACTTTAAAAAATCAAAATAATGTCAAGTATCATCTCAGACTACAGTGGAATAAAACTAGAAATCAACTCCAAAAAGAGCCTTCAAAACTATACAAATATATGGAAATTAAACAATCTGCTGCTGAATGATTTTTGGGTTAACAATGAAATTGAGATGGAAATTTAAAAATTATTTAAAATGAATGATAATAGTGATACAGGGTATCAAAACCTCTGGAATACAGCAAAAGCAGTGCTAAGGGGACAATTTATAGTACTAAATCCCTATATCAAAAAGTCTGAAAGGTCACAAATTGACAACCTAACATCACACCTCAAGGAACTAAAGAAACAAGAACAAACCAACCCCCAAACTAGCAGAAGAAAAGAAATAACAAATATCAGAGAAGAACTAAATGAAATTGAAACAAAAATTATGAAAGATTAATGAAACAAAAAGTTGGTTTTTTGAAAGGAGAAATAAAATCAATATACCATTAGCTAGATTAACCAAAAAGAGAGAAGATTCAAATTAGCTGAATTAGAAATAAAAATGGAGACATTACAACCAACACCACAGAAATACAAAAGATCATTAGAGACTACTATGAACAACTCTATGCACAAAAACTAGAACATTTAGAGGAAATGAATAAGTTCCTGGAAACATACAACCCTCCTAGCTTGAATCAGGAAGAAATAGGAATTCTGAGCAAACCAATTACAAGCAGTGAGATTGAATCAGTAATAAAAAATTACCAGCTAGGCATGGTTGCTCGTGCCTGTAATCTTAGCACTTTGGAAGGCAGAGGCAGGCAGATCGCTTGAGCCCAGGAGTTAGAGACCAGCCTGGGCAACATGGCGAAACCCCATCTTTACAAAAAAATACAAAATTTAGCCAAATGTGGTCGTGCATGCATGTAGTCCCAGCTACTCGGGAGGCTAAGGATGGAGGATCACTTAAGCTTTGGGAGGTCATGGGTGCAGTGAGCTGTGATTCTGCCACTGTACTGCAGCTTGAGCAAAAGGTGAGACCCTATTTCAAAGAAAAAAAATTACCACCTAGAACAAAAATACCCAGGGCCAGATGGATTCACAGCTAAATTCTACCAGATATTCTAAGAAGAATTGATACCAATCCTACTGAAACTATCCTAAAAGATTGAGAAAGAGAGCCTCCTCCCTAACTCATTCTACAAAGCCAGTATCACCCTGATACCAAAACCAGAAAAGGACATAAAAAGAGAAAACTACAGACCAATATCTCTGATGAACATAGACGCAAAAATTCTCAACAAAGTGCTAGCAAACTGAATCCAACAGCACATCAAAAATATAATTCACCATGATAAAATGAGTTTCATCCCAGGGATGCAGGGATGGTTCAACATACACAAGTCAATAAATGTGATTTCTCTCATAAACAGAATTAAAAACAAAAATGATGTGATTATCTCAATAGACTCAGAAAAAGCATTTAATAAAACACAGCATCACTTTATGGTAAAAAACCCTCAACAAACTAAGCATAGAAGGAACACATCTCAAAATAATAAAAGCCACGTATGACAAACCCACAGCCTACATCATACTGAAAGGGGAAAAGTTGAAAGCATTCCCCCTAAGAAATGGAACAAGACAAGGATGCCTACTTTGACCACTTGTGTTCAACATAGTACTGTAAGTCCTAGTCAGAGCAATCAAGCAAGAAAAGGAAATAAAAAGCATCTGAATTAGAGAAGAAGTCAAACTATCTGTTTGCTGATGACATGATCATAAACCTAGAAAATCCTACAGACTTCACCAGAAGACTTCTAGATTTGATAAACAAACTCAGTAAAATCTCAGGTTACAAAATCAATGTACACAAATCAGTAGCACTGCTAGACACCAACAATAACCAAGCTGAGGATCAAATCAAGAACTCAATATCTTTTACAATTGCTATAAAAAAATGAAATGCCTAGGACTATACTTTACCAAGAAGGTGAAAGATCTCTACAAGAAAACTATAAAATACTGCTGAAAGAGATCACAAACAAATGGAAATACATCCCATGCTCATGGTTTGGATAATCAATATCATGAAAATGATCATACTACCCAAAGAAATCTGCAGATTCAATGCAATTTCTATCAAAATGTCAACATCTTTTTTTGCAGAGTTAGAAAAAACCATCCTAAAATTCACATGGAACCAAAAAAAGAGCTCGAATAGCTAACACAATCCTAAGCAAAAAAAACAAATATGGACGCATCACATTATCCAACCTCAAATTATACTACAAGGCTATAGTAATCCAAACAACATGATAGTGGTATAAAAGTAGACACATAGACCAATGGAACAGAATAGAGAACCCAGAAATAAAGCTGAATACTTACAAGCAATTGATCTTTTGACAAAGCATACAAAAACATAAATCGGGGAAAAGACACTCTATTCAATAAATGGTGCTAGGACAACTGGATAGCCACATGTAGAAGAATGAAATGGACCCCTATCTCTCACTATCTACAAACATCAGCTCAAGATGGATAAAAGACTTAAATCTAAGACCTGAGGCCGGGCGCTGTGGCTCACGCCTGTAATCCCAGCACTTTGGGAGGCCGAGGCGGGCAGATCACGAGTTCAAAAGATTGAGACCATCTTGGCTAACAAGGTGAAACCCCATCTCTACTAAAAATACAAAAAGTTAGCCGGGCGTGGTGGCGGGTGCCTGTAGTCCCAGCTACTCGGGAGGCTGAGGCAGGAGAATCGCTTGAACCTGGGAGGCGGAGGTTGCAGTGAGCTGAGATGGTGCCATTGCACTCCAACTTGGGCAACAAGAGAGAAACTCCATCTCAAAAAAAAAAAAAAAAAAAAAAATCTGAGACCTGAAACCTGAAACCATAACAATTTTAGAAGAAAACCTAGCTAAAATATTTCTGGACATTGGCTTAAACAAAGAATTTATGACTAAGACCCCAAAAGTAAATGCAACAAAAATAAAAATAAATAAATGGCACCTAATTAAACTAAAAAGCTTCTTCACAGGAAAAGAAATAATCATCAAACAGACAACCGATAGAATGGGAGAAAATATTTGCAAACTATGCATCTGACAAAGGACTAATATCCAGAATATACAAGGAACTCAAACAAATTAGCAAGAATATAAAAACAAATAATCCCACTAAAAAGTGAACAAGTGACATGAAAAAACATTTCTCAAAAGAAGATACACAAATAGCCAAGAAACATATGAACAGTGTGCAACATCACTAATCATCAGGGAAATTCAAATTAAAACCACAATGAGATACAACCTTACCCCACCCAGAATGGCCATTATTAAAAAGTCAAAAAACAATAGATGTTGGTGTAGATATGGCGAAAAAGGAACTCTTATACACTGCTGGTGGGAATGTAAATTAGTACAACCTCTATAAAAACAGTATGGAGATTTACCAAAGTGATCTATTTCTTTTTTAAAAAATGTGTTTATCTTAAGAAAAACAGATGGGGGTCTCACTATGTTGCCCAGGCTGGTCTTGAACTTGTGGGCTCAAGTGATCCACCCACCTCAGCCTCTGAAAGTGCTCGGATTACAGGCATGAACCACCACACCCATCCAAGTAGATCTATTCTGTTTTATTTTATTTTATTTCATTTTATTTATTTATTTTTTGAGACAGAATCTCACTCTGTCACCCAGACTGGAGTGCAATAGCGCAATCTCGGCTCACTGCAACCTCCACCTCCCGGGCTCAAGTGATTCTCTTGCCTCAGCCTCCTGAGTAGCTGGGATTACAGGCTTCTGCCACCACGTCTGGCTAATTTTTGTATTTTTAGTAGAGACAGAGTTTCACCATGTTGGCCAGGCTGGTCTCGAACTCTTGATCTCAGGTGATCTGCCTGCTTTGGCCTCCCAAAGTGCTGGGATTACAGGTGTAAGCCACCGCACCCAGTCCAAGTAGATCTATTTCTAATAGTGGATCTACAATTTGATTCAGCAATCTGACTACTGGGTATGTACCCAAAGGAAAAGATGTCATTATATCAAAAAGACACCTGCACATATATGTTTATGCAGAACAATTCACAATTGCAAAGATATAGAACCAACCTAAGTGGCCATCAACCAGTGAGTGGATAAAGAAAATGTGGTATATATACACGATGGAATACTACTCAGCCATAAAAAAGAAGGAAATAATGTCTTTTGCAGCAACTTGGCTGGAACTGGAGGTCATTATTCTAAGTGGAGTAACTCAGGAATGGACAATCAAATACCATATGTTTTCACTTATAAGTAGGAACTAAGCTATAGGTAAGCAAAGGCATACAGAGTGGTAAAACAGATGCTAGAGACTCAGAAGGGGAAGTAGGAGGGGGATAAGAGATTTTTAAAAACTACATATTGGGTACAATGTGCACTAATTGGGTGACGAGTACACTAAGATCTCAGACTTAACTATACAATTCATCCATGTAACTGAAAACCACTTTTACCCCAAAAGCTATTGAAATTTTTAAAACTGTATATAAAAAAATAAATAAAAATAAAATCTCAGAAACCAAGCAAAGTCCACACATTGCATCTTATTGAAGGTCTCTTAATCTCTTTTACTTATTTATTTTATAGACAGGGTCTGACTCTGTCACCCAGCTTGGAGTGCAGTGGCATGATCATAGCTCACTGCAGTCTCAAACTCCTAGACTTAGCGATCCTGCTGCCTCAGTCTCCCTAGTAGCTGGGACTACAGGTACACATCATCATGTCTGGCTAGTTTTAAAAAATTTTTTGTAGAGATAGGATCTTGTCATGTTGCTCAGGCTGTATTACCTCTTTTAATCTATTTATTACCTTCTCTCTTTTTCTTTTGGTTGTAATTTATTTGTTGAAGAAATTGGGTGTCTTCTCCAATAGCGTGCTACTTCTCAAATGTTAAAGTGTATACAAACCACCTGGGGATCTTCTTAAAAAGTAGATTCTCCAGCCTGGCCAACATGGCAAAACCCCGTATCTACTAACAGTATAAAACTTAGCCGGGCGTGGTGGTGGGTGCCTGTAATCCCAGCTACTCAGGAGGCTGAAGCAGGAGGAGGTGGGGGTTGCAGTTGAGCAGTGAGCCGAGACTGCACCACTGCACTTCAGCCTGGGCAACAAGAGCGAGACTGAGTCTCAATAAATAAATAAATAAATAAATAAGTAGATTCTGCTTTAGCGTGGGGATCTGGAGTGGGGTCTGAGATGTGGCATTTCTGGCAAGCTCCCAGGTGAGGCAGATGTTGCCCATCCACAGACCACACTTAGAGTAGCAAAGTCTAGAGCTGCCTGCAGTCTGCATTCTGATGGTTGCATCATGATGTCATTACCATATTTTTCTGTTCCCTCTAAACTGATGGTTGGATCTTCTGAATTGCATGGAAACAACTTTCTTTTCTGTAACTTTTCATGTTCTTTCCAAAATATACCTTTGAGCAATTTGGAAGTTTTCCACTAGTATCTTTATAGTTTTTGGTATAAAAGTTATGGTAAGTGCCCTATACAAGCGTATCATTTTTTAATCTTTTATGTCATATTTTTACTATACATTTTCTATGTTTAGATACACAAATACCTATCATTGTGTTATAGTTGCTGACAGTATTCAGTACAGTAACATACTGTACAGGTTTGTAGCCTAGGAGCAGTAGGATATCACATATAGCCTATGTGTGTAGGAGGCTAGACCATCTAGGTTTATGTAAGTATACTCTATGATGTTTATACAATGTCAAAGTTGCCTACCATGCGTTTCACAGAACATGTCCTGTGGTTAAGTGACTCATGGCTGCATTTATTCAGTGCCTAGGGTTTCCGTGCACTGTCATACTTGGTGGGCACTTGGTAGTCTGGATGTGTTTTTTCATTTACCGGCTGAGGCATGAATGCAGCCCGTGCATTTACCTGTGTGCAGGAATGTGGTGTTGGTGCTTTTGTACACTGCACCATTCACATACCAATTAGGTTGAATTTTCAGATTAATTAGATGAACTCAGAGTTGCCAGGCTCCGGAATACTTGGATCTCAGACAAGAAAAATGGAAACAGAATTTGTAAGTGATTTACAAGTTTCAGTACTTTGTTTTCAGTCATGAAGCCAAACTTTACAAAGAAGAGAAAAGATTCAGCAGTGGAACATTTGAGCACAGTGGCCAGAGCTTTCTGGGCCATGGAACCCTGGGCCCCTGACCTTTCAGGCTGGGTTGTCTCTTGTGGCCCTAATGTTTGCAGCAAACCGCTGGCTTGGTTGTAAATTTTATCTTCCTATGGGCTTCGGTCATTCAGAGGGCAAGCACGGACTTCTAAGGATTAGAAGGAGCCTCCTTGTCAAAATGTTTATGTGATTTCCTCTTCCAGGAAGGAAGCAGCAGATAAGGCTCTGGTTCCTCTCCCTCAGACCTGAGCCCATCGCTTCCTTCGCTCTGTTGCTTCTTGTCTTCTGTCTCCTCTGGCCCTCGCCCAAGGTCAGCCTGCTGCTGAGTGTGTGTTATTGGCATTCCCACACATTTTGAGAAACCCTGTAGTGTTTCCACTGCATCAGGGTATTTAGGTTACAGGAAGAATTGGTGATGTTGAATTGAGGTCTTTTTTCATTACAATTACTCTTCTGTGAGCAGATAGAGTCATACCTGACACCGATCCATTTAAAAATCTGAACAAATTTTACTGATGCTCTAAAAAGTACAGGTTTCTTCTTGAGCCCAAATGACATTTTGTCAGAAATGGAATGCCAATTTTATTCACTGGGGAGGTGACTCTGTCCCCCCAAACCCTCCCTATCCTTGTCCCTCCTGATCCACTGGGAAGTCATAAAGTGGCTTCCACAGGCAACTAAAATGCGTTCTGAATCATCCTCTCCATCCTCTCCGTGGGGCAGGTAGCAAGAGTAACAGGAAATAACAGGCACATATCAAATCACATTGCTTAGGCTGGAATCTCAGAACTAGGTGAAAATGTAAGTTTCAATTCCTGTCTTATTCCAAAATAAATTCAAGGCAGCATTTCATGTAAAATAAAGTAAATATATATTACTTTAAATTTTGGACAAAACTGTAAACCCTTTCAAGCCTCATGTTTATCACCTGTAAAATGGAGAAAATACGAGCACACGCTTCACAGGGATGTTATGAGCAGTGATTATTATAGCTCATGGTAAGCACTTAGCATAGTGTCTGGCTCATTATAAGTGCTCAAGAGACATTAGTCATTCATATTTCTCCAAGGTTCATTGATCAATATTCTGTCTTGTTGCACATTATTATCATTAATTATAAAGTCATTTTGGGTAAAAATTATTTGAATCAAAGATATGATAAATATGATAAGAGAAGACTAAAAACATAATCAATGAACTGAATTAAAGTTTTCATGTCTTTTAATATTATTTAATCCAATATGTTAAATATGTTCCTTATTCCTTTGTAGCATTTGAATACATCCTAGGTTGCCTGTGCAACGATTGTTGGGTGCCAAAACCCAACTAAGTCAATTATCCTGATACAGGAATTGTCATATATTATCATCAGAAGGGCATTTCAGAGGTCTGCTCATCTTTTTTTTTTTTTTTTTAAAGTAAAGGCCTCACACATTCATTACTGAACCCAGCCAACCAATCCCTTCATAGAACACATAGAAAGAAAAAATATATTCCCAATAAAATATGTCCAACTGTCCAGATGGTGGTGACATTTTCAGCTTGATGTGGTAAGATGGACTGACCTTGGCACAGCATAAATATGTGTGCCATGTCACGTGCAATTCCTTATAGACCCAGCTTGCTTCTCCAATGTTTCCTTTTGTAGTTGTGCCTGATTCTATTACCAGTTTTCATCTGAATCCACTGGGGGATGGAACGATTTGCTTTAGTTTCTTGGCCAGGAATCGCTTAATCCTGAAAGTCTTGTGAGGAGACATGGGGAGAAGCGAAGTCAAGCACACACCACGATGGCAAAGAAAAGTGGTCTGCTAATCTTAATCTTCTATTCAAAATAAAATGTGGCCGCGCACGGTGGCTCATCCTGTAATCCCAGCACTTTGGAAGGCCGAGGTGGGTGGATCACGAGGGTCAGGAGATCGAGACCATCCTGGCCAACATGGTGAAACCCCGTCTCTACTAAAATACAAAAAATTAGACGGGCATGGTGGCGTGCACCTGTAGTCCCAGCTACGCGGGAGGCCAAGACAGAGGAAATTTGCTTGAACATGGGAGACGAAGGTTGCAGTGAGCCGAGATCGCACCACTGCACTCCAGCCTGGCGACAGAGCAAGATTCTGTCCAAAAAA
This sequence comes from Pongo pygmaeus, assembly GCF_028885625.2. NCBI lineage: Eukaryota > Metazoa > Chordata > Mammalia > Primates > Hominidae > Pongo > Pongo pygmaeus. The sequence goes on along the minus strand of NC_072390.2, from coordinate 31,985,153 downwards.
AAAAAGAAAAGAAAATGCCACAACAACAAATATTTATTTGATACTAAACAGCAAACTTTCTGATTCTGTGTATCCTGTCCTTCAGCAAGGAATTGCCCTTTGACTTTGTTTTTTGTTTTGTTTTGTTTTTGAGACGGAGCCTCCCTCTGTCGCCCAGGCTGGAGTGCAGTGATGCGATCTCAGCTCACTGCAAGCTCCGCCTCCCGGGTTCACACCATTCTCCTGCCTCAGCCTCCCGAGTAGCTGGGACTACAGGCGCCCGCCACCACGCCTGGCTAATTTTTTTTGTATTTTTAGTAGAGACAGGGTTTCACCATGTTAGCCAAGATAGTCTCAATCTCCTGACCTCGTGATCCACCCGCCTCGGCCTCCCAAAGTGCTGAGATTACAGGCATGAGCCACTGTGCCCAGCTGACTTTGTTTTAAAGTAAATAAATGCACATGATAAAAACTTCAAAGTAAACAATATGAAATGAAAAGCAAAAGTTTCCCTACCCCAACCTCCTCTCCACTCCCCAGACATAACCAAGACAATTATTTATCTTTCTAAAAATTTCATGATGCTTCTACTGATGTATATTTTGGAAGCTTTGTAGTTCAGCTTGGTCTCAATGTTCTGCCCAAATCTATCTGGTTTCATATTTGGCCTGGGGTCGACTTAATAGTCAAATGCCAAATTCAGCATCCATTCTAGCATTCTCAGGGTATGATCAATTATCACCCAGGTCAGGGGATCTGCAATTACAGCTCTTAGGCCAAATCTGGTCTCCCTTCTGCTTTTGTAAATATTTATTGCAACTTACCACACTCATTCATTTAGATATATTAAGAATTTTCAAATAGCTAAATACATAAGGCAATAGACTGGCAGTGCACAGATTAAAATAGTTTGATAACTTAGGCTGGGTGTGGTGGCTCACGCCTGTAATCCCAGCATTTTGGGAGGCTGAGGCGGGCGGATCACGAGGTCAGGAGATTGAGACCATCCTGGCTAACAGGGTGAAACCCCGTCTCTACTAAAAATACAAAAAATTAGCCGGGCGCGGTGGTGGGCCCCTGTAGTCCCAGCCACTCGGGAGGCTGAGGCAGGAGAATGGCTGAACCCTGGAGGCGGAGCTTGCAGTGAGCCGAGATTGCGCCTCTGCACTCCAGCCTGGGAGACAGAGCGAGACTCTGTCTCAAAAAAAAAAAAAATAGTTTGATAACTTTAAGAAAAAATCCAAAATTCTTTTTTGAGTCCACAAGTGTTTATAAAAAGTATTAATACAAGGAAGAATAATTGAGATAAGAGAGCATCAAAATTCAAATTTCTGTAGACTTGTTTGGTGAAGTAGGTAAGCCAAATACACCTTAAGAGTTTTATTTAGTTATTTGGTATTTAATATTTTCTTAGTTTTATTGGTTGTTTTTTAAAAACTATATTTATGTAACTTTTATTTTAGCCAAACAGTAACCTTATATTTTCCACAAATTAATTGCATGTTTTATTTTTTCACTTGTGGGGTTGTGCTCTGCTTCAAAATTATATTTAAAATTTACTTCAAAATTATATTTTAAAATTTCACATTTCACACAAAATTTTCAACCATTTTGATTACTTTGTATTTTACATGAAACACTGCCTTGAATTTATTTTGAAATAAGACAGGAATTGAAACTTATATTTTTCCCTAAATGGTTAACCAATTGAACCAACACCACTTCTTAAGTAATTACTCTTGTCCCACAGATGTTTATCATCTGAAAATATGACTAGTAAATTTTTAACCAATATTTGAATTTTTAAATTAATTCCAGATTTATTCTTGTAACCCAGCAGTTTCATTCTACGGTGGTATAATCTGTTATTGTTTTAATGAAATATTGATTTTAATTGCCAGACATTTGGAGTTCAGCCAAACTGTGAAGTTAGTGATGAAGCACATATAAAATTGTGTATCTTTTAAACATGTACATGAATGAGACTCAAGTATACATGCTATATTTAATTTTTAAATTTAGTGACGTATCTTGGATATTTTTCCATATCAAGATATACCACCTCTAGATAGATATTTAGCCAACAGAAATAAAAGCATATGTCCATATGTGACTTGTACGCCAATGCTCATTGCAGCTCCATTTGCAATAACTCCAACCTGGAAACAACCCAAGTGTCCATCAACAGGTGAACGGCTAGATGAATTGTAGAACATTCTGATGATGGAATGCTTATCAATGATTAAGAATGAACTGGCCAGGCATGGTGGCTCACGCCTGTAATCCCAGCACTTTGGGAGGTGGAGGCAGGCAGATCACCTGAGGTCAGGAGTTTGAGACCAGCCTGGCCAGCATGGCGAAACCCCATCTCTACAAAAATACAAAAATTAGCTGGGCATGCTGCACACCTGTAATCCCAGCTACTCCGGAGGCTGAGACAGGAGAATCGCTTGAACCTGGGAGGCAGAGGTTGCAATGAGCCGAGATCGTGCCACTGCACTCCAGCCTGGGTGACAGAGGGAGATTTCATCTCAAAAAAAAAATTAAAAAAGAAAAAAGAATGAACTATTGATATATACAACAACACGGATGAATCTCAAAATATTTATGTTGAGTTGAGCCACACAAAAAAGAGTATTACTGTATAATTCCATTTGTATACAATGATAAAAATGCAAACTAATCCGTAATAGCAAAAAAACAGCTCCGTGGTTGCCTAGGGACTGGGCGTGGAAAAGAGGAGTGAGGGAGGTAGAGATTGCAAGGACAGAAGGACATTTTGAGGTGACAGATATCTTCATTATTTTCATGCCATCATAGTTTCACAGATTTATCTATATGTCAAAACTGATAAAATCATTTAAATATGTGCAGTTTTTTACATGTCAATGTTATCTCAATAAAGAATTTTTAAAAATAAAACAAAAGGTTTTCAGGAGTTTGTAATGTGTTTGTTTACTCACACACTCCACAAACTCAATTTTATCAAATATTTTTTGAATAAGAAATTTTAAATCTGTCAATGAAATTAGCCCTTTTCAATGATGTGCGTGGCAACTACTTCCCTGGTTTGTTTGTTTGTTTGTTTGTTTGTAGACAGGGTCTCGCTCTGTTGCCCAGGCTGGAGTGCAATGGCCCCATCACAGCTCACTGCAACCTTCCGTGCTCAAGTGATTCTCCCACCTCAGCCACCTGAGTAGTTAGGACTACAGGCCCACCACCACACCTGGCTAATTTTTTGTATTTTTTGTAGAGGCGGGGTTTCACCATGTTGCCCAGGCTGGTCTGGAACTCCTGGGCTCAAAGGATCCACCCATCTCAGCCTCCCAAAGTGCTGAGATTACAGGTGTGGGCCACCACACCCAACCTGTTGCTTGTTTTCTAAAACTATATTGAGTGATTTTTTTTAAAGCTAAACAGAAAACTTATATTTTCATCAAATTAAATGTATGCCTTTTTTTTTTTTTTTGGCTTGTGGGGTTGTGTTCTGCTTAGAAAGAAGATCTACTTCAATAATATGTACTTAAAATTTTCTCACTTTGTTCACAATTTTTCTAGCATTTCCTAGCATTTCAATTACTTCATATTTCTGCCTCAAATTTATTTTGGAATAAGGCAAGAGTTAAAATATGCTTTCCTTTAAATGGTTAGTGAATTGAACTAACAATGTTTATTGAATAATTACTTTTGTTCCACAGATTTTTATCATCACCTAAAAATACTTCTTCTTTTTTTTTTGGTTTTATTTCTGGACTTTTTAATCTACTCCACTGGTCAGTTAATTGTTGAAGTTTCGGAATCAATGCTCACTTCTGTTAGGATTAGTCTCCCTCAATTCTCTTCTCTTTTAGTATTTTTTTTTGCGTAATCATATTCCTTATTTTCTATCTCTTCTTTTTTTTTTTTGACGGAGTCTTGCTCTGTTGCATAGGCTGGAATGCCGTGGCACAATCTCGGCTCACTGCAACCACCTCCAGGGTTCAAGTGATTCTCCTGTCTCAGCCTCCTGAATAGCTGGGATTACAGGTGTGCACCACCACACCCAGCTAATTTTTGTATTTTTTTTAGTAGAGACAGGGTTTCACCATGTTGGCTAGGCTGGTCTCTAAACTCCCAACCTCTGGTGATCTGCCTGCCTTGGCCTCCCAAAGTGCTGGGATTAAAGGCCTGAGCCACTACGCCTGGCCTCTAGCTATTCTTTAATATTTTTCTTTTTCTTTTCCTTTTTTTTATCCCCAAGATGGAGTCTTGCTCTGTTGCCCAGGCTGGAGTGAAGTGGCGCGATCTCGGCTCACTGCAAGCTCCGCCTCCCGGGTTCACACCATTCTCCTGCCTCAACCTCCCAAGTAGCTGGGACTACAGGCGCCCGCCACCACCCCTGGCTAATTTTTTGTATTTTTAGTAGAGACGGGGTTTCACCGTGTTAGCAAGGATGATTCGATCTTCTGACCTCGTGATCCACCCACCTCAGCCTCCCAAAGTGCTGGGATTACAGGCTTGAGCCACCGCGCCCGGCCTATTCTTTAGTATTTTTCAAAGAACTGGAAATGAATTTCCGAAGGAGTTGATGTCTTTTACTCTTACTGTCTTTTTAAAATTCTTTGTGCATTTGCAATTTTTTCTTAATGTATTTGAAGAATATGTAATTTAGTCCATAAAGATTTATGATAGGTAAAGGCTCACTTCTTTAACATCATAAAATTTTTCTTTATCATTTTTCAACTTTCTCTGTTTTGAATTCATCCTTGACTGATGTTGATACCAGCTCTCTTTTTTGCTTTCATTGTCTTGAGATTTATTAATCTATCTTTCCCTTTCATCTTTCTTTTCTTTTCTTTTTTTTTTTTTCCGAGATGGAGTCTCGCTCTGTCACCCAGGCTGGAGTGCAGTGGCTTGATCTCAGCTCGCTGCAACCTCTGCCTCCCGGATTCAAGCAATTCTTCTGCCTCAGCCTCCCGAGTAGCTGAGACAACAGGCACATGCCACCACGCCCGGCTAATTTTTGTATTTTTAGTAGAGATGGGGTTTCGCCATTTCGGCCAGGCTGCTCTGGAACTCCTGACCTCAGGTGATCCACCCACCTTGACCTCTCAAAATGCTGGGATTACAGGCATGACCCACTGTGCTAGGCCCTCCCTTTTATCTTTCTGAATAACTTTGTTTCTAAATAACTTTGTTTCTGAATAACTTTGTTTCTGTTTCATCAGAATATATTTATAGTTTTAATACAACCTTTGTTTTGCTTAATGATTTCTGTTTTCTTTGCTTTAAGTGTGTACTTTTCTTTTTGAAACTTGGAAGTCTGGTTGTTTACTTTTAGATCTTCTAGACTATGGAATTTTTGTTTAAAATCTTTTAGCTTATTTACTTTTAAGGAAGACGCAGACAATTTGGTTTAGAGGAAGGGTTATTAAATTTTCCTCCATGTTTTGCTCTATCTAAATCAGATCTGTAAGGGAAAAATAATAAATATTCTTCTTTGCCAGACATACAGTCTTATTGCAACTACATATTTGTCCTATATAGCAAATGCAGCCATAGATAGTAAGAGATGAATGGGTGTGGCTGTGTTCCAGTTAAAATTACATGGACAGACACATTTGTATTTCATATGTCAAAACTATTTTTAAATGATTTACAAATGTAAAAACTAATTTTAGGCTGTAGTCTAGATTTAACTCAGCCCAAAAGCCTGAGAGTCAAGAGAGGCAATAGTGTAAGTTCCTATCCAAAAGTGTGCAAGCTTGACACCCAAGAACAGCCAATGTTTCAGTTTGAGTCCAAAGGCTGGAAAAGACTGACGTCCCAGCTCAAAGCAGTCAGGTAGGAGGAGCTTCCCTTTTACTCAGCCTTTTTGTTCTATTCAGATCCTCAACTGATTGCATGAGGCCGACCCACATTAGAGAGAACAATCTACTTTACTTGGTCTATTGATTCACATTTCAGTCTCATCCAGAAACATCCTCACAGACACACCTAGAATGTTTGACCAAATGGCTGAGCATACCCTGGCCCGAACAAGTTAACGCATAAATTTAACCATCACACATTGCAATCTCAGTTTTCTGTTGCCTTACGTCACCTTTGATTTCTTGTTTCATTGAATTCATACACAGATGCTCCTCAACTTACAATGGGGTTATGTCCTGATAAACCCATCATAAGTTGAAAATACTGTATGTAAGTAAAAAATGCATTAATACACCTAACCTACCAAACATCATCTATGGAATGCGTATCACTTTTGCATGATTGTAAGGTCAAAACATTGCAAGTGAAACCATCATAAATCAGGGACCATCTGTACTTTAAATTTTTTTCCTAGACTACAAAACTTTGGTTTTAGGACTTTTTCTTCGCATTTTAAAGGTATGTTTCTTTCCAGATATAGTTTTAATCTTTCGTTGCTTTTTTTATTTTTTTTTTGCTATATTTTTGCATTTTCATATACTCCTCCTCTCCATACTACTTTTTAACATGTGGGGCTCTATCCATGTTTTCTGTTTTTGCACATATAGTGTGGATGAATTTTTATTTATTACTTTTCTTTATTACTTTTTCCCATTGCCCTGAAACTTGTCTTCCTCTTAGAAATTCGGTTTGAGGTTGCATCTTTTGTGCTCTGTCTTTTCTCCCGGTGCCTGAGGAAAAGTTGAAGGGAGCATATATCGGTTAGGATTAGACTTGACTGTAATAGAAAAAGGTCAAAGTAACAGTGGCTTAAATCAGAATGAAGTTTATTGCTGTCTTACTTAAAAGTCTGAGTAGGTCATCACAGTCGGTATGACACTCTGCAGTGTTAGAGTATCAAGCTCAAGTTCACCAGGTTGTTCCAGATGGTCACTTTAGCTCCAGCCATCACATCTACTTTATAGCCAGGAGAAAGAGAAAAGAAGAGGAAATGGGAATGTCCACTCCACTGAAATATCTTCTTACAAGATTTACATATTGCATAGGACTTCACTACTGTGGTTGCACTTAGCTACAACGCTGGTGTAGAAATATATATTTTCTTCTGAGTAGGCCTTGTGCCCAATAAAAACGTGTAGATTTTTCTACTAAGGAAAAAGGAAGAACAGACAGTAGGGGCAACTACTGGTTTCTTTTCTTTTCTTTTGTTTACTTTAAGTTCTGGGATACTTGTGCAGAATGTGCAGGTTTGTTACATAGGTATACAGGTGCCATGGTGGTTTGCTGTACCTATCAACCCATCATCTAGGTTTTAAGCCCCTCATGCATTAGGTATTTGTCCTAATGCTCTCCCTCCCCTTGCCCTCCACCCCTCTACAGGCCCCAGTGTGTGATGTTCCCCTCCGTGTGTCCATGTGTTCTTATTGTTCAACTCCCACTTATGAGTGAGAACATGCAGTGTTTGGTTTTCTGTTCCTGTGTTAGTTTGCTGAGAATGATGGTCTCCAGCTTCATCCACGTCCCTGCAAAGGACATGAACTCATTCTTCTTTATGGCTGCATAATATTCCACGGTGTATATTTGGCACATTTTCTTTATCCAGTCTATCATTGATGGACATTTGGGTTGGTAATGCTAATGATTATCTGAGCCTTCAGCAAGTTGTAATCTTTTTGCTGGTGGAGGGTCTTGCCTCAATGTTGATAGCTACTGATTGATCAGGGATATGGTTGCTGAAGGTTGGAATGGCTGTGGCAATTTCTTAAAATAAGACAACAATGAAATTTGCCTCATTGATTGACTCTGTCTTTCATGAAAGATTTTTCTGCAACACAGGATACTGTTTGATAGCATTTTACCCACCACAGTAGAACTTGTTTCAAAATTGGAGTCAATCCTCTCAAACCCTGCCACTGCTTTATCAAGTAAGTTCATGTAATATTTGAAATAATTTGTTGTCATTTCAACAATGTTCACAGCATCTTCAGCAAGAGTTGATTCCATCTCAAGAAACCACTTTCTTTGCTCATCCATAGAAGCAACTCCTCATCCATTCAAGTTTGTTCATGAGATTGCAGCAATTCAGTCATATCTTCAGCCTCCACTTCTAATTTGAGTTCTTGTGCTATTTCCATCCCATCTGATGTTCCTTCCTCCACTGAAGTCTTGAACCCCTCAAAGTCATCCATGAGGATGAATTTTGAGGGATCCAACTTTATCCATGATGAACTTTGAGGGGTTCAACTTTAAGGATGAACTTTGAGGGGTTCAACTTTAAGGTTCCAGAGAATCAACTTCTTCTGAACTTCTGTTAATGTTGATATTTTGACCTCCTTCCATGAATCACCAATGTCCTTAATGGTATATAGGATGGTGAGTCTTTTCCAGAAGGTTTTCAGTGTATTTGCTCAGAGCTGTGAGAGGAATCATTATTGCAGCTCTAACCTTACAAAATGTGTTTCTTAAATAATGAGACTTGAAAGTCAAAATGACTCCTTGGCCCATGGGCTGAAGAATGGATGTTGTGTTAGCAGGCATGAGAACAACATGAATCTCCTCGTACATCTCCATCAGAGCTCTTAGGTGACCAGGTGCACTGTCAATGAGCAGTAATATTTTGAAAGGAATTTTTATTTCTGAGCAGTAGGTCTCAACAATGGGGTTAAAATATTCAGTAAACCATGCTGTAATGAGATATACTGTTGGCCGGGCATAGTGGCTCACACCTGTAATCCCAGCACTTTGAGAGGCCAAGGAAGGCGGATCACTTGAGATCAGGAGTTTGAGACCAGCCTGACCAACTAGGTGAAGCCCCATCTCTACTAAAAATATAAAAATTAGCCAGGCATGGTGGCAGGCACCTGTAATCCCAGCTACTTGGGAGACTGAGGCAGGAGAATTGCTGGAACTCGGGAGGCAGAGGTTGCAGTGAGCTGAAATTGTGCTATTGCACTACAGCCTGGGCAACAGAGCAAGACTCTGTCTCAAAAAAAAAAGAAAGAAAGAAAGAAAAAGAGATATACTGTCATCCAGGCTTTGTTGTTTCATTTAGGGGGTGTGGGAAGAGTAGATTTAGCATAATTCTTAGGAGCCCTGGGATTTTCAGAAAGGTAAATGAACACTAGCTTCAACTTAAAGTGACCAGCTGCCTTAGCCCCTAACAAGAGAGTTGGCTTGTTCTTTGAAGCTTTGAAGCCAGGCCTTGACTTCTCTCTAGCTATGAAAGGCTTAGATGGCATCTTCTTCCAACAGAAGACTGTTTTGTCTACATTTAAAATCTACTGTTGAGTGTACTCACCTTCATGAATTATCTTAGCTAGATCTTGTGGATAAGTTGCTGCAGCTTCTCCATCAGCGCTTGGGATTCATCTTGCACTTTCATGCTATGGTGATGCCCTCTTTCCTTAAACCTCTTGAAGCAACTTCTGCTGGCTTCTAACTTTTCTTCTGTAGCTTCTTCACTTCTCTGAGCCTTCATAGAATTGAAGAGAGTTAGGTGCTTGCTCTGGATTAGGCTTTGTCTTAAGGGAATGTCATGGCTGGTTTGGTCTTCTATCTACACCACTCAAACCTTAGCTGTATCAGCAATGAGGCTGTTTCACTTTCTTATTATTCATGTGTTGACTGGAGTAGCATTTAACATTTTCTTCTTTTGCATTTCACATTGTTTTTGCTTTCACAACATGGCTGTTTAGCACAAGAGGCCTGGCTTTTAGCCTATGTTGGTTTTTGACATGCCTTCCTCACTAAGCTTAATCATTTCTTGCTTTTGATTTAAAGAGAGAGATGTGTGCTCTTCTTTTCATTTGAACTCTTAGAGGCCTTTGTAGATGTATTTATTGGCCTAATTTCAAAATTGTTGTGCCTCAGGGAAGAGGGAGGCTCGAGGAGAGGGAGAGAGATGAGGGAATGGCCACTCAGTGGCACATTTGGTGGAGAAGTCAGAACACACAATATTGATGGATTTCGTTTGCCATCTTGTATGGGTGTGGTTTGTGTCACCCCAAAAAAATTGCAATAGTAACATCAAAGATCGTCATAATACATATAATTATGAAAAATTTGAAATATTACAAGAATTATCAAAATGCAACACAGAGACAGGAAGTGAATACATGCTGTTGGAAAAATGGAACAGATAGACTTGCTCAATGCAGGGTTGCCACAAACCTTCAATTTGTAAAAAATGCAATACCTGTGAAACACAGTAAAGCAAGGTACAGTAAAATGAGATATGCCTGTAATTATAGCTGACATTTATCAAGTGCTTACCAATAATATCCTTGCTTAAGCACAGCTTAATGCCATAAAGAAGTGCAAATATTTCTCTCTCTCTCTTTTTTTTTTTTTTTTTGAGACTGAGTCTCACTCTGTGGCCCAGGCTGGAGTGCAGTGGTGCCATCTTGGCTCACTGCAACCTCTGCCTCCTGTGTTTAAGCAATTCTCCTGCCTCAGCCTCCAAGTAGCTGGGGTTATAGGCATCAGCCACAACACCTGGCTAATTTTATTATTTTTAGTAGAGACGGGGTTTCCCCATGTTGGCCAGGCTTGTCTTGAACTCCTGACCTCAGGTGATCCACCCCCCTTGGCCTCCCAAAGTGCTAGGATTACAGGCATGAGCCACTGCGCCCAGCCAAGAAGTGCAACTATTTCTTTCAAAATTATACTCTTTTATTTCATCTGGAAATATCCTTCCTTTCCCCTCCTCTTTGTTTTAATTTATTTACTTTTTATTCTTAGAGACTGTGTTTTGCTCTGTTGCCTTGGCTGGAGTGCATTGGCACAGTCGTAGCTCACTATAACCTTGAACTCCTGGACTCACTCTGTTGATCCTCCCACTAGGACTACAGGCACACACCATCACACCAGACTAAGTTTTTTTTATTTTTGTAGAGATGGGGTCTCACTATGTTACCTAGGGTGGTCTTGAATTCCTGGCCTCAAGTGATCCTTCTGCCTCGGCCTCCCAAAGTGCTGGGATTACAGGCATGAGCCACCATGCCTGGCCCCCTCCTCTTTGTTTTAATGAGACACTTATGTTGTAGACATTCCCCCCTACTCCCAGATTATAATACTAACCTAACAGTTCCGGAGAACTGTCATATATTGCTTACTCACTTTCTTGCCCACATTCCTGAAAGGAAGACAAAATTGCAGCTTCCCCTTTGTGTGTGTCTGTTTCCTATCACCTCTATGACCCCTCTGCATCACTCAGATGTACTATAACGTGGTCAATGACCTTGGTCATCTGATTTTCATTAACACTCTTTTTGCTTTCCTTTTGGAGTGGGGGAGGCTTTCATTTTATATCCATCTTTGGATATAAATATAGGCAGAGATTGTTCTTTTCTTTTTCCAGAAAAATATAAATCCCAGGGCAATGTATCATTGATTCTGGTTTTCACTTAAATACCTACCAGGGTCAAGAGAGATGAGCTGTCGTCTTTGTTTTGTCCCATGCGCAAAAATCCCAACTTAACAGGAAATGACGTTGTATCAGAAACCTTCCCAGGAAATACAGTGACTGATGTGAGCTCAGCAGTGGTCCCACCTTGCTCCAGGGAGATGTCACACTGTGAGAACAAAACCAGGAGAGAGAGACTCTGCCACCCCAGCTCCAGGCCAGCCACGGCCCCTTGGGGCTCCATCTGAAAAGACAGCAGCATCAGTCTCCCACCTCCTAATTCTCATTTCTAGAGCAAAATATCATTTTGTGTCAGCTTGTGGTTTTACCTCTAATTAAGAGCACTCCTGTTTTCTTTCACCACTCTCTCTATATGTTTGTATTTGTTGTTAAATAGCGTCAGAAAATACTTGTAGAGAGTAGTCTAAAGGGAAAGTATATGGCATGGCGGGACAATCAAGATTTTAAATAAATATCCATGATCAGTTTTTCTTCCACGTTTTGAACGTATAGAGAAGAGTGCTTTTATAGTTTTATACCGGATCAGCCATGAATCTGATCTTTACTGTTCACTATGATGCTGCATGAAGTTTGCATCCAGTTGTTTTGTAAGCTTTTGTACTGAAGTCTTAGCTCTCTGACTTTAAGTGTCTGGGGACAGGGTTACTGTCTGTAGGGGACAGGGCTACTGTCTGTAGGGGACAGGGCTACTGTCTGTAGGGGACAGAGCTGACTTTACCACTGCCACCTCCAGCCTCTTGAAAGTTGTTACCTTCCTTCAGCACAGCTGAAAGGGTGTTGGAGTGTTCTCAGTCCCAACAGATGCAAGCAGAGGGCATCTACTCTTGGTAGGAAGGGTCACATTAGGTCAGCTGATGGCCAGATGTGGAACTCTGGGTTGGGTTGCACCCAATCAGGAGCTACCCCCACCCCCAATACATTGATGTTCCATACCAGACACTCCCTTTGCACCCGGGTCCAATTGCAGCATCCTTTAAGTTGCTGCTTTGGGACTCCAGAGTAATTACCCCCACACTTTAAACAAAATCCATTTCAGAACCTGCTTCCTCCCTGAAATCTCTATGCTGAAACTATGCAATCTTCCTGCAGTTATTCTAAAGCATCAAATAATAAACAATAATATTTCAATATGTATATTCTGCAATAGTATGCACACACGTTGGTGAATATTTAGAGCTAAGTGTTGGTCCAGAGTCAAAGCAATGAGAAATAGAACAGGTATGAAAATTGAACTTAAGACTAAAAGAGAAAATCAATGTCCTTCTGAAATTATTTTCCTACTTCCGCGTCATTAGGCTTTCTCTGATCTCTAGAGCATGCCAAAAGTTCAGGCACAAATAAACCATAAAAAGAGAAGTCTAGAAAAATTCTCCTTTAAAAGAGATGTATTAAATCTAAGATCTTTCACACAGTTATATTTTAAAAGAACACAGTGAGCAAGGACGATAAGTTAAAAGATAGTAACAGAGTTTTTTTTTTTTTTTTTTTTAAATAAAATTGATTAAAACACTCTTGGCTGCCCTTCCTTATCCAGCCTACGACCCTGTCATTAGTTGCTTGTTTTTTGTTGTTGATGTTGTTTTTTAATAGTGAAGCCTTGAAAATGAACCTTTGGTGTTAAAGGCCAGAATAATGGTTACCTTTGTGGGAAATTGATAAGAGGTGGCCTGAGGAAGCCCCCTGGGTGTTTGATCTGGGTGGTGGCTATAGGAAGGTGTGCACATGTGTGTGTGTTTGTAAACATTTATTGACCTGAACACTTAGGACTTGGCACATTACTGAATGTAAGTTACACCTCAATAAAAAAGAACTTAAAAATGAGGGAAGATTTGAACTACACTAGTTTATAAAGAGGTGCAAATTGTGTTTCTAGTTACCTTCATGCAATGCCCTGAGCTGCCTGACAGCTCACACATGTGTTCTGTGAACACAATTGTGGACCGAAAGGCTACACTGCACTTTGCAGGTGTATTGAATCACCCATGAATCTGAGGGGTGTCTGGCCACCAGCAGTAACCTCAGTTTGAAGGGGATTGTTAGTTCCCATGCATTTAAGCCACTTCAAAATTATTCAGTGAAAAACAATGACTAACTTTGAGGTCATTGCTTAATACATATAATGTATGACATTTTTCAGGAAATGATTCTGTAATACTGGGGTCTAAATGAATTGAAATTTGAGGCACACTTGGAGAAGTTTCCCAGACACCACAAAATCAAGATAGTGGAGTGCAATAGTCAGTCACTTGGCCTGGGGCCATGTCAGATGAGGACCTGGCCTCATCTTGGCTGGTTACCAGCTTGCTGAGTCACTTTCAAGTCTCAATCATCTGAATGCTCTCGACCTCAATTTTCTTATTTATGAGACAAGAAGATCTCAAGTCTAGAATTATGAGGCTATAAAATTTTGAGTTTTGTAAACTGTTTGAATGGATGTATTGGGCAGTTATCTCTCCCCATGGGAGAGGCGATGTTTTAAAACATAAGATACATAGATGGCAAAAAAAAAAAAAAAAAATCCAAACAGTATAAAATGATATAAAATGAAGTCTCCCTCTCCATCAACTTCCAGCCCTTTTCTTTAAATATAATTAGAGTCTGTAATTATTTATCCTTCAAGAATTGTTTATACAAATATCAGCATATATGAGTATAGTATTGAAAACATTTATACAAATGATATATTAAAAACTAACTATATTTTGCTGTTTTTCTCACTTCATAATACATCTTAGAAGTCTTTACATGAAATGTGTAAATTTATTTCATTCTTTTTAATAGCAGCACATTATTTCATTGCATGCCACAATTTATTTAATCAGTCTCCTACTAACGGATGCTTTGATTATTTCCAGAATTTTTTCTTTTTTTTTATTTTGAGATGGAGTCTCGCTCTGTCATCCAGGCTGAAGTGCAGTGGCTCCATCTCGGCTCACTACAACCTCTGCCTCCCAGGTTCAAGAGATTCTCCTGCCTCAGCCTCCTGAGTAGCTGGGACTACAGGCGCCCACCACCACATCCGGCTAATTTTTTTTGTATTTTTAGTAGAGATGGGGTTTCACTATGTTGGCCAGGCTGGTTTTGAACTCCTGACCTCAAGTGATCTGCCCACCTTGGCCTCCCTAAGTGCTAGAATTACAGGCTTGAACATGGTGCTTGGCCCAGAATTTTTTCATTACAATTAATGCTCTAATGAACATCTCTGTATGCATTTAATTAATACTTTTGCAAATGTATCCCATAAGGTAAATTCCCAGTAGTAGAATTACTGGGTCAAATGATGTGTGTTTTAAATTTTGGAAGACTGTAAAATTACCCTTCCAAAATGTTTGCCAATTTATCCTGCCACTGACCATGTAGCAGGGTGCCTCTTCTCTGTCCCTCCTTTCCAACACTGAGCATTATCCATTTTTTAACATTTTTTGTCACTTATAAATAAAAACGTGGCAAGTGACAGATTTTAAGATCAGAATTAAATGACGTAAGATTGATTATTTCCTTGTATTTGGCCTAACAAAGAGGCTCTTTCATTTTTAACTGGTTTGTTTTGCATTTGTCAGCTGTCAATTTAGTATATGATAACGTTGGAAGTTTAACAATTAACTAGATCTGCTTGTGTAACTAAAGAATATCAAGACTCACCTGACATTTGCATTGTGTTTTAGTATCTTATTTTGTTTCAGAAAATGTGCCCCCTAGTGGGCACATCTTCTGTAATTTTTTTTTTTTTTTTTTTTTGAGACGGAGTCTTGCTCTTCTTGCTCAGGCTGGAGTGCAAAGGCGCAATCTCAGCTCACTGCAACCTCCGCCTCCTGGGTTCAAGCGATTCTCCTGCCTCGGCCTCCTGAGTAGCGGGGATTACAGGCATGCACCACCACATCCGGCTAATTTTTATATTTTTAGTAGAGAAGGGGTTTCACCATGTTGGTCAGGCTGGTCTCAAACTCCTGACCTCGTGATCTGCCCGCCTCAGCCTCCCAAAGTGCTGGGATTACAGGTGTGAGCCACCGTGTCCAGTCCTTCTGTAATTTAACTGATACAGTTGAGAGCAGAACACACGTCACTGGCTGCATTGTGTCCTGTGATATGGCAGCTCCTAGAACGACTCAGAAAAATAGATTATACTTTACCAAGCATGCACAGTTTTCTCAGGTTAGCTCATTGTAGATTTTCCTCACTGATCCAGTAGGATTCACCCTAACAGCTACTGCTTGTCCTTCAAGAAGGGCAGAGTACATACCCTACCTTGATATTGCTTCAGGCAGAATATCGTTGAATATCAACCATATTCTATTTGCATCCGACTTCCTAGATTTCCATGGGAATAGTTGGTGAAAATGTGTATATTTACAGAAAGGAAAAATGACCCTCAGTAAAATAAGTGATGAATTCAAAGTCAGTAGGTTGGAACACACCTGAAATACAATTTCAGACTTTCCAATCTTTGATGCTTAAAAAAATGATCACACACAACTAACTTTCACTATTCCTACAAGAAAATACTAATAATTTCTAAAAATTTTTACAACTTTCCTTTGAACCACAAAAATAAGCATTGATCTTTCATGAACACATTTCTAGAGTCTACTGATAAATACAGTCATTAAGCCCTCTAAAAAGTACCTGTGGGTATATTTGCCATAGACGTGGTTTTTAAAACAATCACAATGAAACCGAGAAAAGGAGAAATAAAGGAAGAAGTTAGAGAACGACAGATGGAGAGGCTGGAGAGGAAGACTAGAAACGAACAAAAGGGAAGTGGTGAGTCAGGCTGAAGCATACAGGGTCAGCCAGGGGCGAACAGGGAAAGGAAGAATTATTTTCAAATTTGTGTTGGTCCAGCCTAATTTATTTCACCAGTTACACAAGGTCATAGGTGTCCATTTGAAATGCTGTCTTAGGACACCTACTAGTATTATTAGATATGTAAAATAGAATTCATGCTACTAACGAGATATTTAGAGAACATTTATAATACATGCTAAAAATGTGGAAGGGAAAATTTGCTTCAGGAAATATAGAGTAGATGTAATTTTCTCTATTCCTCCCGTTAGGTACAATGTTAAACCCTGGACATAATATATGAACACACATAACAAAACTCTGAAAAGTGGAAAGAAAACAGTAGATCCGTTAAGAAACTTGAGACTCAAGTAACAAAAAGATGAGTTGCTTGGCTTTGCTTTTTGCCATGTATAGCTAATACTTGGAGCTGAAGAAGTCAACAACCCAGAAGTGATGGCAAGTACAGGCAAAAATATTAGGCTGGTGCAAAAATAATTGCCGTTTTTGCCATTGAAAGTGATGGCAAGAACCACAATTACTTTTGCACCAACCTAGTAACAACAAAGTCCTCATCTCTCTAGTCAAAGGACCAGGTGAGGAACAGCCTAGCAAAACAGAACACTTAGACAACAGCCACTTTGGTCCAGCCAAACACCATAGAAGAAGCTCCAGTTCTACCTAATCAAAGTAAAAACAATATCCTAAAATTGATTTAGGAATGATAAAAAAAAAATGGACAAGAATTGTTAGAGCCCTTGGGCAGTGTGGTGGCACGGAAGCAAAGACAATGGAGGGAGGTCATTGCTGCCACATGGCTGTGGCCTGTGGCTTCAGGATCCTCACCTAGAAAACAGCTATTATCTGTACCTTGCAGGGTTGTTATGACTCTTAAAAGAGGTAATGTATGTAAAAGCCTTAGCACAATGCCTAGACTAAAGAAGGTGTTCAATCACGTAACTGTAATAATAATGTTAATCTTTTACAAACATTGAACACCTTCTAGAAATATCTAGTGTTTCCAAGTAGTAGGCATCAACACCATTTTACAGACTAAGAATCTCAGTGGATAAAGTAGACATTAAAGACCAAATTCCAAATTTCTACCTTTCAAATAATGCTCCTTAGGTAAGTTATTTTTAACTGGTTGAGCCAGCTAGAAAATCCTGCAACAAAAGATGAGTTCTTTCTTATAAAGCATTTGTTTAACACATGTTTTAAAATAGTAAAACAGAAAGCTTTCTCTCTTAAGTAATATTTCTCTAAATAACTTTTATTCCCATATACTTTATATGTCAATAGATGTTGTGACTCTAATGTCAAATAGGTACCAATTATTCATTAAAAAAACAAATGTTAAGAGAGTTTAAAGGCTAGGCAAGAGGATCGCTTTGCGCCCAGGGGTTTGAGGCTGCAGTGAGCCATGGTCGCGCCACTGCACTCCAACCTGGGCAACAGAGCGAGACCCTGTCTCTAAAAATACATACATACATACATAAACAAATAAATGAATGAATGAAATGAAATATGTGAGTGTACTCTAACAAAACATGTACAGGACTCATGTTTCATTTCATTTATTTATTTATTTGAAACATGTATAGGACTCATGCACAAAATGCTACAAAATGCTGATGACAGAAACTGGAAAAGATCTAAACAAATGAAGATACATCCTGTGTTCATGGATTGGAATATTCAACATAGAAAAATGGTTAATTCTCCCCAAATTGATAAACAAGTCTCACACAATTCTTATCAAAATCTCAGCAAGATTTTTGTATAGACAAGATCAGTCTAAAATTTACATAGAAAAGCAAAGAAACTAGAATAACAAAAATGATTTTGAAAAAGAAGAATAAAGTAGAAGTAATCAGTGTACTCAATTTCTAGAATAGATAAATAACATGTAGCATATTCATACAATGGAATACTCTACAGCAATGAAATGAATGAACTACAGATACAGGCGTGAGATGAATACATCTGCACAATTTTGGATGAAGGAAGCCAGGCACAAGACTATGTACTGTATAATTCCATTTGTATAAAATTTTAAAACAGGTAAAACTAAACTAGGTATTTTGGAGATGAATACTTAGGTGATAAAAGAATCAAACAAAGCAAAGACGTAGTTTCCACAAAAGTCAAGACAGTACTTCTGGTTGGCGGGGCAGGGGAATGGTGTGATTGGGAAGGAATGTGAGGGGGCTTCTGGGATGCTGGCAATATTTGATTTCTTGTGGTTATAGGAAGTTTGCTTTATAAAAATGTGTTAAGCTGTACATTTATATTCTATGCCCTTTTCTGTAAGCAGGTTGTACTGCTAAATATAAAGTCTATTTTTTTCTCTCTTTTGAGACAGGATCTTGCTCTGTTACCCAGGCTGGAAGGCAGTGGTGTGGACACAGCTCACTGTGGCCTGGACCATCCTGGGATGAAGAATTCCTCCCACCTCAGCCTCCCAAGTAGCTAGATCTATAGACACATGCCACCATGCCAGGCTAATTATTTTTTTGTAGAGATGGGGTCTCACTTTGTTGCTCAGGCTGGTCCCAAACTCCTGGTCTCAAGTGAACCTCCTGCCTCAGCCTCTCAAAGTGCTGGGATTACCACTGTGCCTAAAGTCTGTTTTTTTTCTTTAAGGATCTCTTACCATCTTTGAGAAGAGTGTTTTGTATGAATTGTAGAGAAGCATGATAGAAGTCACGAAGAGTAGCTGGGTTGAGGGAGGCTTTTTATTGCAATAATCCAGGTGTCAGGGGACAAGAAGCAGCACTAGGACATTAATAGCTGGGATGGAGAGATTAGGGAACTTTCGAAAGCAAATGGAGGAAAGGGTAAAGTCAGGGTGTGATAGCTAGTTTCTAAAGATCCCCAGTGAACCATACCCAGTAGTGTTGTCTCACATTGATTCTGGACTGGGCCATTCAAACTGATGGAATGAGGCAAAATGGTACTACATGACTTCCCATGACTTCCAAGGCTATGTTGGAGGAAGGTTTGCCTGGGCCTCTTGGAATGAGAACCCAGCTCTCATGCCGTGAGAAGCCCAAACCACCCAGCTGAGCTCCTAGCTACCAGCCAGCATCACCCACCAGCCACAGGAGTGAGCCGCCTTGGGCAGCTAGTCCAGCTGAGCCATGAGATGACAGCAGCCCCAGACAACATCTGCCCTTAACGACCTAAGATAACCCAACAAGAACTGCCTGCCTGAGCCAATGGACCTCCAGAATCAGGAAGGACAGTAAGAAATTGCTGCACCACTGAGTTTTGGGGAGGTTTATTTTGTAGCATTAAAGAGCCAGAACACAGAGAACACACCAGGTTGTGCTTGAGTGACTGGAAGGAGGGTAATATTATTAATTGAGATAAGACAATGTGGGAGAAAGAATAGGTTTGGTAGGGTAAATAGGTTTTGTTTTGGACTTCGAGATGCCTGAGGTACTTCTAGATGTAGTTCCCTGGTAGACATCTGCATCTGCATGTACAAATCCAAAAGCCAATGAAGAGATCTAGGCTGAATATGGAGATCTGGAAGACATCAGCATATAGCCCTGAGTGCATCACCCTACACAAGAAGTAGGACTACCCCTTCTGCAAAGATTAGTCCAAACAGCACCTCCTCTATGGAGAATCCATTGGCATTGGTTTCTAAAAACTAGCTATTCTTTTCCCAATAATTTTGTAGTTCGTTGGTAATATCTTATCTACGTCTCTTACCACACTACCCTATAATGATATATTTACACGTCTGTCTTCCCCAGTAACTTGTAAGGTGACCCGAAATAGGACTGTAATTTAATCATGTGTCTCATCGTTCCCAAAAGCAAGTAGACCTTCAATAGATGAATGAACAAATGAAGATTAATAGGGATTAGTTGTTCATATCTTACTGAACAAGCTAATTTCTTACCATGCTAAAACTAGAAAATAACTTACTATGTGATTAACATTCTAAAAAGAATGTTTATTTACCTATATATTTCACCCTTCTTTTAGACTTACTCCTCTCCAGAGGTTATTTCTAATTACACAAATTTATCTTCTATTTGATATTTAAATTGGGAGAGATTTTACAGATCATATTTTGAAGATACTCTTCTTTTTGTACGATTGAGTAGTTAGTGGGGAAAAAAAAAAAGAGAATGCCTTAAGATTCTGTGAATTAAAGAGAGTTATGGGTTTTTCTCTTTACTCAATAAGGGATTTCAAATAAATTAAACAGCTTTAGGCACTCCTTTGACTATTTTAGAAAATTATGAAGACAATTTTACTCTAAAACCTTTGATTTTTATACCATGGACTGCAATGCACTTTTTTTTAACCCAATAAACATCATTAATTTATTTAGACTTTGGAAGAGTCAGTGTAAGAATTTAAATCATAGGCCCATAGGCCACCCTGTAATTTTAGTTTTCTATCCTTCTCATGAGTAAACAAAACAGCTGTGTTTATCCATTCTTGGCTGACAAAATGCCTTTGTTGGTACTGCACTATCAAAGTTACTTGTATAAACGCAAAATCTGGCAGCATGTTAATTTCAAATTATCACATGTACTTGAATGAATCTTTAGAGCAAGAACTGCCAATTTTAAAGGGCTACTGAAAGTACTAAAATATTTATCAGACAAGAGGTCTGCCAAGAGCTTTCAAGGCCCAACTGCTTCCTCAAATTACACACTAGACATAGAAGATTAGGGGAATGTTAACAGGATGAGATTATTAGTTGTGTAGATACTTTGCATGAAATCTGAACTGCTGAAATTAGATTGGGAGCAGCTAGCCTCATCCAAGGTTAGGGGATGATGAGGAAGTGCCTTTCTAGAACAAGCAAAATTCTGAATACTGGTTCGTGATCACTATCGCTGCAAAGCTAGCCAGACTTTTGATTGGAAGACTGGAAGAAAAGAGAAACTGGTAAGTATTCTGAAGAAATCCCTAAAAAGCCGTTTAACTTGTAAAGACTGGGCTTTTGGTGGACTCATTTATTCAGTAGATAAAGATTAAGTGCTGATGCTGCCATCTCTATGAAAGCAGTCCCCTTGAGGCCAGTGGTGTTCGGGTTAGTCTTTGTTTTTGTTTTTAATTAGGAACAAAGCTACTTGCAAAACAATATGTTTTATCATCGTCCATGATATGACTCCTGACAGTCTTCCCAATTCAAACCAGACTCTCTCTTTAAGCTCTCCAACCTTGCCATACCACCCACTTTTTTCCAATCCTACTCTTCGATCCGTGGTTCTACCCTTGACTGCAAATTAGAGGTATGTGAGAAGTTTTAAAAACAGACAGTGCCTGAGCCCACCCTTAAAGGTTCCAATTACTCTGCTCAGGGGTGGGGCCCAAGCAGGAGTATTTTTTAGAAGTTCCTCAGGTGATTCTGAATGTGCAGCCAGAGTTGAAAGGCACCGCCTTAACTCCCTGCCTCCTCCCCTGGAAGCGCTTCCCCGCCCCTCTTCCCCATCCCAATCAATCTTTCAAGCTTCTACTCAACAGTCCCAAGCATCACCTCAGCTGTAAGTAATTTCCTGACTCCCCCAGGAAGAGAAGCATCCTTCTCCCTTGTGGCCATCTATGCACTCCGCATAGTTTCATCACAGCACCTGGTATAAATTTTTTCAGGGACAGGTCTCTCTTCTTCCACTAGAGTTTGAGTTTATGAGGGTCAGGTTCATCTCTGTAACCCCCATGTCAATAAATGTTGCCAGGAGGAATGAGTGACAAATATTAACTACTTTTAGAACTCCATCTTCTCTGGTTTAAATCTCCAGAATCTCTTGGGGCGATATTTCCAAAACTACTGGTATTCCAAAGACCCATAAATTCTCTAAATTCTCTACTGCAGACCTGGCAGTGGAGATAGGAGATAGTGTGGCTGTGAGAGGGACTGTGCAAGGCTGTAAAATTTCACCATTAGGCCCAACTGTTAGGACACACTCCCTCAGGGTCTTTGTAGTCCACTCTGGTATTCTGAAAATAACAATGATAAAAATACCTGTCTATCAGACACTGTTCTAAGGTCTTTACATAGATCTTCATTTCATCCTCATAACAATGAGGTTTTAGATACCATTAGGTATCTAGCATTTGGTATTTGCTAGACACTAATAATATCCTCATTTTACAGTTAAAGAAATTGACACTAAAACTATCTGCTTTACCTATATAGCTCTGCATTTGCAACAACACTGCAAGAAAGTGAAGCTGATGATACAGGAGGTAGAAAGAAATTATTTAGGCAGATAGTGAGCCCAAGAGTCCTCAGCAGAGCTTCCCCTCTAACAAAAAGCAGCCCCCAAAATCATTTCTTTTCATAACAAAGAGAAGCCTGAAAAATTGAGTTGCAAACATAGATACATAGGTAAACAAGATGGAAGCTTGCACAGGGGAATGACGGCAGCTGTGCCAATAGAAAAGGAAAAGGACTGCCTGGCGGCAGCCATGTCCAACATGGAAGCTCCATCTTCCCTTTTTTTGTTATCACGTGTACAGTAATAAAGAAATGGGCAACATGGTGCACCTCAGGCAGAGACGCGCCTGGATAATAAAAAAGGTTAGGATGGGGGATACCAGAGATTCGCGCACTATGCAAATAGCACAACTGGTCTAACCAGTCTTTCTTGCCCTTTCTTGCCTATGTAGATCAGACACCACCTCCCCACCAGCTCATCTATAAAACCTCCTGCATTTCACCGCGGATCCAGCAACCTATTTTTCTGAGACCCCTCTCTGCAGCAGAGAACTCTTCGCTTTCTTTTGCCTATTAAACGTCCGCTCTCAACCTCAATCTTTATGTGTCCTCATTATTGTTCTCCATGGCCATGAGACAATGAACCTCGGGTGTGACTCCAGACAATGAGGCTGTTTCACTTAGAGGTCAAACAACTTTCCCAAAGACATGTGGCTATTAAGTGGAATCAAACCCAGCTCTGCCACTTACTTGTTTAAATGGTCAGAAAGCACTGTTTTATGGATTTTAATAACCTCTTATGTCTGTGAGATTATTTTGTCTGCAAATAATAGAAAAACACAATTTGGATCCATATAAACCATAAAGAAATGTATTCTTTTCCATAGGAAGTCCGGAGATAGGGTAGCCCCAGTCATGATGTGGTGGGCACTTCAGCTTCCTTCTCTATCTCTGCTGCTTCCCTTACATTGTGCAGGCTTCGTCTTTAGGTTGAATCCTCTCCCTAGATGGCCATTGAGATCCTAGTCATCACATCCAGACACAACAACAGGCCTTTTCCTAACTGAGCATTTCCAAGGGCACGGGAGAGCCACGAGCAGCTAGAGGAGCTGAATAGGTGCTGCAGAGCCAATCACTGTCTCCCTTATTCCTTATACTCACAGAGCGTGCTTGAGCTTTCAGAGTACTTTCATGGTGATTATCACTTTCAATTTTCACAATGACCTATGTGATATGTGAGTTTTGGATTATCCTCACAGGTGGATTTGTTTGCAGGAAAAGAATATTTAATTTAAACTGTTATATTAATATTCAATATATTAAGATACAAATCTCACAATCTAATACTTCCTTAGGTTTTTAAGTCCACCTTACAAATTCTGTTTTTTTAAGTTGGGTGAATTTGGTAATCACCTTACAGAGAACTTTGTTTTTTGTTTTTGTTTTTGTTTGTTTTGTTTTGAGACAGAGTCTCGCTCTGTTGCGCAGGCTGAAGTGCAGTGGCATGATCTCAGCTCGCTGCAAACTCCACCTCTGGGATTCAAGTGATTCTCCTGCCTCAGCCTCCTGAGTAGCTGGGATATCAGGCATGCACCACCATGCCAGGCTAATTTTTGCATTTTTAGTAGAGACGGGGTTTCACCATGTTGCCCAGGCTGGTCTTGAACTCCTGACGTCAAGTGTTCCACCCACCTCGGCATCCCAAAGTGCTGGGATTACAGGTATGAGCCACTGAATCCTGCCTACAGAGAATTTTGATTAAAACTTGGTCCTATTTATAAACAAAATCAAATATTTTAGAACCTTTTATACTGCACTTATAAATTTAATTCATATTTAATTTTATTAAAAAATTATCTGACTTAATAAATGAAACCTTCCTGAGCACTAAATAATTCTTTTAAATTTGATATGTTCAATTAAACTGATAATATGTTGAACATGAAGTTCTCTTAAATAATTAAGACCTGGATATAAACTTATACACATCAGAATCAATTATGCATTTGTGTATTTTAAAATGGATTTAGAATAATTCAATCATCTTAAAACATGGTAAGTTTATAAAACATCAAATATGTATAAACTCCTTAACCCCAAAATACAAATACGGTGAGTTTTGTTCTCAAAACTTATTGGGGTAAGGCACTTCCCACTCAGGCTACAATTTTCCCAAGTAACTATAGCTTGAGGTTGCCCAACCACCAAAGATTTTGGCCAGGAGGCTGAGTTCTTTGGTAACTAAATGAATTCTATTTGTGGTTGCTATGTCAATTACTCCTTAATTTCAGGAGAGGGATAGGTCAAGTAGCCCAAAACCAAGACCCTTCTGATTCTCTCAAAAGAGTTTACCCCACTCACATCACTTGATTGGATTTTGCATCTCTTTGGCAAAGATGTGTAAATGTTTTCCTTGTTCCTTTAAAGAACTTTGAATTTGCTTGATTCCTACATTTATTCTTATTCTTAGGATTTTATAACTCTTACAGGGTATTAAAATGATATCCAATTGATTCTGAGTTTGTCGATTAGTTTACAACTTGCAAGGTAATTCAACTGACATACTTTAGGCTATACGAGTTACCTGGAAATCATGTGGTTGGGCTCTTAACTGTATGGGGTACTTTTCTCTCAGAGCAAAACTTCTATGGGCCATAACTCTTGCCTCAGGTTAGAGAACGGTCATTTGCCCAACTTATAAAGTTGGCCAATGAAAAGAGTAGCAGCCCTCCAAAGTGGTATAAAAATTAGAAACATCTGAAATCTATAACTACGAAAATAAACATTATCTAAACTTAAGCAGAGCCTCCTGAATTACAGCTGCTATGATCCCCCTCTGAGGGAGTTTCTTGATTGGGAGAAGACTGGCCCTAGCATCAGCAAGTAAGAATTCTGCTACCCATCAGTATAAAAAAGCCTAATAGAACCTTCTCTACTTTCCCATTGAAGCCCAAACCCTACTCCCACTTTTTGTTAAGTTGGTATAGAATTCTTTATCTCTGAGTATTCAGGGAGTCACTCAGTAATGAGTACTCCCACATGTGCATGTAAATAAACGTTGTATTTTATTTTCTCCTGCTTTTCTGTCTATTGTAAATTAATTCTCAGGCTCCCAACATTTTGCACGTCAGTGGGTGTATTAGTCTGTTTTCACGCTGCTAACGAAGTCATACCTGAGAGTGGGTAATTTATAAAGAAAAAGAGGTTTAATGGACTCACAGTTCCACGTGGCTGGGGAGGCCTCACAATCATGGTGGAAGACGAAAGGCACATCTTACGTGGCAGCAAGGCAAAAAGAGAATGAGAACCAAGCAAAAAGGGGCTCCCCTTTATTAAAATCATCAGATCTCATGAGACTTATTCACTACCATGAGAACAGTCTGAGGGAAACTGCCCCCATGATTCAATTATCTCCCACTGGGTCCTCCCACAACACATGGGAATTAAGGGAGCTACAAATCAAGATGGGATGTGGGTGGGGACACAGCCAACCCGTATCAGTGGATAAACAAAGTTTCCTGTCTACACTTTTAGCAAGTGTTGGATGGAATGATTAGGACTCCCCACTCAATCTACAGACAGCAGTGATCTCAGACCTCAGACCAAGCCGGTAAATGTTAATCTTCTTAAGCATTAGACTCCTGGGTCTCTGCTGGGGCCCCTGTGACTGACTCCGTTTGGTGGTAACTTCGGCCACTTCCTTTCTTGTTGATAAGACTTTAATAAGGATAAAGTCATGGGACTTTAGTGGCCCTTTTGGAAAACTTAAGATCTCCCCAAACCAGCTCCTCTAAAACCTCTCTCTTACCATCTCTCCTCCTCCTTTTACTGCCTTGAGTCTTCCCTTCAGCTCCTTCGATATGTCCCCTTCAAGACCCTACCTTTCCATCCCTCTGTCTGCCCCTGTCAGATCTTTTCTTTCCCACTCCAGCCCCCCATCTCTTTACAGTCACTCAAACTTTAGGTCTCCTGCCCTCAACAGGGGCTCTTGAGGGGTTCAGGGGCCCCCAAATGCAACATATGAGGCTAAAAAGGCTTATTGAAAATAGAATGGATGTTTCATCCACTCAGATGGGATTTGGAGACATTCACACAACCTCTTGATGTGTGCTCAGTCCCTTAGTCCACAAACTCAGTTCTAAATCTTAGTCCAGATTCCATAAGATAACAAAAAAAAATCTTAAACTCTTTCCTGTAAATATCCATGGAAAGCTTTAATCCTCATATTGAGCTGGTAATCTCAACATATTCCATCTAACAAAAATACAATTTGGGTAAAAATATAAAGGGGAGTAAAGACGGGAACCAACTCTTGTAAACCAGTGAATTTTGTATTATTGTGTTTACGCCTTGGGTGCTGTGACTATTGTTATAGATGGCTAAAAATTTTAAGATGAAAGCCATCAGATCTCTATTTGCACCAGTCTGTATGCATGCATGTATGTTATGTATATGTGATATTTTCCTATCTCTGAATGGTATTGACAAATTAATTTCTAAAATCCCTTAAAGGAGTTCTAATTAGCTTAGACAAACAAGGGCTATATAAATTAAAATATTCCTAAAACATTCAGAAGTATAACCCAAATGTTTTTCAAGTTCATGTAATTTGGGTAAATCTTTGGTAAATAAGATTAAATTGAATTTGTTGGTTTAATAAAAACAGGTGGTATGCCCTCCAAGTTATCAGCATTAAGCATGAAACAAGCATGCATTTTATTCACCTTGGGTTTACCAGTCAAATAACCTTGTATCTGTCAGATGTTGAAGATTAAAAAACTATAAACTTAACCTAAAGAACAAATGTACAAGCAAAGATGCAATAAAAATGAATTGCATGATATCCATTATTTCTTGTATATGAAGCACAGAAAAAAAAGTATTTAACCTTATAAATTTTAGTTTTATTTATTTTAGGTTATTTGATTTTTTGATTTGTTTGATAATTGCCTAAAATAAGTCAACATGAGATAAGTTAACAGAAAAATAACTTGAGATGATGGGCAGCTTTGTTTAATGGCTTAAGAAATTTTCAGGCTGGGCGCAGTGGTGCGCATGCCTGTAATGCCAGCACTTTGGGAGGCCAAGGCTGGTGGAGCACTTCAGACCAAGAGTTTGAGACCAGCCTGGGTAGCATGGTGAAACCCCATCTCTGTAAAAAATACAAAAATTAGCTGGGCATAGTGCTGTGTGCCTGTAGTCCCAGCTACTCAGGAGGCTGAGCTGGGAGGATACCTGAACCAGGGAGGTAGAGGTTGCAATGAGCTGAGGTAGCGCCACTGCACTCCAGCTTGGGTGACAGAGTGAGACCCTGTCTAAAACAAAACAAAACAAAAAAATTTTAGCTGGGCATGGTGGCTCATGCCTGTAATCCCAGAACCTTGGGAAGAGGAGTTTCACCTTGAAGCGAGGAGTTCAATACCAGCCTGGCATTACATGACTGTAGTCCTAGCTACTCAGGAGGTTGTGGTGGGAGAATCATTGAGCCCAGGAGTTCAAGGCTTGCTGCAGTGAGCCATGATCCCACCACTATACTCCAGCCTGGGTAACAGAGCAAGACTCTGTCTCTAAAAAAAAAAGAAAGAAAAAAAGAAAAAAATTTCCATGAACAACCCAAACAGAATTGTTAAGGATACATTTATTAAGTTGCTATAAGTGGGATAAAAATTATATGAATGGGCTTTTTAACAATTATGTTTTATAATATGTATGCTTTAAGATAGTTTCAAAAACCTTTTTGGTGACTTGCAACCTTAGAGTTATGCTAATGAATAGATATCTAATCTAGATCATTTCTAAGTAAGGATCTCCTGAAACATTCATTATTAAACTAAAGTTTAAGTTTATATATTTTCAGTTTTTTTTTTTTTTTTTTTTTTTTAGACAGAGTCTTGCTCTGTTGTCCAGGCTGGACTGCAGTGGCATGATCATGGGTCATTGCAGCCTCGACCTCCCAGACTGAAATGATCCTCCTACCTCAGCCTGTGAAGTAGCTGGGACTACAGGCATGTGCCACCGTGTAAGGCTAATTTTGGTATTTTTTTAGAGATGGAGTTTCACCATATTGCCCATGCTGTTCTCAAACTCCTGGGCTCAAGTGATTTGCCTGTCTTGGACTCTCAAGGTGCTGGGATCACAGGCATGAGCCACTGCACCTGGTCTTGAGTTCTTATTTTTACAAAGAGACTAAAGATACTTGGGTCTGTAAATAAACATTTTTTTTATCACACTGAAAAATTGTATTATGAAGAGGCATATACGAATTGTGAAATGATATATTCATAAACTGCTAGCCTGCTATGGAATGTTGGAATATGACAGAAAATTCACTATTGTCTGCTTTTCACTACTGTCTAGTTTTCTCTATAAAAGGAAGGTTACTAATGATAAAAATTCATTATAGCCAATATAAGTAAATTAAACTACTAAAAATAACAACAGTGAAGGGAAACAAACAGAAGGGGCTGGGCATAGTGGTTCATGCCTATAATCCTAGCACTTCGGGAGGCTGAGGCCAGAGAATCACTTGAGTCCAGGAGTTCAAGACCAGCCTGGGCAACATGGCAAGACCCTACCTCTTAAAAAAGAAAATTAGTCGTGTGTGGTGGTGCATGCCTGTAGTCCTAGCTACTCAAGAGGCTGAAAAAGGAGGATCGCTTGAGCCCAGGAGGTTAAGGCTGCAGTGAGCCAAGACTGCACCACTGCACTCCAGCCTGGGTGACAGAACGAGACTCTGTCTCAAAATAAATAAATAAAATAAAATGAGCTTTAGTATTAATAGTACCCGAATGCAAAACTAGAGTTTGATTTTCAATCTTTCTTAAAATGACAAAAATTTCTTGGATTATTGGTCTGCTCTTAATAAAATACTGTAAAAAGTTTTCCTTACCTTTTAAGTAATCTACCCATAAAACAAAGATTCTATGCCTTAGCAAGATAATTTTCTATGTTGTCTTTATGGTGTCCTCAATTATTTAAGGGAACCAAACCTCATTTTTAAAAGAACTAAGATTTTCCTTACAATCATGTTACCTCCTATATTTACCTTTGATATCTTCATCACTTTGATTAAATAGGTAACTAAGTACAGCTCCTAACTTATGATGGTTAAATTTATAATTTTTTGACTTCATGACAGTGTGAAGGTAAAACACATTTAGTATGCTCCTTGACTTACTATGATGAGATTACATCTGGATAAACCCATTGTAAGCTGAAAATATGGTAAGTCTGTTGTTTTGCAGTGATCTGTCATCCTATTTAATCAAGTAGAAATGAAAAATTTATCTTTTCTTCTCAAACATTTTGACATTTTACACCTTAGATATATTGCCTTCCAAAATTCAAATCCTAGATAAAATTTTAATCTCAATTGACTTTGAGATTTTCCAGAGGCCTTCTGGAAAATCTTAAATAATCTGTTATTTTACATAATAAAAAGAGAGCAATTTTTTAAAATTAGTTTTTTTTTATATGTTGAATTGCATGAAAAGCATTGTCAGGGAAGAAGAGATGCTTAACCTTCCCTGATTATATTCATGTGGGTAAATATTACTATAACTATTTCAGAAGTTATATAAAATTTCTAGAAGTTTGGCAATGCCCTCACAGTACATGATGTGTCCTGCTAATGTCATCCCTGCTATTAGACAACCACAGTACAATATTATCAGTGGCAACTTCAGTTATTATGTTAAATGTTATATGCCAGAATTCTCTTCTCAAATTGCATTACTTTTATAATGAACTCTCATCAGATTTTTAACCATGGTCATTTTAAGTCTTTTGTCATCCACAGACAATTGTTTTATGTCAATGCTTTTCTAAAAGCTCTTGCCATCAACTACAGGCCAGAATGCTTCATCTTTAACAAAAGGGGACTATTTCAGATACCCATGAGGAGGACCTTGCCAGGTACTTTGGGGCACAGGCCTCTGATGGCATTGCTCAAATAACTGAAATCATATCACTGAATTGAGTAAGGGTTTCTAGAACTCTAGTGAAGAAGCTATGGGTTCATAAAACTGCCAATCCAAGATCAGGTAGGACAAGAATTAGTTACATGGGACTAAATGAATTGATGAAAGATAATTATGGCTTTTGTTTGGAACATTTCTGTTTCTTTAATGTTCCATTTTCTGGATTTAAGGAATCTCTTATTCTTTTCTCATAAGTTACCTATACTTGTAACAATTTAATAGATTAAATGTTTGTAACAAAAATGAAAAATTTTTCTTTTCTTTCTGCCTGATCCCTCCAGAATTCATTAACTCTCAATGAGTACTATTGTTTTCATACTTATTTGCATAAATTCAATAAGAATTTGCTCTTCTTATAACAAGGCATGATTAGAAACATTGGCTGTATAACCAAGGCTTTGACTAGTATGTCATATTTAAGAATGATGTGCATAGAATCAGATATGATCAGTTTTTTAAAATTTTATTTTAGGTTCAGAGGGTACATGTGCAGATTTGTTACTTGGATAATTTGCATGTCACTGAGGTTTGGTGAACAAACGATCCTATCACCCCGAGTGGTAAGCATAGGACCTGACAGGTAGTTTTTCAACCCTGGCCCCCCTCCCACCTCCCCCTTCTACCAGACAGTTTTAAAAACTAAGGTTGACTTATGCAGCCAGTGCTTACAAAGTCCTCTTGGAAAAACTGTCCTGGTGTCTGACTTATAGGGTTCCCAGCCCTCAAGAGAGTAAATAAGCCCACCTCTTGGCAAGTCCAAGAAACTTAGGATATTTGGGGGACCTCAAGAGGAGAAGCATTCACCCAAATGTATAGGTATTGCCAAAGTCTGACAGGAAGTTCCTGGTTTGGCTTCCTAGCCTCAAGAGGCTTTTAAAAGTCGAATCCGTGATTCTGTATAGAAAATTCCAGCAAAGCAAACTTTAAAAGTCTCTGAGTTCAATTACTCTTCTTGCTGCACTTATGTAAATCATCAGGCCAAGCTTAAAGAGATTAGACTTGTAAACAACAATAATCTTACTTTGATTATTTTTGATCAAAACAAGGATAGCGATTGAGAGAAATTTTATGTTTCATTAGAAACCTATCATCAAACATTGTGAGTTATCACATTCTAGTCTTGTTCATTGCCTTTGAGGTTTTATTATCTACCTATAAACTTGACTGAATTCTGCCATCTTCTACATTTTTATCAAATTCTCATTTTTTCTAGTTTTCTTCAATATCAGGCTCCAAATTAACATTTCCAATTTTTACTCTCACCTTTCTGACTTGGTGTTGTTGAGACCTAAAACCTGATTGCTGAGATCCTTTTTGAGACTCTAGGTTGTCTTGTGGCTGTCCTTTGCCCAAAGCCCTATAAACTGAAGTTGGGTGACTTGATATAAACTTCAAAGGACTCATCACTACAACAGTGTTAGCCACTGAGGAGGTTCACCAGAACACCCATATCTTCCATGATCTGATCTGGGAAGTAACTATGACTGTGACTCTAATGTCTATACCGTCACCAAAAATAATTACCTGTGAACTGAGAAATCTGTCAGATTGCCACTGCTATCTTCACTCCATCATCTAATGATGCTTCAAGCCCAGTGTCTAGAAATCATCTCAACTGGCTGAACTGTGGGCTCAGAAATTGGCTCTATCATCTGCTTTCACCATTAATCTTTGTTTTTCTTTATGTTTCCATAAAAATACCCCTCATGCCCAAGACTAGGAGATTGGTTCGACAAAATACGGTGTAGTATGCTTGTGTTAGGTCTTTGGTGCTGATTGATATTTGTTCTGATGTATGTTCCTTCCCTTTGCAGATCCTTACCTCACAAGGCCTAACCAGTGTCTTCAATAAACCCAGTTCCTTGTTTGTGAAACATCTGGGGAAGTATTAAATGGGGGAAAGGAAAGACTTAACAGCCCACCAAAATTGTATGAAAATTACTTTAAACTCCAAACATCTTCACAATCAGCAGCCACAAAAAGAAACATTATCTAAACTTAGGCAGAGCCTCCTGAATTACAGCTTCTATGACCCCCCTCTGAGGGAGTGTCCCGATTGTGAGAAGACTCATCGTAGCATCAGCGAATGAGGATTTAGCTGTCCCTTATCATCACAAGGCCCAACAGAAACTTCCCTACTTTCCCATGGAGTCCAAACCCCACTTCCCCTCTCTGTTAAGTTGGTATATAAACTTTTAACTCTGCAGCCATAAAAAAGAATGAGATCATGTCCTTTCCAGGGAAATGGATGGAGCCTGAAAACCATTATCCTAAGCAAACTAACGCAGGAATAAATACTGCGTGTTCTCACTTATAAGTGGGAGCTAAAGGATGAGAACACATGGACACATAAAGGAGAACAACACACCCTGGGCCCTATTGGAGGGTGGAGGGTGTGAGGAGGCAGAGATCCGGAAAAATAACTAATAGGTACTGGGCTTAATGGCTGGGTGATGAAATAATCTGTACAACAAACGCTCATGACACATATTTACCTACGTATCAAACCTGCACTTGTACCCCTGAACTTAAAATAAAAGCAAAAAACAAAAAACAAAAAACCTTTACCTCTGAGTATTCAGGGAGTTGCCCATTATTGAGTATTTCACATGTACATGTAAATAAACCTTGTCCTTTCTTTTGTTAATCTGTCCATTGTTACTTAATTCTCAGGCCTCTGACCATAGAACCAAAGTGAGTAGAGAAAAAAATTTTCCTCTTAGACTGTCTGGGCAGCTATTAATAAATACCTTAGACTGGATAATTTATAAATAGTAGAATTTGTTTGTTTGTTTGTTTTGAGAGAAGTCTCGCTCTCGTCACCCAGGCTGGAGTGCAATGGCTAGATCTCGGCTCACTGCAAACTCCACCTCCCAGGTTCAAATGATTCTCCTGCCTCTGCCTCCCAAGTAGCTGAGATTAAGGCGCCTGCCACCATGCCCAGCTAATTTTTGTATTTTTTTAGTAGAGACAGGGTTTCACCAAGTTGGCCAGGCTGGTCTCGGACTCCTGACCTCAGATGATCCGCCTGCCCTGGCCTCCCAAAGTGCTGGGATTACAGGTGTGAGCCACCACGCCCAGCCTATAAATAGTAGAAATTTATTTCTCCCAGATCTAGAGGCTGGGAAGTCCAAGAGCGAAGCATCAGCACATTTGGTGTCTGGTGAAGGCCTGCTCTCTGCTTCACAGATGGTGCCTCTTGCTGGACCCTTACATGGCAGAAGGGCAAAAAAGGGCTCACAAGCTCCCTGAGGCCTCTTTTATAAAGGCACTAATCCCATTCATGAGGGCACAGCCCTTATGACCTAATTACCTCCCAAAGGTCCCACCTCTTAAAACCATCAACATGGGGGTTAGATTTCACCATGTGAATTCTGGGTGGACATACACATTCAGGCCATACACCTACTAACAGCAATGACAGAGTGCCATTAAGTCCAGTTCTCCCAGCACATGCTGCAGGGCCCTTTCCTGAGTCCTGGGCTACCCCAGGGTCATATGCTCTGGTTTGTCCTGGATAATCCTGGTTTACACCACAGAAATTACTCGCCACATCCTCTTTTATTCTTAAAAGTTTTCCCCTTTGTATAATAAGTTATATTAATTAGGGACATAACAGATTCTATTTGCAAACATAACATGTCCCAAACTTAACTCCTGATCCAGCAAATGGCAACTCCTTCCTTTCAGTTTTTGAGACCAAAACCTTTGAAGTTACCCATGCTCTCTTTCTCTCGTGCCTCACTTCCAATCCATACTGGTTCTACCTTCAACACATATTCAGCCTCTGATTTCTCACCACCTGCTCTTTTACTTGGATCTAAGCCATCTTTACTTCATACTAATTCTCACCATAGCCTCCCATCTGACCTTCCTGCTTCCACCTTTGTCCAGAGTGAAACTCTTAAAGTATAAGTTGAATCATGTAAATCCTCTGCTCAAAACCCTCTGAAGCTGCCCTTTTATCTCCGAGTAAAAACCAGGTCTTTACCACAGCTTACAAGGCCCTGCATGGTAGGACAGTGTCATTCCCCACTCCACACTACATGCCCTTTGCATCTCATTTTCTACCTCCTTTCTCCATTTTGCTCCAACTCCCTATGGCCCTGTGCGCTTCCTCACACCTACCAAACATGCTCCCTGCCTCAGGGCCTTTGCACTCGATCACCCCTCTGCCTGGAATGTTCTTTCCTCAGATCTCTGTAAGACTTACTGCCTGACATTCTTCAGGTCTCTGCTCAGATACTCAAATCTCATTTTATTTTAAGAAGTCTTCATTTACCACCTTACATAAAATAGTCATACACAGACACACACACACACACACACACACACACACACACCCCCCCTGTTGCAAGTTGGGTTCTCTGAAAGCAGATATTGAGACAGAGTTTAGGGTGCAGGATGTTTATTAAGGCTCAGCGCCTGTGAAAGGAAGATATGGGAGAAGCAGAATGGAGCAGAGGGAGAAGCTGAATTGAGATACAGGCTTGACAAAACCCTGGCCAGTTTGGCAGGGAGTCGTAGAGCAAATGTTGCCCATCAGAGTTGTCCGTATTAGGTAGAAATGGCCAAGCCTCTATACTCTTGCTTTGTGTAATCACTGGGTGAGGGTTGCCTTGGGAAGGGCATGACCTAGGGCAAAATAGCAGCCTGCAGCTGAGGCTGACCGTGAAGGAACTGACAGCTGGAGTCTGCTGCTGACCATGCCCCACAGCTGGGCAACAAATTCTTCCTTGAAGGGGGATCTGAGTGGAGCATTTTTGTCTCTACCATACCCACCCACCTCCCCCCACCGTGATAATAAAACTTCCTGAGGGCAGAGACTGGTTGTCTAATAAACACTGATATACCACTGGCACTTAGAACACTGCCTGGTTCATAGTAGGGCTTGGTAAGGATTGCTTGGTTGAGTGAATGAAAAAGTTAATAAATAAAATCAGTTCCTAGGTTGGAGATTTATTAAGACTATAAATATAAGGCTGCCTTAAATTTTTTTTTATCTCAGTGGTGCTCCTTCTTTCATCATGAAAATATCTCAGTCAGTTTTTTCCATGCCTGTTATTGATATAGAACCACAACACACAATAATGATGCATCTTCAGTAACCTGCAAAGGAAGCATTCTTGGTGTTCTCTAAAGTCAGATTTCTTTTACGGTTTTTTTTTTTTTTTTTTTTTTTTTCCGTAATCTGCTTCCTCAGGTTGAGCAGATTTATTTTCGATAGACTGTATGGCAGAATGACGGAGCACTGGACATGGGGTCTGAAGATCCAGGGTTTAGTGTCAGATCTGTTACTGGATGACTTTGACCTTGAGCAAGTCACAGCCTTCTTGAATCTCAGTTTCTTCATCTAAAAATAAGAAAGTTGAAAAGAGAATTTCCAGGATTTCTTCCAGCTTCTTGCATACTGTAGTTTTCTTCATTCAGGCCCTTGAACTGTACATTTATGTGCTATTTTGCCTGATTATCTTTAGACAGAGGAGAAAAAAACAAGAACTATTTCAAGAAGGTGGGTGGGTGATATAAGCAATGAAGAGTTAAAAGAGGGAAAGGAGGCTGGGTGCGGTGGCTCACACCTGTAATTCCAGCCTTTTGGGAGGCTGAGGCAGGTGGATCACGTGAGGTCAGGAGTTTAAGACCAGCCTGATCAACATGGTGAAACCCCGTCTGTGCTAATAATACAAAAATTAGCCGGTCCTAGTGGCTGGTGCCTGTAATCCCAGCTACTCGGGAGGCTGAGGCAGGAGAATAGCTTGAACGCGGGAGGTGGAGGTTGCAGTGAGCTGAGATCGTACTGCTGCACTCTAGCCTGGGCTAAAGAGACAGACTCCATCTAAAAAAAAAAGAGGAAAAGGAAAACTAGGCAGGTGGTGGCTGAAAGCAGCCCCTTCTGTGCACAGATCCAGCCTAAGAGACCACCTCCCAGGGCACAGGCCAGTTCAAAGGCCAAGCATGATCCTAGGACAGAAGAACTGATGAGTCCCTCCCAAACTGTATCTGTAGGAAGAGCAAATGTACCACCGGAGGCATCAGACTAGAGAAAGAGGTAGGGAACCCAAAGGGTATTGGTATTTGTTTATTGCCTGTCTTTCATCTCTCTCATATCTCTCCCCTACAGTGTAATCTCCACAAGATTACAGAATAGGCACCTAATAAATATTTATTTAAAAAGAAAAGATGTTAGCATCTCTATAGCAGTGATGTTCACACATTTTTTTGGAAAACAGTCGCTGTAAGAAACACATTATTTTTTTCACATAGGACCCAATACTTCTTTCTATCTATCTATCTATCTATCTATCTATCTATCTATCTATCTATCTAATCTATCTAAATTAAGTTTCGTGAAACAAATCTTACTGTTGCTGGGTATGATGCTTTCTGTTATTTTAATCTTCTATTTATTTATTTTAAAAATTCTGACCCTGACCTACTCAACTCATTTAGCAACCTCACAGGGCAGGAGGGAGGCCCCACTGGTCGGTGTGATGGGATCACCTAAGCTGGAAATGGAGGTTCCAGCTGAATTGGAAATTCATTGTGATTTCACGCTCTGCAGGAAGTCTTAGTATTTTAACAGGATTTCCTCATGGATTTGCCTTCAGGGAATGAATGTGCTCATCAGCAAACATGAGTATCTGCCTTGTTAATACTTCTATCAATTAATTGATAGTATATAGCAATTAATCAATCGATGTTCTATTTTATATACCACTCTCTTGTGAATTTGATTAATGTGAGTCAGAATCCAGGAAATATATATACCACTCTCTTGTGAATTTGATTAATGTGAGTCAGAATCTGAGAAACTGTTCACTTCTGGATGCCCTGACAAGGTCATAATTCTACAAAGAACGGACCCCAGACTGGACAGAGAATAGGCCAGCTCTGTGATGATTTAATGAAACACTCCCTTTCGGAGAGTCTAATGCTTGGAGCAGTTTGGAAAGACACTAAAGATCTTTTTGGATGCTGTCACTAATTTTAGACTTGATTGTGAAATCATTTGTAAACCTGTGGAAGCCTCTCTGCTTACCCAAATAAGGATGTTTTATAGAGATGACAGACTTCAAGTTTGTTTTATAAAACTCTCTTATAGACCTTGTCCTTTGGTAATAATAACAGAATCATTTTCAGAGAATTAATAGTTAGCACACATGAATATCATATAGTGGAACATGGTTTCTTGCCCTTGGAGACTATATAATAAATACAACCTCCGGGGCAAACTAAACCTAAACAATATGCTCACATAAGCATGTGCTTATTTAATCATGCATTGCATTTGGATAGGGTTTTATGGTCTCCACATGTGTGCAGGCTCACTTGTTCTTTAGGAAGTTAGGATGGGTGGTGTTATAACTGTGATTCTGAAGGTTTAAAATAATCCAACAAGGTCACATGCTCAGTAATAGAAGAACTAGGTTTCTTGCCGGCAGGTCAGCTCTCTTTCTGTGGTTTCACAATAGCATTTGAATACAACAATTCTCTTCTGCAGGGCTCCAGCCTCTGTGATGTCCAACATGCTTATGAACGGGTTCCAACATGCTGCAGCTCTATATCCAAGCCGACTCATCCTTCCAACTTACACCTCATATGGTGCACATGAAAAAGACATAAATTTGGCTAACTTTGTGCAATGGAGGAGGGGCTATGTACACTTTCCCACTCTTGAAACTATCCTCTCGACTCTCATGGCTAGAGAAAGCCATCTGATCCCAAGAGTTATCTAGATCCAATATCTGGAGGGTAATTCAAATCAGAACCAATAAAGCAACAAAAGGAGGTAATCAGGAATGAATGCATACCAAGGAATGAGCATGATGTACAGTTGACCACACAGTTTGTATAAACATGCAGCACACTGCAAAGAATATAGAGTGAGTTTCTTGGACCAGCTTCAAATTTGTCTACACTAAAATGTAATGAAAGTATGGGACTTCAAATACATTAAGTTAGCCCCTCTTAACCCCTAGAGCTTTTCAAAACCATCCATACTCAGGCTTCACTCCAGTTGGACACCCACGCCATTCTAAGGGTCTGATAAGTGACTATTCCTGTTGTTTAAAGCAGGCATTGGCTGGGCATGGTGGTTCATGCCTGTAATCTCAGTGCTTTGGGAGGCCAGGGCAGGAAGATCACTTGAGTCCAGGAGTTGAGACCAGCCTGGGCAACATAGTGAGAACCCACCTCTTCAAAACACAGAAAAATTAGCTACTTGGGAGGCTGAGGCAGGAGGGTAGCTTGAGCCTGGGAGGTAGAGGCTGCAGTGAGCCGTGATTGTGCCACCGCACTCTAGCCTGTATCAAAAAACAAAAATTAAACTAAAAAATGTAAAAAAAATAAAGCAGGCATTGGTACCAAATATTTGCATAAGGCTCTTTTCCTAATTTAGTGCTTCAGTGTTTTGGCTGTTTCTCGACATTATCTACATTTCATTAATCCTGAAGTTTCCCACTTCTCTCTATATACCTATTGAAACACAACAGCACAGTGGTCTTTTATCTTAGTGCGTGATTGTTGAATCCTCAGATTTAATTGTTGTCAGTTGCTGGTGATAATATCATGGAGGTGAGAAAAGAAGAGGCAGCTGGGTAATCAGCTTTGCAGGCAAAACAGGATAAATTCCAGGGGCCCTGCCCCCGAGTAGCCACACTGGACCTGTGTGTTCACTCAGAACAGCTCCAAAACCCCTAGTACTTCTGTGTCACCCATTTCCCTACAGTTCCCAGAGAGGCAATCCCATTCAAAAGTGTGCAACCCCTCCCAAATCCTTCTTTGTGACTTACAAAAAAATTCCCAGATTTTCTTTTAAGTATTCATCCCTGATGATAAACAATCTATATTTTTCCCAAAAAGAATGCCCCCATTCTCTGCAGTCACTTGAGGGTTATTAACATGTTCCTTTACAAATTCTATAGAACAAGTGGATTAGCTATAGCCACTTCACAGTTGGGGTCACTGAGGTCGAGATAGAAGAGGGAACATGCCCAGCATGTAAGGCGTGATCCACTGATTGGTTAACAGATTCACCGAGTGCTGTTTATTAATTGATGTAATTCTTAGAATAGCAACATTATCCTCATTTTATACATGTGGAAAGAGAGGCACAGAGAAGTTGAGTCACTGCATTTGGACCCACAGGTAATAGGTGGCAGTGTGGCCACACACCAGAGCCCTTGCCTAGATTACCATTCTGGGTGTGGAGCCGCGAGTATTCCTGGAGGCTGAAGGAGAGGATCCAGACTCAGTCTGCGGAAATGCTCTGAGTCCTGGCTGCTCCAACATGACCCTTCTCTCCTGCTCACATATTCCTGAAGGAAAACATGGGACTCTGTGAAGTTTAATACAATAAAGAATGGGGCTCTTGACTGCAAACCTCTCTAAGGAATGATCATCCAGTAAAGGGTATGCAAAACAGAATTATTAAATAAAGAGGTGGAATGACTTTAACCTACCAATCCTTTCCCCAAGACTGAAAGCGGAGAAAAAGAGACGGGGGCTGCTTATTTAATTGTATTTCTAGAAAGCAGGCTCTGATAACCACTTGCTCCTGCCATCTTGGTAAGTAGATTCCTGCACAGAAGAGAAAGAAAGTCATCAAATCCAAATAACTTCAAGCCAGCTCCCAAAGCAAGACTGGCAAATTGCTCAGCTGACAGCAGGTAAGAGGACTTCCAGGGAGAGGCGCTCAGGGGGCACCTCCCAGCTGTGGCTGCTGGAGTTGGCAAACAGAAATGCCTGACACCCAGCGGAATTTGAATTTCAGATAAACACTGAATAATGTTTGTGTCTAAGTATGTCCCTGTTGTTTAGCAATTCAAATTTAGTGGGGCTTCCTGTATTTTATCTGGCAACCCTAATCCCAACACTAAAAAGATAATAAGTACATGGTATAGTTTCCCTAGATGACTAAGCGTTCCTACCTCATTATACCCTGAAGACCTGAACTTCTTTCACTAAAAAGAACATGAAATTCTACATTCACACATTAAATAATGTAGGGAATTAAAATATGTCTGATAGAAATCAAACCAACCAGCAAGGCGCGGTGGCTCACGCCTGTAATCCCAGCACTTTGGGAAGCCAAAGCAGGCGGATCACTGGAGGTCAGGAGTACAGGACCAGCCTGGCCAACATGGCGAAACCTCGTCTCTACTAAAAATACAAAAAGTAGGCGGGCATGGTGGCGCACGCCTGTAGTCCCAGGTACTCGGGAGGCTGAGGCAGGAGAATGACTTGAACCTGGGAGGTGGAGGTTGCAGTGAGCCAAAATCGCACCATTGCACTCCAGTCTGCGTGACAGACCAAGATGCCATCTCAAAAAAAAAAAAAAAAGAGAGAGAAAAAAGAAAAAAGAAATCAAACCAACCTACCAGTAGTGTGAGGGGGATGTTATTACTGCTGCTGTTCGTCCCTAGTAAAAGGAACAATTAAAAGTTGTTGAAGGCAAGATGCGATGGTGTGCACATGTAGTCCCAGCACTTTGTGAGGCCAAGACAGGAGGACCACTTGAGCCCAGGAGTTTGAGATGAGCCTGGGCAACATAGCAAAACCATGATTCTACAAAAAGAAATTTTAAAGCTAGCTGGGTGTGGTGGCGCATGCCTATAGTCCAAGCTACTCAGGACGCTGAGGCGGGAGGATCGCTTGAGCCCAGGAGCTCGGGGCTGCAGTGAGCCATGAGTGTGCCACTGTACTCCAGCCTGGGTAACAAACAGAGCAAGACCCTGTTTTTTTTTGGGGGGGATGGAGTCTCACTGTGTTGCCCAGGCTAGAGTGCAGTGGTAAGATCTTGGCTCACTGCAACCTCCGCCTCCGCCCCCAGTTCAAGCAATTCTCCTGCCTCAGCCTCCCGAGTAGCTGGAATTACAGGCACCCGCCACCACGCCCGGCTAATTTTTGTTTTTTGTTTGTTTGTTTGTTTGTTTTTGGAGACGGAGTCTCGCTCCGTCACTCAGGCTGGAGTGCAGTGGCGCCATCTTGGCTCACTGCAAGCTCCGCCTCCCGGGTTCAAGCGATTCTCCTGCCTCAGCCTCCTGAGTAGCTTGGACTATAGGCACGCACCACCACACCCAGCTAGCTTTAAAATTTTTTTTTGTAGAATCATGGTTTTGCTATGTTGCCCAGCCTCCTGAGTAGCTGAGGCTACAGGCGAGTACCACCATGCCCAGCTGATTTTTTGTATTTTTAGTAGAGACGGGGTTTCACCTTGTTAGCCAGGATGGTCTCCATCTCCTGACCTCGTGATCTGCCCGACTCAGCCTCCCAAAGCGCTGAGATTACAGGCGTGAGCCACCGCGCCCGGCCTAATTTTTGTATTTTTAGTAGAGATGTGGTTTCATCATGTTGGCCAGGCTGGTCTCCAACTCCTGATCTCAGGTGATCCACCCTCCTCGTCCTCCCAAAATGCTAGAATTATAGGCGTGAGCCACTGCGACCGGCCAAGACCCTGTTTCTAAAAAGAAAAAAGGAAGAAAGAAAAAGTTGTGTAAAGATGACTGGGCTGGGAATGAAGAGAAACGGGTTCTAGTTCTGCGATGTCCAACCCTATAATCAGCTCCACCGGCTGCCACACAGCTTTCTTCCTTCCCCCACACTTCAGCTCAAATCCTGGGAATGGCTCACGTATTGGTAACGGCGGAGGCACCAGGGAAGAGGGCCTGAGGTGGAGGATTTCTGTATTTTTGTGTGGCTTGCGGGTTGAAACCAAAATATTGCTTAATATTTAAAAGTGCATATCTAGTTAATACAATTAGATATTTTAACAATTCTATCCACAATATAGGCACCTGTTTTCATTAAAAATAAGAATGATACCTCTGTGTCCCTAAAGAGAGAGCTGGAGAAGAGCGGGTGTCACGGGCTCTGCCACTAGTGAGCTCCGGGTATCTGATTATTTTCTGAGGGTCAGATTCCTCACGTGTGAAACAAGCTGGACTGAAGACCAGCTGGACTGAAGGTCTCTTGGCATTCTAGAACTCTTTGACTTGACAATTCCTCAACAGGCTTTTGTAGGCTGCAGGAATTTCCTAACTCAGAGAACGGAGTCAGTATCACCACTTAGCTAGTTTCGGCTAGGGGACAAAGTACCTCCAGCTTTATTGCCAAATAACAACCACAAAATGTGGCTGGGCATGGTGGCTCACACCTGGAGTCCCAGGACTTTGGGAGGCAGAAGGGGTGGATCACTTGAGCCCAGGAGATGGAGACCAGCCGGGGCAACATGGTAAAACCCTGTCTCTGCCAAATATAAAAAAATTAGCCCCGCATGTTGGTGCCTGTTAGCCTAGCTACTCCAGAAGCTGAGGTGGGAGGATTGCTTGAGCCGAGGATGTAGAGGTTGCAGTGAGCCAAGATGGCACTACTGCACTCCAGCTTGGGCGAAGGGAGTGAGACTGTCTCAAAAAAAGAAAAATAAAAACCAAAACCATAAAATGGAAAGGACCGAACCTTAAGTAAAAAAAAAAAAAATCCGTATTAAATAATAGCAGCATTCATTCTTCTTCACTAGCAAAACATGCCAAAGGAGCAGTTGTTCAAAGGCAATTGCCTCTGGCCCGTGCCCACAGCCTCCTTTTAAAAGGAAATTAACCCTCTGAGTCATGACACAAGCATATTCACACTCCAAGTGAGAGAGGAGTCAGATAGTATCATAAACCTTCCACCCCAACTGTCTGAACAGCTTCAGAGGATTCTGGAATTACTGCCCTTTGGGCCATTTCCCATGTGGGAAACTTCCACACAGTCACTGTGTTTACTTGCTTACTGACTGGCAGTAACCATGAGTTCCCTAGGCTTCACACTCTACCCACTGTCAGCTCACTGTGCAGGTAATAATTCCTCAGTTACCCACATTTATATTTTGTACCTTAATTGTTTCATTCTAAATGTCAACAAAACCCATTAGCAGGTGTCTGACGTTGGTAGAAAGCCTACAACTCCTCACTATCTAATACTAGGAGTAAAAGAAAACATAATGGCTATTTAAATATGGCCACATCAAATGCATTGAAATGTACAATTCAAATTCCAGTGGATCTAAATTGAAAACTATTGTCAAAAAGTTCAAATCTTTGAAAAGTATATTTAATAACACTTTTTAAAGTTATTAAATTGCGACAGAAAGACTTCGAGTTAGAAAAGCTGAATTGCCTTTAAAGTAACATTAATGATAATAAAAATTCTTCTTATTATAA
The DNA here is from genome assembly GCF_028885625.2 of Pongo pygmaeus. Lineage (NCBI taxonomy): Eukaryota > Metazoa > Chordata > Mammalia > Primates > Hominidae > Pongo > Pongo pygmaeus. Next base: position 31,941,683 of record NC_072390.2, on the reverse strand, counting down.
AAATGTTTGGGCTGGGTGTGGTGGCTCACAGCTGTAACTCCAATACTTCGGGAGGCCAAGGCAGGAGAATAGCTTGAGGCTGGGAGTTTGAGAGCAGTCTGGCCAATATAGCAAGACCTCACTTTCTGCAAAATTTTTTAAAAATTAGCTGAGCATGGTGGCACATGGCTGTGGTTCCAGCTGCTTGGGAGACTGAGGTGGGAGGATCACTTGGGCCCAGGAGTTCCAGGTTGCAGTGAGCTATGATCATGCCATTGCACTTCAGCCCGGGTGACAGAGCAAGAGGCTGTCTTTATAATTTAAAAAAAAAGCGGGGGGTGGCATAAGCATCCTTTTCCTTTAATAACACAAAGTATTTAACAATATGTTTTGCTCCATTTGTGCTCGTGACAGTGGAAGTAATGGTCGGTGAAAATATTATTCAGGAACAAAGAGACCTTTGGATTCCTCTCACTATATATCAACACTCAAAATGAAGGGGGAGCACTTTTTTCTCTGTTTTCTTTTTGGATCAGTGTGAATAACTCACCAAGATCAATTAGTTCCCAAAGCAGATCTAGGGTAGCTCTCTATCCAGCTGAAATTCACCTGATGATTGCCAAATCTTTCATTTTGTTTTTCAACTCTACCTGTGCTTAACATCTGGTTTGGGATTTAAAATAATTCATTTAAAAGCAAAAGTGAAATGGATTCTCCCCTCTGGAGCTCTGGGAGACAGAAGAGCGTTCTTTGCATTCTACAGTGCGCGGCCCAGTTTTCTTGTGGGGCCAGGCTTGTGTTTGACAGTCCCCAGGGACCCTGCAACAACTGCAATAGTCCTAGCCTTCCATTAAAGGCACTTTGGGATCTGTGACGAGGCACCAGGACTACCGTACAGGGCTCCCTGCTCTGCCTGCTGCCAGAGTCTTCTGCGGCCACTGCCTGAGTTTGAGGGCAGTCAGGGTGGTAGACAACTGACAGGTATATAGAGTTACTGAGACAGCTCCCAGAAGTGCCCCAGAGTGCTGGGGCCCTGGTTCTGGATTTTCTATGTGCAGTCCTCAGGGTTCAGACCTTTACATTCAGGCCTGGAAAATCAAAAATGCAGTTTTCCTTTTGGTTCATTCAATGAAGCCATCTTTCAACATCTTTTCTGCATCCCTGGATCTCCTCAAATTCTTCCTTCCACTCCTTTGGGGAAGTCAACCTTGCAGTCTAGAACTCATCCATGACTTAATCATCGTTGGTGGCTCCCCTCCCTCCCTCCCTCCCTTTCTCCTTTCTTCCTTCTTCTTTCCTTTCTCCTTCTCTCCCTCCCTTCCTCTCTGAAACTCTTTTGTTTCTCTTTCTTTGTTCTCTTGCTAAATTTCCCATCTCTGTCCCACTTTCCAAGCCTGGAATCTTTCAGAAGACTGTATGGGTTATTCTAGAGCAGCACTGCCTAATAGAGATATAATGTGCAGCACATGTATAATGTGAAGTTTTATAGTAGCTGCATTTTATTTCATTTATTTTATTTTTTTGAGATGAAGTCTCAGTCTGTCACCCAGGCTGGAGTGCAGTGGTACGATCTCTGCTCACTGCAACCTCCACCTCCCAGGTTCAAGTGATTCTCCTGCCTCAGCCTCCTGAGTAGCTGGGATTACAGGCGCCTGCCATCAGGCCCGGCTAATTTTTGTATTATTAGCACAGACAGGGTTTCATCATGTTGGCCCGGCTGGTCATGAACTCCTGACCTCAAGTGATGCACCCGCCTTGGCCTCCCAAAGTGCTGGGATTATAAGCATGATCCGCTGCACCTGGGGAAGCTGCATTTTAAAAAGTAAAAAGGAACAGATGAAATTATTTTAATAACATTTATTTAAACCAATATATTTGGGTATTATTTCAATGATAGTATCATTTCAATATGTAATCAATATAAAAGCTGAGAGAGACTTTGCCTTCTTTTTGTCATACTAAGACTTTGAAATCCTGTGTGCATTTTATACTTATAGCACATCCCAATTTGGACCAGCAGCATTTCTTTTTTAAAAAAAGTCTTCTTGTATTTTTAATGGACAAGTGATAACTATATATTTACAGGATACAATGTGATGTTTCAAGACATGCACACATTGTGGAATGATCCTATCAGCAGAGCAGCCACTTTTCAAGTGCCCAGTAGCCACATGTGGTTGGTGGTGGCCATATTGGACAGTACACATGTAGAGACTAATTTGCCCCCACGTTGTTGTGGCAGGGATTGATAATTACCTCCCAATGTTTGTTTTCCCTTCCAGCTTAATAATAGAACTTCAGTTGTTAGGTTTTATTTCTTAGCTTCCCGTGCAGCCCGGTGTGGCCACGAGACCAAGTTCAGATCAACGAGATGTAAGTCACAGCTCAAGATTCCACCTTTCTCCTTATGGGGGAAAGACGTGTTCTTTGTCAGCTCTACCCTGTGTTTAACATCTGACTTGGGATAAAAGATCTTTACAGAGGAAGAATAAGCTGACTTCTCTCCTCCGGACTTTGAGAGAGAAGAGTGTTCTTGGTCTTGTTTCCTCAGTTGGACTGAGCCCTGAAATGCCTTCACAGAACTGTCATGGCAGCCTTGGGCTCTTAGCCCCTGTACTTCTCTGTGAGAGAAATAAACTTCCACCTTATTGAGGCCATGGGTATTTTGAGCTTTTTTAAGGCTCCAAATCTGAACCGATTCATTTCCATAAGACGGTTTTTGCCTACAACAAAATCAGCCACAGCAAGTAGCAGGTAACCTTGGAAAATACTTTGTGGCAATACTTTGCATCTTATCTTACTGTGTCTGTCCTCAGAGATGTTCTGAGTGTCTCTACCCACACAGACTCTTTGACTCACTGAATAAGCATGAAAAGGGGGTTCTCTCATAGCCTCATTGAGAGAGAAACAGACTTACTGATCGGGATTGCCTGAAACTTTCTGCTGCTGTATGCTTTAGTGGGCGGGAAAAGGTCAGTGATATAGACCAAAGTTTTAGACTATATTTAACTTTCTTTAAGAGTTAAAGTTGAAAAATAAAATTTTCCTGGCTCACAAGGGTCAACTGGAACATCATGCTGTACACATCTGAGTGTCTGCTATCTCATTCCTTTTTTTTTTTTTTTTTTTTTAGACGGAGTCTCAATCCGTTGCCCAGGCTGGAGTGCAGTGGCACAATCTCAGCTTACTGCAACCTCTGCCTCCCAGGTACAAACTATTTTCCTGCCTCAGCCTTCTGAGTAGCTGGGACTACAGGTGTGTGCCACCACACCTGGCTAATTTTGTATTTTTAGTAAAGATAGGGTTTCACCATGTTGGCCAGGCTGGTCTTGAACTCCTGACCTCGTGATCTGTCCACCTTGGCCTCTCAAACTGCTGGGATTACAGGTGTGAGCCACCGTGCCCAGCCTGCTATCTCATTCTTAATGAAAGGGTTTCCTCAAATTCTTTAGAATACGTGTCTTTGGCTGGGCCCACTGGGGGCTGATGCCTGTAATCCCAGCACTTTTAGGCCAAGGCAGGAGGATCCCTTTAGCCCGGGAATTCAAGACAAGCCTAGGTAACATAGTGAGATCCCATCTCACTATTTAAGAATTAACCAGGGGTGGTGGCACATACTTGTAGTTCCAGCTATTCGGGAGGCTGAGGCAGAAGGATTGCTTGAGCCTGGGAGGTCAATGCTGTTGTGAGCCATGATCGCTGCATTTCAGCCTGAGTGATAGAGCAAGACTCTGGTCTCAAAAACAACAACAAATAAAGAACATGTGTCTTTCAACTAGAAAGTGCTCCAAAGGCAATTCAGACCAAATAAACGGGAAGATAAGGTGCAACGAGCAAAGTTGTGTTGAAGTGACTCTGGTAGATGCCATGGGTCATCTAGACAAGGAGCTTTTGTGACCAGAAGCCTTACTGCCCAAAGTGATCTACAGATTCAATACAGTCTCTATCAAAATTCCAATAACATTTATTTTTACAGAAATTGGCAAAAGATCCTAAAATTCATGTGGAATTATCAAAGACCCTGGATAGGCTGGGCAAGCCTGAGCAAAAAGAACAAAGCTGGAGGCATCACAAACAGTATGGTACTGGCATAAAAAATAGATACATAGATTAATGGAACGTAATACAGAGCCCAGAAATAAACTCAAGCACACACAGTCAACAAATTTTCAACAAAGGCAGAAGACACCATGAGGAAAGCACTGTCTCTTCAATAAATGGTGCTGAGAAAATTGGGTGTCTACATGCAAAATAAAACTGGACCATTATCCAGCACCATCTACAAAAATCAACTCAAAGTGGATTAAATACTTAAACAGAAGCTCTGAAACCATAAAAACTCCTACAAAAAGATTTGGGGAAAATATCTTTGACATTGTTCTTGGCAATATATTTTTTTTTGATAGGACACCAAAAGCACAGGCAATAAAAGCAAGAATAAACAGGACTACATCAAACTAAAAAACTTCTGCGTAGCAAAGGAAACAGTATACAAAATGAAAAGTCAGTCTACAGATTGGGAAAAAATATTTGTGACCCACATATCTGATAAGGAGTTAATATCCAAAATGTATAAGAACTCACACAACTCTGGGCAAAAGACTTGAATAGAGGTTTCTCCAAAGAAGATACAAAAACAGCCAACAGGTGAAATGAAAAGTGCTCAACATCACTAGTCATTAGGGAAATGTGAATAGAAACCACAATGAGATATTATCTCACACCTGTTAGGATGCCTTTTACCAAAAAGTCATTAATCCTTCTTACAGAGAAATAGTAAAGGTGTGGAGAAGAGAGAACTCTTGTACACTGTTGGTGGCAATGTAGATTCGTACAGCCACTGTGGAAAACAGTATGGGGGTTTCCTAAAGCAAGTAGAAATAAAACTACCATATAACCCAACAATCCTTCTTCTGAGTATATACCCAAAGGAAATGAAGTCACCACCTCGTAAAAACATCTGCACTTCCGTGTCCATTGCAGCGTTATTCACAATTGCCAAGATATGGAAACAGTCAAAGTGTTGATCAACAGATGACTAGATGAAGAAATTGTAGCATGGATACACAATGGAATGCTATTCAGCCTTAAAAAGAGCAGATCCTGCCATCTGTGACAACATGGATGAGCTTAGGGGACATTATGCTAAGTCAAATAAGCCAGACACAGAAAGAAAAATACTGCATGATCTTACTTTTAAGTGACATCTAAAAAACTAAATTCAATAAATTGAATATGTAGAACCAGAGAGTAAAAGGGCAGATATCAGAGGTGAAGGGAGCCTGGAGGGGAAGGGTCGAAATGGGAAGATATAGGTCAAAGCGTACAAAGTTGTGTAACTGTTGAATGAATAAGTTTAGAAATCTAATGTACAACATGAGGACTATGGTTAATAATATTCTATTTTATACTGGTAATTTGACAAGAGAGTAGATTTTAGGTACTCTGATCTCACACACACACACACACACACACACACACACACACACACAGAGGAAAAGTAGCTATAGAGATAATGTACCAGTATATCAATTTACTTGACTATAGTGACCACCTCACTATGTATATGCATATCAAGATAAGTATATTGGCCAGGCACAGTAGCTCACACCTGAAATCCCAACACTTTGGGAGGCAAAGGCAGAGGATTGCTTGAGTCCAGGAGTTCAAGACACGCCTGGGAAATATAGTGAGATCCCGTCTCTACAAAAAATTTAAAAATCAGCTGAGCATGGTGGTGCCTGCCCATAGTCCCAGCTCCTTGGGAGGCTGAGGAAGGAGGATTGTCTCTACAGAAAAAAAAAATTAGTTGGATGTGGTGGCATGTGCCTGTAGTCCCAGCTACTTGGGGGTGCTAAGGTGGGAGGATCACTTGAGCCCAGGAGTTGGACGCAGCAGTGAGCCATGGTTGCACTGCTATGCTCTAGCCTAGACAACAGAGTGAGGCTCTGTCTCTCACGAAAAAAAAAAGATAAGTATATGAAAATATGCTGTACACCTCAAATACGTTCAATTAAAAAGGAATAAGAAAGTAAGAAGTAGCAATTTTTTCCATTTTCCATAGTTATAACATTGAGAATAAATTTAGTTCTGTTGATCGAAAAATAAAAATTTTAAAAAATAAGTCATTTGGTTTTTAAAAGTTCATTAGCAATTGTCTCTGTGACAGTCATTTTATTTCCCTTGCACCTTTGTGGCTGAGGTTTTGTGTAGAGACATGGGCATAAGGAGGACCCTGAGTGGGTCCCCTGAAATGTGGACACAAAGCAACCACCAGTCCACATTCCTCAGTCCACAAGGATGTCACGTGAGACTTTTGCTAAGTGTCTTGCTAAAATAAGTCATTTCTGACTATGATATTTTCCTGCTCGTCCAGTGGAGTGCTACGGCATGGAAACAAGGTTGTCTGGCATGAGCTCAGATTTCGGGGAACTCATGAGAGTGCCTAGCAATCATTACTTTCTTTAATAAATACGCACAAAGCCCCTTCAATCATCTGTTCCGGAGTTTTGCTGAAGCTCAACATTAAATGTAACCAGCACACAGACCCGTAAGTCACCTTTCCTGTTGTGTTGGAAAATCTGGAACTCATTTACCCATCTCCGGTCTTTTGCTGTCTCTCCATTCCCCCCGGTTTCTCCAGTTCAGATGGTCCTGTAATCACATCTGCAAGTTCTTTCAGGACTCTGGGGTGCCATCTATCTAAGCCAACAGCCATCCCTGCTCTCATTTTAAGCAGTTAGATGCTCTCTTTGCCTGTGTCTTGGGTTGAAGATCATTCTGCTTGAGAGAGAAAACAAAAGCTTTGTCTTTTGCGCTGTTTTATCAGATACATTACATTTTCTCATTTACATTGATGATCTTTCTTTTTGTCTTTCCTGGTTCTATCAGGGCAAAATGTTATTTGCTGTCCCATATATCCTTTACACTGCAAAATCTCATTAAGTAGATATCAGTTTAATTCAAGATATACTATCCAGAGCTGCAAAGATTCCCTTGCTGACTATAGGATCCATTGATATGATAGATTAATTTGTATTATTATAAACATACTGAAGGATTCCACATGTAGTTCTATTTTTCCCTATTCCTTTGAGTTTTGAATTAATCTTGAGTCTTTGTCATATGTTACCAACAAGTTTTTAAATGAGTAAGTATCAGAAGTAACGTACATCATGTACTGAATCACAGCATTCTGTTCTCCATAAATGATGTCAGTATCAGAAGGTACATATTTCTTTCTCTCCATGCTTCCTGTCAAGTGAACATGTTTACATGCCCATTCATGGCTGATCTATCAGATCTCTGGACACCAAAGAAGGCCTGCAAAACCTTACACATTGGCCTGTTTGAGGACCAAACCAACTGAAAACCTGTATTGGCTGCGTGAGTCCCAGTTCCCATGAGGGATGTCACCCAGCCACCAGGTGCTGATGCAGTGCACTGCTGCAGGGGAGGCCTCTGCTTCCTCCAAAGCTGGTAAACTCTCACTGTAGGATTTCCACTGAGGGGCATGGCAGCACTTTCCTAAGGGGGTTGCAGAAATAACCCAAGAATCATCCCCCTTTCCTCCCATTGCGGCCTGTTCTTCAGTGCATTTCTACATTTGGCTGTAGCGCCTCAGCCATTGCAGGAAAGGGAGTCTGGGAGAAGGTTAATGGGAGAAAGGCCCCTATAACTGCTTCAACTTGAGCAGATTTATTCCTGTTTTCAAAACATATATTTGTTGTATTAGTCAGAGTTGCTCAGAGAAACAAAATGAATAGATGACAGATAGGTAGATGGATAGATAGATAAATAGATGAGAGAGGACATGTTAGAGGAATTGGCTCACTCTGTGATGGAGGCTAATAAGTCCCTTGACAGGCCATCTACAAGCTGGAGAATTTGGGGTGCCAGTAACATGGCTCAGTCCAAGTAAAAAGTCCTCAGGACCTGAGGGCCACTGGTACAAGTCCTGGAGTGCAAAGGCCAGAGATCCTGGAGTTCTGTCTAAAAGCAGAAGAGCGTTTCCCAGCTCCAGAAGAAAGAGAGAGAGACCAATTTGCCTTTCCTCTGATTTTGTTCTATCTAGGACTCCAGCCAATTGGATGGTGCAAATCTTCCCCACTTAGGCGTGTCAGAGTGACATGCCAGTCTCCTCCAGAAACACCCTCACTGACACACCCCAGAATAATGCTTTATCAGTTCTTTAACTTGACACCTAAAATTAGCCATCATATTTGGCATCCTTGAAAGATTGTGTTTCAAAAAAAAATCCTTCAAGATGGCTTATAGTAATAACTATCTTTGGAGGCTACTCATATCTGCCCCCCACTTAAGGGCGGCAGGTTTCACAAGTAAAAATACATGATGTTCAACTGAATTTGAATTTTGGATATGTAATGAAGTTTTTTGGGATTAGTATGTCCCATATTTTTCATAGGACATATCTACACTGAAGAATGATCAGTTGTTTACATGAAATTCCAAGTCAGCTGGCAGTGCTTCCCTATCCCAATGAACCAGCAGCCCTTTGTCCCACTCCAGAGCCTGACAAAGCATGCCTTGTCTCACTGACCCCTGTTGTTGATGAGCCCTGCGTCCTTCAGCAGCAAAGTAGGGCCACGCCCCTCAGGCCCGGCCTCTGTCACTCTCTCTTCTCACTCCTGCTCCAGGCGACGCGGACCCAGGTCACCTTAACTTTGATTATAAGAACCAATGCCCCTTTTACGCTTCCGGGGCAGGCTGACTTTCATGTCTCTTTATCACTGGAAATGACCGCACATCAGCCTTTCCAGCTCTAAGCTGGGAAACAAAATCCTTAAGTGATTTCCCCAATAGAGGCTCTTAGCCGAGATTGTCGATCTACAGCTGGCCGGGGTTAGGGGTGAGGGTGGCGGGGGCTGACAGATCCCGAGGAAGTGCCCAGAGGTTGAGGGAGGTGGGAAGGAGGAAATATGTTCTGCCACGGCTGTAAAAGGAAGGGAAGGATCTAGAAGATGGCTTTAAAAAGGATCCCATCTAAGATAGCAAAGACATCTGACCGCGTGCTTCTGGTATTTCCCATCGTTTCTCAGCAAAGAACGAGGAGTCTCCGAGGTGGAGTTTGAGTGCATTGGCGGATCTGCCATTTAGGGGCCTCGCGCAGCCAGCCATAAGCCAGCTGTGGAACCTTCTTGCCCTTTTCCCCAAGGAACGGGTGCTAGTGCCTGTCCTGCTGGAGTTGCGTGGGCGTTAAATGAACTAATTCTCAAAGTTGGATTCCTGTCCCTTCTCTTCTCCATTTTCCAAAATTAAATTTCTCTTCTCTCACTAAATAAAAATGAAGTTAAGGCCGGGTGGGGTGGCTCACGCCTGTAATCCCAGCACTTTGGGAGGCCGAGGCGAGCGCATCACTTGACGTCCGTAGTTTGAGACCAGCCTGGCCAACATGGTGAAGCCCTGTCTCTACTAAAAATAAAAAAATTAGCTGGACTTGGCGGGGCACGCCTCTAATTCCAGCTACTCGAGAGGCTGAGGCACGAGAATCGCTTGAACCCAGGAGGCGGATGTTGCAGTGAGCTGAGATCGCAGCACTGCACTCCAGCCTGGGCGGCAGAGCGAGACTGTCATAAAAATAAAAGTGAAGTTAAACAAAATAAAATGATTATGCTTCAGAGAGAATGAAGTGAGGAGGAAAAAAAGAAAACAATCACCTACAAATATTGACCTTAAAGCAAATTATACAACTTAGTTTGAAAATATGCCAATCTGCCTGGGAATATGAGGAGATTCTGTTGATGGACAGTGGACTGAACACACATATTTACTGCTTCTCCTTCCAGAAACATGACTGAAATTATGGCAAAGGGACAAACAAAAGCTGTAAACACACAGAACAAAGAGTACAGGAGGGAAGACAATAGCAAAGGCCGAAATCAGAAAGAGTGGTGAGCTGACTCAGCTCCCCGTAAGGCAGCTTGATTTCCCGCGGGAAGCACAAGGCAGCCGGGGAAATGGCACGGCAGTTCCTTCTGGAAGAGAGATAAAGGAGAGAATGGAACAGGTTGGGTACATCCTTAGGACCCTCCCTCTAAACCTTCAGCTGAGTAAGCCCCACCTTGTTGGGGGGGTGGGCAGGGGGTGCAAGTTTCTTCCTGAATGTTGGCTGTCAGGTGTAAATCCCCCAGGCAAGAAATCGAATTTTTTTTTTCTGCTGGGGAAGCTGATCAGCATGAGAGAAAACTACCTAAAAATCCTGAAACTGAGGGTGTGGAAGAGTCCTCATTGAAGAAGCTCAGCCTCCAAGCAAGCCCAAGCCCCCTTCCATATATGCAAAGTATTCAAACAGCTTTTTAGTAGTTAAATTTTATGCAATGACAGGAAGCCAAGAATGATCAGACATCTGAGGGGGAGTTTCTCATATGAAAAGTGTAGTTCTAAACATCAGTTGGGGGAAAAAATCAATTCAGAGGAAACCTGGACTATACATAGAAGTGAAAACTTAAAAAAAATCAGGAACATTCTCACAGAGATGAACAAATATTTTATCCATGCAACAAAAACAAGATGTCACCAAAGAAGTTTTCAGGAAAAACCCAACTCTTTTTTTTTGAGACAGAGTTTTTGCTTTCATTGCCCGGCTAGAGTGCAGTGGTACAATCTCGGCTCACTGCAACCTCTGCCTTCCAGTTTCAAGTGATTCTCCTGCCTCAGCCTCCCAAGTAGCTGGGATTACAGGCGCCTGCCACCACACGCAGCTAATTTTTTTGTATTTTTAGTAGAGACAGGGTTTCACTATGTTGGTCAGGCTGGTCTCGAACTGCTGACCTCATGATCCACCCGCCTCGGCCTCCCAAAGTGCTGGGATTACAGGTGTGAGCCACCATGCCCAGCAACCCAACTCTTAAAAAATTAAAGTACCCACATTTAAGATGCCTGTAACCATAAGACACCCCATTATTTTCTGTACCATTAAAAAAAGAAAGCCAGGCATGGTGGCTCACTCCTATAATCCCAGCATTTTAAGAGGCCAAGGCAGGAGGATTGCTTGAGCCTGGGAGTTCAAGACCAGCCTGGCTAATAGAGAAAGACCCCATCTCTACTAAATTAAAAGATAAAAATTAGCCTTGTGTGGTGGTAAACACCTGTAGTGAGCTATGATCATGCCACTGCATTCCTGCCTGAGCAGCAAAGCAATATCTTGCCTCAAAAAAAGAGAAAAGAAAAGAAAAAAAAAAAAGACCGCTAACCAATGTATGACACTGCTTAACATAAGTTTTGCCTATTGAAAAGTTCTTTAAATGTTACTTAGAGATAAATGTATTAAATATCACCATTGTTTGTATATATAAAAGAAAAAATAAGCAAAACGCTTTACTTAAGGAATTCATAAACATCTTCACATTTAAAGTGTGAGTCCTCTGAAACCAGTTCCCACCTCAGAATTATTGACATTGTTTTTTCCCCATTTAATATCTTTCTCCACATCATTAAGAGTATTGATGATGCATTATATTTTAGCTAATTGTTCCACTAGTGTGTCAGGGATTTTTTTCTAAGCTATTGATACCAAGTTTTTAATTTTGAAGCTAGCACTTAATTTGGCTTTATTTAACTTAAATAATCATTTCACCTTTTCTCCATTGAATCACATCACTGAATGTCATGGTGTTTTGGTCCAAGGTCCAAGGAAGCTTCTGACAAACTAAGTTTTAATGCTTCACTGATAAACCTGTACAATGCACAAATTGGTCATACCAACTCCTTGTTGCTTTGAAAGTTTTCTCATTTATTCCAAAGGATTTGACATTTTTACTGCCTTCAGTTGCATTTCCTGACATGTAGTATCAACATGTGTGGCATCAACCATGCATATAACCCAACTGAGGAGATGGCAAGCTTGTGAATACACAGACAATGGCAATGACACTGTGACTGGTGCCTGAACAATGGTCATTGTCATTGTTCATTATTTATGTAGTACATGCTGATCACAGAGGTTATAAACTGAAAAATATGCATCTTAGAATCAATTAAGAACATTTAAAAAATAGCACTCACAGGCCGGGCACGGTGGCTCATGCCTGTAATCCCAGAACTTTGGGAGGCTGAGGCGGGCAGATCACGAGGTCAGGAGATCAAGACCATCCTGGCTAACACGGTGAAAACCCATGCCTACTAAAAATAAAAAAATTAGCCAGTGTGATGGCATGCGCCTGTAATCCCAGCTACTCAGGAGGCTGAGGCAGGAGAATTGCTTGAACCTGGGAGGCAGAGGTTGCAGTGAGCCGAGATCACGCCATTGCACTCCAGCCTGGGTGACAGAGTGAGACTCCATCTCAAAAAAAAAAAAAAAAAAAAGAAAAGAAAAGAAAGAAAGAAAGAAAAAGAAAAAAATAGCACTCACTAGAACTGATGGAAGATAAAATTTAAGAAATCTCTCAGACAGTAGGAAAAAAAAGACACAGGAAAATAAAACGAAAGAGAAAAGATAAGAAAATTAGAGAATCAAACCAGAAAGTCCAACAAATGAATAACGAGAGTTTGAAAGAGAAGAGAGAACAGAACATAATGGAGAGAGAAAACAACAAAGAAATAATTTGAGAACATTTCCTGAAACTGACCTATGAGAGTTTTCAGGCCCAGCACTGTGGCTCACACCTGTAATCCCAACAATTTGGGAGGCCAGAGGATCACATCCGCCTAGGAGTTTGAGACCAGCCTGAGCAACATAGGGAGAACTCATCTCTGCAAAAAAATTTAAAAATTAGCTTGGTGTGGTGGCACACACCTGTAGTCCCAGCTACTTGGGAGGCTGAGGTGGGATGATCACTTGAGCCCAGGAGTTTGCTGCCACAATGAGCCATGATTACACCACTGCACTCCAGTCTGGGTGACAGAGCAAGAGAATCTCAATTTTAAAAACAAAAACAAAAACAAAAAAGAGCTTTCAGATGGTAAGAGCACACAAAATGCCAAGCATAGTTACAGTAAGACTTTAGCGTACATCATTGTGAAGAATGAAGTACTTAAAAGATCTTAAAAGCTTCCAAGGCTGGGCGTGGTGGCTCACGCCTATAATCCCAGCACTTCGGGAGGCCGAGGTGGGTGGATCACGAGGTCAGGAGATCGAGACCGTCCTGGCTAACATGGTGAAACCCCGTCTCTACTAAAAATACAAAAAAAAAAAATTAGCCGGGCGTGATGGCGGGCGCCTGTAGTCCCAGCTACTCGGGAGGCTGAGGCAGGAGAATGGCATGAACCCAGGAGGTGGAGCTTGCAGTGAGCTGAGATCGCACCACTGCAGTCCAGCCTGGGTGACAGAGCAAGACTCCCTCTCAAAAAAAAAAAAAAAAAAGTTTCCAAACAGGGCTGGGCATGGTGGCTCACACCTGTAATCCCAGCATTTTGGGAGGCCAATGTGGGAGAATTGCTTGAGGCCAGGATTTTGAGACGAGCCTAGGCAGCATAGTGAGACCCTATCTCTACAAAAAAATTTTAAAACTTACCTGGGCATAATGGTGTGCCCCTATAGTTGTAGCTACTCAGGAGGGTAGGATCACTTGAGCCCAGGAGTTTGAGGCTACACCTCTAGCCTGGGTGACAGAGCAAGACACCATCTCTGAAAACAAAAAGAAAACAAAGAAACCTTCCAAAAAAAAAAAATCTGATTTCTTAGAAAGGAACAGTTCTTAGAATGGTTCTGGACCTCTTAATGACTACATTGTATGAAAATAAAGTAAAATAACATAAAAATTCACAGGAAAATGATATTTGTATTTAGACTTCTCTTTCCAGTCAAATTTTGATTAAATATGAGACTGGAATGAAGATATCTCCAGATGTTCAAGGTCTCAAAAAATTGATCTCTGAGTACCCTTTCCCAGAAAGATACTAGAGGAAGTACTCCACCAAAATAAGCGAAAGAACCTAAAAGAAGAAGACACTGAATTTAGGGAATCCAACAAAAGAAGGATGTGAACAGTACCCCCAGGGAAAAGATGAGGAAGACCCAGGAAGACAGCTTTGTTGCAAGCCCCGAGAGTCACCAGTCCAGAGAGAGGCAGGTTGGAACATTCAGGTAGGGATGATTCCATGAAGAGACTGAGAGAAAATCAGATGTATTGAGAGGAGATTTAGACCACGGGAAAATTTAGAAATATGTTAATTATTGTATGTTGCTTAGAAAACTAAGCAAAGGAAAATACTTGACATTTACTAACTCCAGTAAAAATACAAAGTTAGCAGTAGAGGAAAAGTAATCATCGTATACTGTATGGCTTAGCTACACAGCAGTGGCTAGCATTTAGAGTCATAGTAATCAGTGAATACTGATGTAGCCAAAATTGGGATATGTAATGGGAGTATGGGAGGTGGTCAAGTAATATGTGTAGGAGATGGGGACATGGAAGGAGGCAGCGAAGAAGTAAGTCCTTACCTTCTGATGTGGGAAGTCAGCAGATGGTACCTAAAAGTGAAAAATCAAGAAATAGCAGTGTAAGTGTGCTATTAGTGATAGGAAGATAAAGACCAACAGTTGTCACTGAAAGTTTGAGAGTAGTTTCCTTCTGCTATGATTTGAATGTTTTTCCCTCCAAAGCTCATGTTAAAATGCAATTGTGATTGTGACAGTATTAAGAGGTGGGATCTTTAAGAAGTGTTCATGAGGTCATGAGGGCTCTAGCCTCATGAATGGACTCACGCTGCATTATTGTGGGAATAGGTTCACTTCTTTTTGTGCTCTCTCTCACCCTCTTTTGACCCTTCCAGTACATGGCACCTTCCACCATGTTATGTGGCAACAAGAAGACCATCACCAGATGCTGACATCTGATATTGGACTTTCAGCCTCCAGAACTGTGTGCCAATAAATTTCTGTTCATTAAAAATTATGCAGTTGAGGCTAAGTGCGGTGGCTTACACCTGTAATCCCAGCACTTTGGGAGGCTGAGATGGGTGGATCACCTGAGGTTGGGAGGTTGAGACCAGCCTGGCCAACGTGGAGGAACCCCATCTCTACTAAAAATACAAAATTAGCTGGGTGTGGTGGTGCGTGCCTGTAATCCCAGCTACTCGGGAGGCTGAGGCAGGAGAATCACTTGAACCTGGGAGGCGGAGGTTGCAGTGAGCCAAGATGGCATCATTGCACTCCAGCCTGGGCAACAAAAGCGAAACTCCATCTCAAAAAAAAAAAAAAAAAAAAATTACACAGTCTGTGGTATTCTATTATCACAACACAGAATAGACTAAGACATTTCTAGACATTTGACAATCAGAACTAGAAAGAAAGGGCAGTGCAAGGGACTGCTCTTTTTTACAGTAAACCTTATAGAATCATTTCATTCATCAAAGTGATATGTATAATAAATAACGACAAAATATTTGGAGAGTAGAAACAATAAAAGAGGCATCGTAATGAGGTAATTACCAGAATGGGAGGCTGGGGCCCAAGTCTTTTAACCTCTGTAAGACTCAGTTTCCTCACATATAAAATACAAATTATAGTATGGACCATAATTTTCTGGGCTGTTTGCAAGGGATAAATAAGCTAAGATATATATGAAGGTTTTGTTAATTTAAAACACCATAGAAATGTAGAAAATTGTATTTATTAAGTGTATAAGGCAAAAGGCAGAGTAATAAAACTGGTTTAATGCAAAGAAACATCTGGCTCTTTGATACTTGTTTGCAGTCCTCAGAAACTTGAACTGAAAAATCTCTGTCATTCACAGTAGATGGCATGGCTAATGTTTATGGAAAAGAAGATGGTGCCACCTTCCACGGGGCACTGTGGCTGCTCTTATGAAACAAAACACCGATGGAGTCTGCAACCAAACTAGTGTTCTATGTGTGTTGTGCACATGTCCAATATGTATCATAAGATGCTTCCTAAGGTTGCTCCTGAGACATCTTGCCTACATGCTACACAAACGTGGCTGCCTTAGTCCATTTTGGCTGCTTTAACAAAATATCTTATAAATAACAGAAATCTATTTCCTACAGTCCTAGAGGCTGAGGAGTCCAAGAACAATGTGCGAACAGATTCACTGTTGGGTAAGGGCCGTTCCTCAGGCTTTCTTGCTGTGTCCTTACATAATGAAGGAGGGGAACAAAGGACCGCTTTTATAAGGCACTAATCCCATTCACGAGGGCTCTACTTTCATGAGCTAATCAATCATAAAGGTCCCACCTATTCATACTAATGCATTGGAGAAATATTTCAACATATGAATTTTGGGGGTGACACAAACATTCAGACTATAACAGGGACCAAGTCTGTGGTGTAGGTAATAATATTGCACATATTTCAAATTCTTGGTTTTGAAAATATGCTGTGGCTATGTAAGATGTTATCAATGGGGGAAGCAGGGTGATGGGAGCACACGGTACTATTTTTGCAACTTCTCAAAAGTCTAAAAGTAATTCAAAACAAAAAGTTAAAAAGTAAGTATTTAGATCCAACCAATGCCCCAATTTAAACATAATCCAAACTACATCTGGACCCCAAAGGAGGTCTGAACCCTCCAAGAACACTAGACTGTGCTGTGCTGCAGCAAATGAAAGGCTGTATGCACACCTAAGAGGCTGATCTGTTCTCACCAAGGAACAGGCTTTTCCCAATTCCGTTTTCCTGAACCATTTGTTCGTTACTTCCCCTCAAGCCACAGTTTCATTTATGCCATTAGGAAAAATTATCACGTATATTCGCCAACCTTGGGAAAAGAATATAATCATTTTGTTTTCTTTCAAACAAAGTAGGAAAGCAGAAGCCTTGGGTAACTTGAAAATCCCAACTTTGTTTTATTTAAGGGATGCCAAGACTCCTTGTGCCCTTGGCACTGTGGGTGGGGGGATTTCCTGCATGCCAAATTGCTAATGCAAGATGCATTAGCCCATAGCTTTAGAAGTTCCAGATTTCTTGGCACCAAAGGGTTATGAATAATCCTTTCCACTCCCCTTGACTGTTGGAGGACTTTCAAAATATTTTCTAGTCCTTACTTCTACTGCCCTTTGATCTTGTCAGGGAGAATGCAAGAGACCAACTTGTTTGTTTCCTGGACTAACAGCAATGCTTCTCCAACTTTAACAAACATAGGAATTACCTGGTAAAAATACAGACTCACAGGCCACACTCCTTGAAATTCTGAGGTGGGGCAAGTTGTACCCAATATTGACAATGATTCCAGGTGATCTGATGTGGGGTTGACTATATATCACACTGTGAAAATCACTGGCAGAGAGATATAAAAGATAAAGAACATCCTAAAAAAGTGCTTTGAAGGCCGGGCATGGTGGCTCGTGCCTGTAATCCCAGCACTTTGGGAGGCTGAGGCCGGGGGATCACCTGAGGTCAGGAGTTTGAGACCAGCCTGGCCAACATGGCGAAACCACATCTCTACTAAAAATACAAAAATTAGCCGGTCTTGGTGGCCGGCACCTGTAATCCCAGCTACTCAGGAGGCTAAGGCAGGAGAATTGCTTAAACTCGGGAGGCTACAGTGAGCTGAGATCACACCACTGCACTCCACACTCCAGCCTGGGTGACAGAGAGAGACTCTGTCTAAAAAAAAAAAAAAAAAAGCTTTGATGTGGTTTGGATGTCTATCCCTTCCAAATCTCATGTTGAAAGTGGAGTCTAGTGGGAAGTATTGGGTGGTGGAGATAGGTCCCTCATGAATGACTTAGCGCCATCCCCTTGGTGATGAGTGACTTCTTACTTACTTAGTTCACACGAGATCTGGTTGTTTAAGAGTCTGGGACCTCCCCCTTCTCTCTCTTGCTTCCTCTCTCACCATGTGATACAGCAGCTTCCCTTCACCTTCCACCATGATTGTAAGCTCCCTGGAGCCCTCACCAAAAGCAGATGCCAGCACCATCCTTCCTCTACAGCCTGCAGGACTGTGAGCCAAAATAAACCTATTTTCTTTATAAATTACTCAGTCTCATATATTCCTTTATAGCAACACAAACAGACTAATACATCTTTAAAAGAAAAGAAAGAAAGAAAGAAAGAGGAAGAAAGAAAGAAAAGAAAGAAAGAGAAAGAAAGGAAGGAAGGAAAGAAGGATGGAAAGAAGGAGGAAAGAAGAAAGAAAGAAAATTGCTCATTATCCACAAGATTTAGTTAAAAGATTACATGAAAAGCAAAGGGTTTGGTGAGGCGTGGTGGCTCACACTTGTCCCAGCACTTTGAGAGGCCAAGATGGGAGGATTCTTTGAGCCCAGGAGTTTGGGACCATTCTGGGCAACACAGTGAGACTCCATCTCTCCAAAAAAATAAAAAATTAGCTGGGGATGGTGGCATGCGCCTGTGGTCCCAGCTACTCAGAGTGGGAACTTTACTCTCTGACTTAAGGTTTCTATTTTGTCCTATTACACTTTGGGAGGCAAAGTAAGTCATAGGGCCATACCTAAAGGTCAATGGGAGTGGAGTAATGAACTGCAACCCTACCAAGTGTCTGGAGGGCGGAGAGCAAGAAATATTTGATGAATATCACAAAGGAGTCCTGCAGAGGGTATTTCAGCACAATCATTCAATTGGGAGGATCAATTGAATCCAGGAGGTTGAGGTTGGGGTGAGCAGTGATCATGCCCCTGCACTCCAGCCTGGGTGACAGAACAAGACCCTATTTCAAAAAACAAAAAAGAAAAGAAAAGAAAATCAAAGAGTTTGACATGAGCTTTGAACCATTAGAAATGAAAATGTGATGCTGGTTCATCAGCTCACATTTTAGGTATAATTTTCCTTTTAGTAATTAATCATTGAAGAATAAATAGTGGAATTGTCCAGTTATTTTCACCTCTGAGATAATGGCATTGATGGGGTTATTTCAATAAGCCTAATTGGGATAAAATGAAGCTGAATTCCTTAGTGTTTTTCCCCACGTGGTAAACACTTGCATCTAGAGTGACTGAGTTCTTTTTAAAGTAATAAGTAGAGAGTAGAAGTGGGTTAACGTATAGACTTGCTGAGATTACGTGAATTGTGAGTGTTTTCGGGAAAGTTCAAGGAGCAAATTGCATTTAAAGCTGGGGCAGTATGGTCTTCAAATAGGTTTTTTATTTTCACTACTCCAAGCCAGGTCAGACTTCCCTTTCCTGAACAGCATTCCTATTAGCATCTCATTTACCTTCAAACTTGGCCATTTATCAGCTCTTCACCCACAAAACTTTTGTCCTCGGCAGGACTGTGAGTTCAGGGTAGAGCATAATCATACCATCTCCTGCAGAGCTTTGTATACAGTAACTGCACAATAAATATGTGTTGTATGAATCCATGAATAAATACATTTAGATGAGCAGCCAGTCAAACCACCAGATAAATTCCGTTTGAGAGGGGAGGAATACATGCTCCAAAGAGCCCTGAATTTAGATTCAGAGCAACTAGTCTTTGCTTCCTCAGTCTATAACCAGTAAACCAGTGCTGTCCAAGAGAAATACAGCACAGATTACAAATGCAAGCTGCCTATGTATTTTTCCATTTTTAGTAGCTCTGTTCTAAAAGGTAAAAATAAACAAGCAAAATTAATTTTAAGATCATATTTTATTTAACTCACCCAGTGTCTCTAAAATATTATTTCATCGTGTAATTAATGTAAACTATTTTTTTCAACAACCAAGAGCAGGTAAAATATGAACTATTAATGAGATTTTTACATTCCTCTTTCATGCCAGTTTTGAATCTGGTATGTGTTTTATTGGACCAGCCACATTTCAAATGCTTGATTGCCGCTTGGGGCTGGTGGCCGTGGTGTTGAAGGACACAGCTCCAGAGTTATGTTGACTGTGAATAAACCCTGATTTCCTTTTTTGGGACACTGGAATAATACCTACCTCATAGGACTTCTGTGAGAATTAAATAAAACCATGAAGTGTGAAGGTGTAGGGTGGCTTCTAACAAGAAGGTTTATTTCTTGCTTTCCATTCATTGATGCTTCATTTCTTGCCACCCATTCATTCAGTGGGGACTCTGCCCTCTGACTTAAAGTTTCTATTCTGTCCTATTACAGAATAATAGGTCATAGGGCCTATGGCCCTATGGGTGTGGCCGTATGACTTGCTGTGCGGCTTTGGGAGAGTTACTTAACTTCTCTATACTTTAGTTTTCTTATCTGAAAGATGGAGACTATGCCAAAAATAGTACGTACCTTATAAGATTGTAAGTCATAGGGCCACACCCAGAGGTCAATGGGACTGGGGTAGAAAACTGCAACCCTACCATGTGTCTGGAGGGTGGAGAGCAAGAAATATTTGATGAATATCACAAAGGAGTCATGCAAAGGGTATTTCAGAACAATCACTCTAATAACCATTTTTGGCTGGACGTGGTAGCTCACGCCTGTAATCCCAGCACTATGGGAGGCCGAGGCCGAGGCAGGGGGATCACAAGGTCAGGAGATCGAGATCATCCTGGCTGACACGGTGAAACCCTGTCTCTACTAAAAATACAAAAAAAAAAAAATTAGCCAGGTGTGGTGGCGGGGGCCTGTAGTACCAGCTACATGGGAGGCTGAGGCAGGAGAATGGCGTGAACCCAGGAGGCAGAGCTTGCAGTGAGCCGAGATAGCGCCACTGCACTCCAGCCTGGGTGACAGAGCAAGACTCCATCTCAGAAAAAAAAAGAAAATCATTTTTACTAACTTTCTGAAGGACTCATTTCTCTAGTCCATACTACCACTAGAGACAGCATTTTAAACAGTTTTTTTCTCCCAGCATATGTTTGTGTAAAGGGGTGAAAAGGATGGGGGAACCACATTAAACATCCCAAAATGTTTTTTGGGAGGGGAATTCATTTATTTTATTTTTTTAGAGATTGGGGGAGGTGGTCTCACTATGTTGCCCAGGCAGGTCTGTCTTGAACTCCTGGCCTCAAGCGATCATCCTGCCTCAGCCTCCCAAGTCGCTGAGTTACAGGCATGGGCCACTACATTGGGCCCAAAGTGTTCGTATACAGTTCATGCAAAGGTCTTGGTCCTGCTGTGTCTTTGCACATACTGGCCCCGCCTGGAGCACTGCTCATCTGTTCAGAGTCAAGTCAAATGCCACTTGCTTCATCCATTTTTTAGATAGATGTTTCCCATGTGCTCTATGAAGCTGTTCCAGGAGCTGGAAATTCCACAATGAAGAAACATCAAATTTCTGTCCTCCTGGAGTTTACTTGCCTCAGCTTCCTCTACAGAACTTCATCTTTCCCTTTTAAATTGCACACTTCTATGACAGACTATTGCAGGACAGTCACTTGTCTGGATGCCTCTCTCTTTCACTTCTGTGGAGAAGGCCGAGGATCTTACTCATATTTAGAGCCAGCTTCTTCATATTCTCCAGGTTTGGAGACAAGGTTGCCTAAAAGATTAGCCTCTGAAACAAAAATGCAGACGTCAACTAGTACATCTGTCATAGAAGCAACTCACCCTGGGATAGGGCTGCTGATGGGTGAATCTAGGGATAGTGGCCAAGATGGGTTACAAAATCAGCATAAGAGGTACTAGTGCATTTTATGCTCGATAAAAATGGGACTGGAGAGTAAGAACTGATTATAGAAACACAAGCAAGAGAGCCATGGCATCTGACAGCTCCACCGGCACTAGAGATGCAAAACCTATGATGGAACAGTTTTCTCATCTGTAAAATGGGGATAACAGCTACCTAATGGGCTGTAGAGATTAAACCAGAGAATCTTTGCAAAGGACAGTGCCAGATACTTGGTAAGATTTCAATATATTGTATTATCATTGCTACTGAAATAATTATTTCAGTGATTCTGAATAGTATTTATTACGTTTTAGATTATTGCTTTCATTATTACTGGTTTGGGGCACTACCTTCTACACCATGTGTTAGGCGGATCTGTTTTAGCCACTTGGGGCTCATTTGGCTGAAGGTACTTGTGTTTGTTCTTTTCTGCATTGCTATAAAGAAATAGCTGAGACCGGGCAATTTATAAAGAAAAGAGGTTCAACTGGCTTATGGTTCTGCGGATGTGCAGGAAGCACGGTACCAGCATCTGCCTGGCTTCTAGTGAGGCCACAGGGAGCTTTTACTCATGGTGGAAAATGAAGTGGGTACCGGCATATCACATAGTGAGAGCAGGAGCAAGAGGGAGAGGAGGTCCCAGACTCTAAATAACCAGATCTCTGAACTCAGAGAGAGAACTCACTTATTCCCAATGGGATGACTAAACCATTCACAAGGAATCCACCCCCATGGTCCAAACACCTTCCACCAGGCCCCACCTCCAACACTGGGAATTGCATTTCAACGTGAGATTTGGAGGGGACAAACGTCCAAACTATATCAGTACTTCAGCTGGGCTGAACTGGGCTTATATTCTGTTCTAGTCCCCAAACAGAGAAAGTGAATCTGAGGATGTTGGCAGCTGACTTCCCAGCCTCATGAGGAGACTCTGTCTGCAAAAAGAAGTTCAAGATGGGAGGCATTAAAAAATACAGACACGGGGTGCGGGGCGCGGCCGGGGCGGAGACTTCGGGACCGGCTGGCGGGCGGCGCCGGGAGCGCGGGGGCGGCGGGCCCGGGACGAGCATGTAGCGGCTGCTTGCGGCGGGGCTCCCGGGGCGGGCCGGGCGGGCCGCGGGAGCCGCACGCGGCGATATGGAAGAGGAGGGCAAGAAGGGCAAGAAGCCTGGAATTGTCTCGCCATTTAAACGAGTATTCCTAAAAGGTGAAAAGAGTAGAGATAAGAAAGCCCATGAGAAGGTGACAGAGAGGCGCCCTCTGCACACTGTGGTGTTGTCATTGCCTGAGCGCGTCGAGCCAGACAGACTGCTGAGCGACTATATTGAGAAGGAGGTAAAGTATTTAGGTCAGTTAACGTCCATACCAGGATACCTGAATCCCTCCAGTAGGACTGAAATCCTGCATTTCATAGACAATGCAAAGAGAGCCCACCAGCTTCCGGGACACTTGACTCAGGAGCATGATGCTGTGCTCAGCCTGTCTGCGTACAACGTCAAGCTGGCCTGGAGGGACGGGGAGGATATCATCCTCAGGGTGCCCATCCATGACATCGCCGCCGTCTCCTATGTTCGGGATGACGCTGCGCACCTGGTGGTCCTGAAGACAGCCCAGGACCCAGGGATCTCCCCCAGCCAGAGTCTGTGTGCGGAAAGTTCCAGAGGCCTCAGTGCAGGCTCCCTGTCGGAGAGTGCAGTTGGGCCCGTGGAGGCATGCTGCCTGGTCATCCTGGCTGCAGAGAGCAAGGTCGCTGCGGAGGAGCTTTGCTGTCTGCTAGGCCAGGTCTTCCAGGTTGTTTACACGGAGTCCACCATCGACTTTCTGGACAGAGCGATATTTGATGGGGCCTCTACCCCCACCCACCACCTGTCCCTGCACAGCGCCAGCCACGTGACCTCTTCCACAGTCACATCTTCCTTTGTCAGCTTCCTCTGCATTTCAGGACTCTTGCAATCACATTGAGCCCACCCAAATTCTCCAGGGTCATCTCCCTATTTCAAGATGACTCTTCTACAAAAGTGGACATTAAGGAGACCTACGAGGTAGAAGCCAGCACTTTCTGCTTCCCTGAATCCGTGGATGTGGGTGGTGCGTCACCCCACGGCAAGACCATCAGTGAGAGTGAGCTGAGCGCCAGTGCCACTGAGCTGCTGCAGGACTACATGCTGACGCTGCGCACTAAGCTGTCATCACAGGAGATCCAGCAGTTTGCAGCGCTGCTGCACGAGTACCGCAATGGGGCCTCTATCCACGAGTTCTGCATCAACCTGCGGCAGCTGTACGGGGACAGCCGCAAGTTCCTGCTGCTTGGTCTGAGGCCCTTCATCCCTGAGAAGGACAGCCAGCACTTCGAGAACTTCCTGGAGACCATTGGCGTGAAGGATGGCCGCGGCATCATCACCGACAGCTTTGGCAGGCACCGTCGGGCCCTGAGCACCACATCCAGTTCCACCACCAACGGGAACAGGGCCACGGGCAGCTCTGATGACCGCTCGGCGCCCTCAGAGGGGGATGAGTGGGACCGCATGATCTCGGACATCAGCAGCGACATTGAGGTGCTGGGCTGCAGCATGGACCAGGACTCAGCATGATGGACAGTGGATGGGGGGCACCCATACCTTCCGCGCAGTCATCGTAGGCCTTCCCAGAAGGAGCTGCCCAGACCTGCGTGTCAGCCCTTGGTGGTGGCCAGGGAGAGGCTCCAGGCGCAGATGGCCCCGGGCGGCCCAGGTCCTCTACTGTGAAGGAGCAGGGAGCTGCCGAGGGACACGAGCCCCAGTGCGGGGTGGAAGGCTCTTTGCCTTGTCCACCAGGGCTCAGCCAAGCCCTGCAGCGTGTCCCTGCTCGGGGAGGGCCCGGCCGAGCTGGCAGGGAGAGCCAGTCCTGTCGGCTGGGCCCTTGGACAGCTGTCAGTTTTGCACATGATGTTCCTACTGTAACTCTCAGAGACCTTAAAAAGAAGTTTACTGCAATGTGAATAATTTAAAAAAAAAAAAAATACAGACACACATACACAAACAAAAACACACAAACGAGCAAAAAATATCCTGATGACACTGCCAGGCTCCCAATGTCCAGATTTGCCTGAAGTTGGATCCACTTTCGGATGTTTGAGTTCCAGAAATTTTTTTTTTTTTTGATAAAATTTGTGTGACTTTAAACCATGGTTTTAAAGCATGTTCAGAGTCATTCCTGCTGCCTGCTGTCCAGGGGTCGGTCACTGGACTTCCTGAATCCTGTTGGTGTCTGCTTGAAGCAAAGACCCCTCGAGCTGTCCTTGTCCAGCCTCCTTCTTTATCCCTCCAAGCGCTTCCCGAGGACACAGGTATTACACTCCTTTCTCAAGAGTATTCCTGTGGCTATAGCTGTCCCAAAGCTCAGCTGCGCAGTGAGGAAGGGACAGGTGACTCATTCTTGCCTTCTCCAGCTGGAGAATGCAGGCTGGGTGGGGGGATATCTGGGATGCAGAGCCGTGTGTGTGTGTGTGTGTGTGTGTGTGTGGTGCCTCTATGCTGAGTTGCTCCCCGCTGGCTCAGAGGTCACACTCCTACTTCAGCTTACCTGCTGTTGGGGCTACACCATGGTCCCCTCCAAAGTCAGGGCTCCTCAGCAGGGAGCTGTTTCAGACACCATACATTTATCCTAAATTTATCTTTTATGACACCTCCTTATCATAGCTGGAGATCCCCAAATGATAGACATAAAATGTGTTATGCCTCTAATTGTAACTTATCGGTGAGGTAGTGGTGGGACATTTTTTGGAATAAGACAAGGGCATGTAGTCCCCTCTGAGGCTGACTTCACAACAATCATCAGATTTAAAGATTGATGCATGTTAGATACTAACTCCTTAAAGTGAGCGTAGACTTTTGATCACCCTTTTGCCAATGAGAAAATGTAAAGAGATTTGTTCAAGTTCACAACAGTTTACTTACCTTGAATTTATTTACTTGAACGCTATGATGGGAGTGCTGATTTTCCTCTGCCAAGCATCCCTTCCTTTGAAAGGTTTCTCTCTTTACTCAGTGTGATGATTCTGGGGGTGCCTCGATCGCAGCACCAGATGCTTCCCAGTTGACCGCAGGGGTGGTAGGTGCTCCAGTCAGGGTGCCCACCCATCAATAATAGTGACTGTAAAGGGTGGGCATGAGACCATGTCATATTGGAACTGGGCATAGACATAGCTGGACTGAGTTTTTATGTTTGTTTCTAGTACTTGTCTCTTGCTGTGTTTTAAATCCACGTTTCTCTGGTTACCATGAAGCTGAGTATCTTTTTTTGGCACAATTCATTGTTATTAATATAACATAAATATTTATTCTAGCTTCAAAGTTGTTATACCTGAAGTTGCTAATTTTAAAAATGAATTTAAAACAATCACTTAATAATTCTGCTTTGACTAAGACAATGAAATGTGACTTTAAGAAACCATATTTAAATTCAGCACCATTTGCTCATAGGTCTTTCAGAATTTGTTCTTAAAGTTTCTGGAACTTTCCTGTTTGTAAACTACAGGAATTACTGAGCTACATGAGAAAGCCTCTCTGGGACAGGCAATGGGAAGTTAAACAAGGATATCAACTCCCGAAAGTGAAGGTAGACTTTTTTTTAGCTGGGCGTGGTGGCACACTCCTGTAATCGGGAGGCTGAGGCAGGAGAATCGCTTGAACCTGGGAGGCAGAGGTTGCAGAGAGCCGAGATCACACCACTGCACTCCAGCCCGGGTGACAGAGCAAGATTCTGTCTCAAAAAAAGAAAAAAGAATGCCTGTCTTTGCATCAGTGAGTGGAACTGCATCATTAGTGGGAAAAACTCAGGACATTGCATGCACCCTTAGCCTTCAGGAAGGAGCTACAGTAAAGAGACACACTTAGCTGAAGGAAAAGAAGGAAGAAAACATAGCTTTCCTTAGAGGTCTCTTTTTTTATCCCAGAAGGAAATCCAAAAGTGTTGCATATCTGGTTGTCTGAAGCCAAACAGAATTTGAAAAGCTATATTATTTGTCAAACTAGGAGTAGTATCAGTTGAGGAAGGAAAATGAAGGATTCAACAGAAGATAAAATTGGAACTCAAGAACTCAAACCATCTTCCTGCCCATCCTCTTTCCTCTCCTTAGGATCGGCCACTCACTTACCACCTCCCACGGGAGTGGCCAAGCTCACTTTAAAGACTCAGTTGAGATGCAGCCTAGAAGCAGGCAGTACATTTTTGGTACCTTCCCACCCAAGATTATTGCATTCGTTTTCTATTGCTACTGTGACCAATTACTGTAGATTTTCTGACTTAAAACAACACAAATTGCCTGCTTGTGGTGGTTTACACCTGAAATCTCCATACTTTGGGAGGCTGAGGAGCGAGGGTCACTTGAGCCCAGGAGTTCAAGACCAGCCTGGGCAACATAGTGAGACCCCATTTCTACAAAAATAGAAAGATTAGCTGGGTATAGTGGTGTGTGCCTGCAGTCCTAGGTACTCGGAGGATGAGGTGGGAGGATTGCTTGAGCCCGGGAGATCGAAGCTGCAGTAAGCAGAGATCACACCACTGCATTCCAGCCTGGGCCACAGAGCTAGGCTTTGCCAACACAAATTTAATATGTTACAGTTCTGGAGGTCATCAAGAGGCTGGCAGAGCTGTGTTCCTTTCCAAATGCTCCAGGAAGAATCTGCTTCCTCACCTTTTCCAGGTTCTAGAGGCTGCCCAGACTCCTTGGCTTATGGTCCCTTCCTCCATCTTCACAGCCAGCCTTGGCCGATCAAGTCTTCTTCCAGTGCATCACCCAATACTGGTTCTCTGCCTCTCTCTTTTACATTAAAGGCCCTTGTAATTACATACATTGGCCTCATCCCAGTAATCCAGGATAATCGCCCTATTTTAAGGTCAGCTCATCAGCAGCCTTACCTCCCCCTTGCCACATAACCTGACATAGTCACAGGTTCTGGGGATCAGGACATGGCTATCTTCAGGAGGACACTCATCTGCCTGCTACAATTATTATTTTGAATGTCCTTATTGCTACAAAACACTACTCTTGTTTTTTTATTTTTATTTTTGAGATGGAGTCTAGCTCTGTTTCCAGGCTTGGAGTGTAGTGGTGTGATCTCTGCTCACTGCAACCTCCACCTCCCAGGTTCAAGCAATTCTCCTGCCTCAGCCTCCTGAGAAGCTGGGATTACAGGCACGTGCCACCATGCCGGGCTAATTTTTGTATTTTTAGTAGGGACGGGGTTTCATCATGTTGGCCAGTCTGGTCTTGAACTCCTGACCTCAGGTGATCCGCCTGCCTCCTCCTCCCAAAGTGTTGGGATTATAGGCATGAGCCACTGTGCACGGCCCAAAACACTACTTTAAGTAGCTACATCATACTTTATTTAAAATTGTCTTGTTGATACACACCTTGCATCTGTTTTTCTTTTCCTGTAATAAGTGATATTACAACAGACACCTTTTAGACAGAATTTTGTATTTCGGATTTTTTTCTAGGATTGTTGCAATAAATCATGTAATATTTTATGACTTAATACCTATAGCTATATTGTTTTCTAAAATAACTACAGTAATATCTTTTTTTTGTTTTTTTCTTTTGAGATGGAGTTTCACTCTTGTTGCCCAGGCTGGAGTGCAATGGCGCAATCTCGGCTCACCACAACCTCCGCCTCCCGGGTTCAAGCAATTCTCCTGCCTCAGCCTCCCGAGTAGCTGGAATTACAGGCGCATGCCACCAGGCCCAGCTAATTTTGTATTTTTAGTAGAGACGGGGTTTCTCCATGTTGGTCAGGCTGGTCTTGAACTCTCAACCTCAGGTGATCCACCCACCTCAGCCTCCCAAAGTGCTGGGATTACAGGCGTGAGCCACTGTGCCCGGCTTAGCTACAGTAATTTCCTACTCATTTCCTGTATATTAGAATATCACTTCAGTAAACCTATGTTGACACTGCCTTTTAGCATTTAACACCGTTTTCATTTTTTTGAATACCATTGAGGCCGAACAATTTCCATGTTGTAAGTTTTAGTGGCAGAGATTTTTTGGCCTTTTTTTGGTGGTCTTATAACTTTATTTGATGTATTCAATGATCAATGGCTACTTCTCATCCACTTTGACTGTCTGTAGACTTTTGAAAGTGGTAACAGGTACACAGGTAATCAAAGTATAGAGCTTGTTTGGTGAATCTTCATCCTAATTACGTTTTCTGGACAACCACACATGGATACAGTAAAGGATATTCCTTATTCCTTCAGCCCAGATAGCTTTGTTGAGTCCGGCATCAATGAGCACATCTGGAGTTCCCATCTCCTTCATGGCAAGTTTCTAGATCTCTCTGAGTGCCCGAGGGGCACACTTTTTGAAGCCCACTCTATGTATGCACTTGTGAATATTGATGGCAGAATGGCCTTTCTTCTCGCTACCTTTGTTTGCTGGAGTCATTCTGCCTGGCCCAAGTTGGAAAGCTGTTTTCGGCTTTCTTCATTCACTATTGCATCTCAGCACCTAGCATGGTGCCTAGCATGTCAGTAAATCGCCAGTGAATATTTGTGGAATGAACGGATGACTGGAAGAGCATACTAAAGTGAGTAAAAGCTGTATTTTTTCCCTTATTTTTTTTCCCCAGAGACAAGGCCTCCCTCTGCCTCTCAGGCTAGAGTGCAGTGGTATCATCATACCTCTCTGCAGACTCGAACTCCCAGGCTCAAGCCATCCTCCATCCTTGGCCTCCCAAAGTGCTGGGATTATAGGTGTGAGCCACTGAGCCTGGCCAGGAGCTTTAAAGTCAAATGTATCTGGCTCCCTGTAATCTTAGCACTTTGGGAGGCCGAGGTGGGAGGATCACAAGGTCAGGAGATCGAGACCATCCTGGCTAACAAGGTGAAACCCTGTCTCTACTAAAAATACGATACAAAAAAATCAGTCGGATGTGGTGGCAGGCACCTGTAGTCCCAGCTACTCGGGAGGCTGAGGCAGGAGAATGGCGTGAACCCGGGAGGCGGAGCTTGCAGTGAGCCGAGGTCATGCCACTGAAACTCCAGCCTGGGTGACAGAGCGAGACTCTGACTCAAAAAAAAAAAAAATGTATCTGGCTCAAGTTTCCAAATGTTTTCCACACAGTGATTTCTTTAATCTTCACAACCATCTTATAAGGTAGGTACTATTTTTGGCATAGTCTCCATCTTTCAGATAAGAAAACTAAAGTATAGAGAAGTTAAGTAACTCTCCCAAAGCCACACAGCAAGTGGAAGACCAGGACTTAAGCCCAGGTGATGAACTGTGGCTGCAGTAGCTAGGTTATTTTTATTTTTATTTTTATTTTTGAGACAGAATCTAGCTCCATCGCCCAGGCTGGAGTGCAGTGACGTGATTTCAGCTCACTGCACCTCCGCCTCCCCAGTTCAAGCTATTCTCCTGCCTCAGCCATGCGAGCAGTTGGGACTACAGGCACGGGCCACCATGCCTGGTTAATTTTTGTATTTTTAGTGGAGACAGGGTTTCCTGATGTTGGCCAGGCTGGTCTCAAACTCCTGACCTCAAGTGATCCGCCTGCCTCAGCCTCCCAAAGTGCTGGGATTACAGGCGTGCGGCCCCATGCCCGGCCAGTAACTATGTTCTTAACACTGCACAGCTTCTCCAGTGTACCAGCGTCTACCTAATAGGATTGTTACCGGGATTAAGTAACAGAATAGAATCAAATGCTTCTATGCCAAAACAGCACTTGACCTATAATAAAGCATAATACATTTTTGCTCTTTTGTCATTCATAGTACTATCTTTTTACTATTGTTACATTTTGTGGCTTGTCTATAGCATTTGCCCTTTGTATATTAGTTTCAAAAGGCTTTAGTTGTCTATTTTTAAGTGGGTTTATATAATAAAAAGTTATTTCTCCTTAAAGCATTCTTATTTTACATATGAAGTATTTGTCCTCACTAGATGAAATGTTATATACCTTGACTCCTGTTTCCATTCCATACGGACTTTAATAAAACAATATTCTGAGAGATTTCCCCTTGTGATTGACACAACTCAAAATAGACCTCCATAGGGAAATACCTGCCACTTACAACCATGCCTTTTTCATTGCGTAACAATGTGAATGTACTTATTGCAACTGAATTGTCACACCTAAAAATGGTTAAAACGATATTTTACTGCACTAGAGTAATAACATCAACAAAACAAAAACACATATTTTTCAAATTTAAGTGGGCCTTAAAAGAGCAGGACTCTAGATCTATAAACATCTCTAGCAGAGGTAAATTTTCTAAAGAGCTTAAAATGTTTTCGTACTGAAAAGATGCCAATGTTATGTATATCCAGCAATTGTGTCCATTAATATTCTCTTGATAATACTTTATCTTTTCCTCATTTTTTTCTTGCATTAAGAAATCAATAACCCTCCCCCACCACACACACACAAAAGAAAAGTGGGTAAAGGGCAAATTTCTGAAATATTATTATTAAATGTTTAAATATTTAGAAGTATTAAAATATGTGCAAGACTTTGCACAACTGTTCTTGTGATTCAGCAAAGAAGAATTTCTCGGCCAGGCGCGGCGGCTCACGCCTGTAACCCCAGCACTTTGGGAGGCCGAGGTGGGCGGATCACTTGAGGTCAGTAGTTCAAGACCAGCTGGCCAAAATGGTGAAACTCCGTCTCTACAAAAATTAGCTGGGTGTGGTTGCATGCGCCTGTAATCCCAGCTGCTCCGGAGGCTAAGGCAGGAGAATCTCTTGAATCTGGGAGGCAGAGATGGCAATTAGCAGAGATGGCGCCACCGCACTCCAGCCTGGGCAACAGAGAGAGAGTCCGTCTCAAAAAAGGATTTCTCATCCATTGCCTGTAGCTAAACATTAGACAGACAGCACCATAGTGTGACAGAAACAATTCTCTCATGTGTCATAGTCAATGAATCATTCAATTAAATAAGCAATTACATGATCATTTCCTGTAGAGGCCGCTGCCATTCATGTCAAAATCATATCATATTGCTTTAGGAGAAAACTTTAAGATGATGTACTAAAATTATTCATTCAGAAACAAAAAATTGTTAAACACTTCCCCTCTATCTCATCACTTTTTTTTTTTTTTTTTTTTTTTTTTTTTGAGAAAGTGTCTTGCTCTGTTACTCCGGCTGGAATGCAGTGGCATCATCATGTCTCACTGTAAACTCGAACTCCTGGGCTCAAGCGATCCTCCCACCTCAGCTTCCTGAGTAGCTGGGACTATGGGTATGCACCACCACACCCGACTAATTTTTACATTTTTTTTTGTAGAGATGAGGTCTCACTATGTTGCACAGGCTGGTCTTGAACTCCCAGCCTCAAGTGATCCTTCTTCCTCAGCCCCGCAAAGTATTGTGATTATAGGCATGAGCCATCGCACCCAGCCTCATCACTTTGAATAATACATTTTAAATCTGTGAACCATTATTTTATGAAGTTATAGAGACTGCTCTAGGGAAAACTAAATGCTATTCCTACTTTAAGGAAAACCATTGTCTAATGATAAACATTTTTTTAAAAAATTATAATTAGCCAGGCATGATGACATAGCCCTGTACTCCCAGCAACTCAGGAGGCCAAGGCACGAGAATTGCTTGAACCCAGGAGGCAGAGGTTGCAGTGAGCTGGGATGGTGCTATTGTACTCCAGCCGGGATGATGAGTGAGACTGTCTAAAAAAAGAAAAAAGAAAGAAAATTCTCAGAAATTATTTCCATAATTAGCAAGTACATAGAATTGATGTATGATGGAAGAGATAGATTCTAAGGTAAATTATCACAATTCTGCAAACTATCCAAAAGTAATATTTTACAACATAAAAGTATTATATATTAAAGCACATTAATCTAAATAGCATTCCCACTAAAAGGAACCAGGGCTGTCTGGAAAAATGGCTAATTTCAGTTTGGGGGCAGGGAAAGTACAACAAGGTAGGCCTGGATCATTTTTGTTCCAGAAGATAAGAAAGTGTTCAAAAACACACGAAGACAGGTAGAAACGGCACAGGAGCCAAGTGCAGTGGCTCACGCCTGTATTCCCAACACTTTAAGTGGTCCAAGTGGGAGGATCCCTTGAGGCCAAGAGTTCAAAAGCAGCCTAGGCAACATAGTGAGACCGTATCTGTATACAATTTTTTTAGAAATTGGCTGGGCATGGTGGTCCACACCTGTTGTCCTAGCTACTTGGGAGCCTGGGGTGGGAGGATCACTTGATCCCAGGAGTTGGAGGCTGCAGTGAGTGAGCCAGTGCACTCTAGCCTGGGTGACAGAGCAAGACTTTGTCTCCATTTAATTAAAAAAAAAAAAAAAAAAAAAGACACAGGAGTCTACTAGAAGAAGCTTCTGCTGGCCAAATTTGGAAAACTTTGAGCATCCAAAAAAAAAAAAAATAGTGTTGGCAATGGATTAAAGCAAATTGAATTAAAACAGGAGTCCAGGATCCTCCAACAAAAGGTGAGGTAAGGAGAGGCTCTTATTTACAGAAGAATCTCAGCTAAGAAATATAGAAGGAATAACTGATTTCAAAATCACTATTACTTCACCAATTTGATAACTGATTGCAGCAAGTATCAACAATGGATGCTAAACCTATAGGTAAAAATTGCTGGGACCCAGTGGATACACACTAACCCAAATATCACAGGTTATTGATTAATTGCAAAGAGGAGAGGAAGATATCTGGCACATAATACCTTAACCAAAGGATCAAATATGACATCCCTGATGTTAGGGCAAACTGACATGACACACCTGCTGGTATGAGAAGAACACACTACCACCTGGGCCGGCCAAAGTGAATAATCTGAATTTAATTCCGAGACAGTCTACAAAACAATTGGCCCGGGCACTTTACAGGTTGTATCTCAAAATAAAAAAAAAAAGCAGCAGAACCGCTTGAAATTAAAGGAGATGAAAGCTACATGATGTTAAATGCAGTACCTGATCGTAGACTGAATCCCTGATTTTTTAAAAAAGAAGAGTTTATGAACAGCATTATTGTGACAACTGGTGAAACTTGATTATTGGTGGTTATTTTAAATATTCCAATAGTAAATAAATTTTTGATAATAGTATATCAATGTCAAATTTCTTGAATATGGTCAAGGTGAAGTGGTTATATAGGAAAAGATCCTTTTTCTTAGGATTTAGGAATTAAATAGGAATATAGCATAATGAGGGAAGTTCTTTGTGCTATTCTTTTTTTTTATATACTTTAAGTTTTAGGGTACATGTGCACAACATGCATGTTTGTTACATATGTATACATGTGCCATGTTGATGTGCTGCACCCATTAACTCGTCATTTAACATTAGGTATATCTCCTAATGCTATCCCTTCCCCCTCCCCACTGTGATATTCTTTTGACATGTCTACAGATTCAAAATTTTTCAAAAGAAAACGGGAAAAATTACATTAAAAAAACTCTAGTAAAAGGTTGTTTACTATGCATGTTTGATTTATCCATATTTTTGCTTAACATTGTCTTTGTCTTACCTTGTCGACATAAAATGAGGAGGCTGTGGCACAAAATAAGATTTAAGGAGTTCACCTGAGCCAAAGTGTAGACAGCTGCCCAGAAGATTTAGACCCAAGAAACCTTGAATGTGAGCTCCGTCCAGCCTTTGCTACAAGCAAGTTTTTAAAGGCAAAAAAGAGGGATGGGAAGTGAGCTCATACAAAGTTGCTGTAAGGAATTCTGTTTGGTTTACAGAAATAACAGGGATTAGTGATTGGCTATACACTGCTAAACTATAGGGTGTGGCTTATAGTGTCCAGTGTGGCATTATTAGGGTAATTTATAGCTACTTGTGACAATAGCAAACAGTTTCAAGAGATAAATACAGAGCTTAAGGGGGACATGATTGCTGTCTCATTTTAATGGCTCTCTGGTCCTGATAATTTAAAAGGACTCGCATTCCTCAGATAATAGATTTTTTCTAAGCCAGGCATTGTGGCTCAATCCTATAATCCCAGTGACAAGCAGGAGGCTGAGGTGGAAGGATCGCTTGTGTTCAGCAGCAGCCTGGGCAACATAGGGAGGCCTCGTTCCCCATAACCCCAAATGTAAAGAATTAGCCAGGCATGGTGGTTCACACCTGTAGTCCCAAGCTACTCAGGAAGCTGAGGCAGGAGGACCCCTTGAATCTAGGAGTTTGAGGCTGCAGTGAGCCATGATCGAACCACCGCACTTCAGCCTGAGTGGCAGAGTGAGACCTCAACTCTTGAAAAAAGAGGAAAGAAAGAAGGTTGTTTTGTTTTGTTTTGTTTTGTTTTGAGACAGAGTCTTGCTCTGTCACCATGCTGGAGTGCACTGGCAGGATCTCCGCTCACTGCAAACTTCACCTCCCGTGTTCAAGCAATTCTCGTGCCTCAGCCTCTGGAGTAGCAGGGATTACAGGCACGTACCACCACACCCAGCTAATTTTTGTATTTTTAGTGGAGAAGGGGTTTCATCATGTTGGCCACGATGGTCTCGATCTGCTGACCTCATGATCCACTCGCCTAAGCCTCCCAAAGTGCTGGGATTACAGGCGTGAGCCACCGAGCCCAGCTTTTCTTTTCTCAAACTTGTCTTGTGAAATTTTATGTTGAGGCTCGTAAGTTATTTTCTAGTACTTTAAACACAGTAATTATTTTGGACCACATGTAATAGACAATTAATGCAGCTAAATTCCCCTGGCCTGAAGTTTATGCTTTTGGTAAATTAAGGAAATTGTAAAGAAATTCCCCTGGCCTGAAGTTTATGCTTTTGGTAAATTAAGGAAATTGTAAAATTCTACCTTGTTGGAATTTGGCCATAATGGGCCATCATGTTGCATGGCTGGATGGTGAATGAGAAGATGAAATTGGGGTCAGGAAATTTTAAACCTGGAAGAGATCTTAAACCTTGGCCAAATTAAATTTACCAGACTTCAATTGAGAAAAGAACAATTCATGAACTGGGCAGCCTTCTCAGCCCAGAGGAGGCTCAGAGAGACTCCAGTGCAGCCACGTGTTGGAAAGAGGTAAATAGAAAAAGGAAAGTGACGAACAGAAAATGGAAGTGAGGTACGGAAACAGTCAGATTGGTTACAGCTCTGTGTTTGCCTTATTTGAACATGGTTTGAACAGTTGGCCCCCTTTAAGCTGCCAAACTTGGTGATTGGCACAAGAGTAGGTTACAGTCTGTTTACTCTTCCATTTAGGTTATGGTTCACTATGTACACAGAAACCTTTAGGCCAAAGTTAAAATATGTAAGCAGGCTGCTTTGGGCTAAACCCGCTTTAATAGTTATGAATGCAGCATGGTCTTGCTCTTATGTGGCTCAGTTTCTGCTGGGCCATTCTGACACATGTGCCACCTGGTAATGACCTTTGATCTGAGGGGATTGGGAGATCCTTGATAAATAGTATCCTCTTCTGTCCTGCCAGGGGAAAATTCTAAGGTGAATTATACGTGGCTCCTCAGACTTTCCAGCAGGATTAAACTCCAGTTACCTAGAGCAACAAATAGTTTGAAAATGCACCCTTCCCCTATTTCATCCTGTCCAGTCCTTCCCACCATTAGAACCACTTCCTAACATCAACCATCTGCATGGGAGCACATTTCTCAGGCTCTGCTTGAAGACACCCACACTCCAAAGAGCCTTTCCTGGTGCCTCTGAGTCCTGGGCTTCTCAGTTTCTCTAGATAATTGTCTTACTTCTCATGGTGGCCTGCTCTGCCAGGATTAGGAGCACATCCAAATTCCCTGCCAAGGAAGTGGAAACTCTATCATAAGTTTACCACCTTGAAAATATCGGTGGACATTTGCTGTCTCCTTTTCCCATTCTCTTTGCTCTTGTAAGTTTCAATATTTTAATTTTGTATTGTTATTTTAGCTGGAGAACACTGCAATATACAATAACCAAACTTTTTTTAAAACTCACAGATGGACTCAATAGCAGAATGGAAATGACAAAGTGAAGATTTAATGAACTTGAAGACAGAACAAAAGATATGACTAACCTAATGACAGAGAAAGAAAAAAAAACAGAGCTTCAGGTTTCAGGTATTATTGGGACTATAACAAAAGATCAATCATTCATATCATTTGCCATTTTTTGGCACCTTTTGAAATGTTCTTATGGTATTTCTCCTTTTTGTGTTGTTACGTTGTTGCTAATATGGTGAATTGCATTGACTGATTTTTTTAAAAACAGCAGGCCAAGCTTGCATTATCTTAGTGAGGATATATTACCCTTTTTGTTTATTAGTTGGATTTTATTTGTTAATATTTTGCTAATCTTTACAGCTATATTCATGGAGATATTGAAGGAAATGACATATAATAGAAAAATATGAAAGTAACAATAATCTGGATTTAAATGCATGTGTTATAGTAACAAAGACCAAGGAACACTTGACTGTTAAGAAATGCAGACATGTATTATGTTTTTTATCTTGAATGGGGGTAGAGAGTTGGGCATAGTACCATGTCACTTTTGGCTTTGTCATTTAGAGAAATGCTGATTTATTTGAAAAGTTTAAAGGTACTCACTGGCAGAATTTAAAAAACAGTTATGAGACAAAATAACACAAGAAAGATCAGCTATCAGTTATAACAATGAGTATAAATAAATTAAACTCCTTATGAGAAGACAAAGATTCTCAGACTGACTCGAAAAAACAGCATCCAACTCCAAGTGTATGGTATTTTATAGGGTTATCATTAAAAACAAGTATCAGAGGCCAGATGCGGTGGTCCAAGCCTGTAATCTCAGCACTTTGGGAGGCCGAGGCAGACAAGGCATTTTTGTACAAAAAATACAAAAACTAGCTGGGTATAGTGGTGAATGCCTGTAATCCCAGCTACTCGGGGGACTGAGGCAGGAGGATCACTTGAGCCCGGGAGGCGGAGGTTGCAATGAGCAGTGACTGCGCCACTGCACTCCAGCCTGGGAGACAGAGCAAGACCCTGTCTCAAAAAAAAGAAAAAAAAAAAAAATCAGAAAACATTAAAAGTGCTTTCTTTCCTAGTTTTCTAACAAAAGTGCAGATGCTGAATTTTTTTATGCTTTCTTAAATACGCTGCTTTAAAAAAAACTGTATTGGACTATTAATATAACAAATTATAGTAACACATTTTCTCTCTTTCTTTTTTATTTTTGAGGCAGAGTCCTGCTCTGTCACCCAGGCTGGAGTGCAGTGGTGCAATCTCAGCTCACCGCAACCTCCCCCTCCCAGACTCAAGCGATTCTTGTACCTCAGCCTCCCAAGTAGCTGGGATCACAGGCACCACAGCTGGCTAATTTTTGTATTTTTAGTAGAGACGGGGTTTTGCCATGTTGGCCAGGCTGGTCTCAAACTCCTGATCTCAAGTGATCCTCCCACCTCGGCTTCCCAACGTGCTAGGATTACAGGCGTGAGTACCACACCCTGCCAGTAATACATTTTTTACTACTGAATTATCCTGTAGTTTCTGATATAAATAAGAAAAGAAAACATGGCCAAAGATTTATCAAACATGCCTAAACAAAAAGTAAATACATAAAGCAATGATAACAATACTAATATACACAGAAGAAATCAAGGCAAAAGCCTCAAATGAGATACAAATGGCTATTTTATTTCACTGTATTTTTTGCTTATTTCTTTATCTTTTAGAGAGAGAAACTATACTCTAGGAAGCAGAGATAATACAGAACCTTATAAAATTTAAAGTTTAATTTTACTTTTGCCACACCCATGAACCCAGCTGTTCCTGAAAGGAAACCAGTGTCCCATACGTTAATAAAGGTTACACTTCATGTACTTGGAAACAGTGAATACTATTGTGTCCAAATATAAATGCGGAAGAAGAAATGAATAGCATGCTACAGGATTTATTTATTTTTAGAGAGGGGGGTCTCACTATGTTGCCCAGAGTGAAGTCCAGTGGCTGTTCACAGGCCTGATCTCCTGGGTTCAAGCAATCCTCCCACCTCAACCTCCCAAGTAGCTGGGACTATAGTACAAGATATTTTAATGTATCATTCTCAGTCTCTGACAAATTTCACAAGCAACAAATAAACTAGACTATGGATGTTATAGTAAAATCAGCAAACTTACTTTAATAGCTGCATGTTATGTTGTACAATGGAGAATATACTTTTTTCCCAATGTAAATGAAATGTATTAGTCAACAAAGAAAATACTGATAAAATTTAACAGCAGAAAACATATAGCACACATTATCTGACCACAATGTGCTAAAACAAAAAACTAGTAATGAAATTTTAAATTCTAAAGAATCAAGATACTTGGAATTTTAACTATAAATGTATTTAAACATTAATATGCATTACATAGAGGAAGAACTTCTAGATTCTAGAATCAATTTCCTTCAAATTTTTTTCTCGTAGACTTATGTACACAAAAAATTATGAATTGAGCTTCAGTTTTACAATGATACAAGAAAAACACTGATTTTTATCCCATGAAAAAAGGCATATAGATTTTGTTTGTTAACCTTATGAAGTTATAGACCGCATGAAGTTATATATAAAAGTACAGTGGACATGCTACTCATGGAAGAAAGTGGCATTTTCCTTGAACGGATTTGTTTTTTGCTGATCTTTGTCATCATGGCCATTGAAATTAGTAAGAGAAAAAAGAAAAAAATGAAATAGCAAACACTTCAACAATTATCTGGCATGTATACCAATAATCTATTAGCTGTAAAGAAAGAGAAGTAAGGCTGGGCATGGTGGCTAACACTTATAATCCCAGCACTTTGGGAGGCCAAGGCAAGAGAATCACTTGACGCCAGGAGTTTGAAGCCAGCCTTGGCCAACATAGCAAGACCTCATCTCTAAAAAAAAAAAAAAAAATTAACCTTTAAAACAGAAAAAAAAAGAAGAAATAGAAGAGACGAGAGACTCAATAAACAAAAAGCTTGTCAAGATGTGGCTAAATTAAATAATATTTTCCCAACATGATAATATTATTTTGACATCATATTGTACAGAAAGAAGTGGCAGGGTTTTTGTTTTTGAGTCAACACCTCTTGCTACCATGAGATCACATCAATTGTGGCTTCCACATCCATTTTCAATGGTGCCTGCAAGGGTGTTTGATGAGCAGCGAATTAAATGAGGATTTGCTCTTTCCCCACGACAAAGCCTGTTGCTCTAAGTGAACTTTCATTAGTTTACAGCTGTGTGACTTTCAATCTTTTTCTTTTCTTTTAATTAATTTATTTTTTATTTTTGTAAAGACGGGGTCTTGCTATGTTACCCAGGCTAGTCTGGAATTTGTGGACTCAAGCAATCCTCCCATCTCGACCTCTCAAAGTGCTGAGATTACAGAAGTGAGCCACCATGCCCGGCTGTGTCTCTCAATCTTAAACTGCACCAGAGAAACAGTCTGCCCTGAGGACTTCACATTAATATGATTGTTGTTTTAGTGGTTGACTCACTTCTCAGAATTTACCTCTGTCTGAGTTGATGCCAGAGTCTCCTGGGTTGTGACTTCACAAATGAGACACCGGAAGAAATGGTGCTGTCACCAGGAGTCACAGACTAATGAAGTGGAATGGAGGGGCCCATTTGGGTTTTCTCCTTTGTGGTTCTTTGTATATTTAGGCTTTCTACAATGTTTCCCATGACTAGTCTACATTTACTCTGTTTTATAGGATAGGTTTTGTTTTTGTTGTGTTTCAAGAACTTATTTAATGAGTTATGTAATGAGTCTTCTAATTTATTATTTTGTTTTGTTGCTATTCATTCTTTTTTAAAAAAAATAGAATATTGCTGTCATCCTTTAAACATTTTTTTATTTGCTTATTGAATTTTTAAAAAACCCTAGCACCCCACTTTTAGTGTAATAACTATTTCAACATTTTCTGCAGAATCAGAGGAGATCTGTAGGGAGGAAACTGTCATTTTATGACACTAAAGCCTTCCCTACCACTCAAAGGAAACTGTCTCCAGCACCACAGTTCTATAGATTCTCCTGTCTCTGCTTTTTTCCTGGAGCTCCTTAAATCTGTCACTGCATTAAAATATTTCATATTGTTCTCATTTGAATTTTTTTCCTTTTCCTTTTACAGGAGTAAAGTTCTTATTAGGAGTTGCATAGTTTCTAAATTCCTACATGTCAGGAGAAACCTTTTTGCCTTCTCCCACTTTGATGCTAATAAGATTAAAAATAGAAGTCTAGCTTCAAAAGTTCCATGGAAGGGAAGAGAGAAGGAAAGGGAAAGGAGAAAGGAGGGGAAAAAAGGGGATAGAATTAAACTGGCCCAAAAATTCCATGACATTCTTGAATAACTTATGATTGCCCCAGGGCCCTTGTTTTGGTTGTGTATGCTACATAATAATCCTAAAACTTACTGGCATAAAGCAAAGCCCATTTATTTTACTATCTCCAACGATTCTGTGGGTTAACTGGGCTCAGTCAGGCCGGTTTTCTGTCCCCAGTGATGTGGGCTGCTTCTGAACTCATCGGGGCTTTCCACTGGTTGACACTATTCTGATGGCTCCCTCCAATGCTGGCAGGGATGCTGGCTGTTGGCTGGAGGACCCTCACTTGGCCCTTCTATGTGGCTTCTGCTTTCCACAGCATGACAACTGGGGCTGAGAGTTTCCAGAGGAAGGAAGTGGAAGCTGTCCATCCTCTTCAAGGCCAGGGCTGGAACTGGGGTGCTGCCCTTCCCTCTCCAGTGCTTTGAATTTGTTGGCTATAGAGCTTCTCCAGAGGCATCTTCAGGAAAATTCTCTCTTCCATCTGATATTTTGGACTGTGGTATTTTCCCTCTTTTTGGTCCTGAAAACTTGTCTGTATCTTGCATATTTACTTGTAGCTTTGTAGTCTGCTCTCTTTCTTTGCTTTCCAGCACTCTGCCATTTTATTGCTTTGGCATCTTTTTTAAAATTTATCTTTCTTTGAGACAGGGTCTTGCTCTGTTGTCCAGGCTTGAGTGCAGTGGCCCAATTACGGCTCACTGCAGCCTCAACCTCCCAGGCCCAAGTGAAGTGATCCTCCTACCTCAGCCTCCTGAATAGCTGGGACCATAGGCATGTACTGCCACACTTGGCTAATGTTTTGATTTTTCATATAAACGGGGTCTCCCTATGTTGCCCAGGCTGGTTTTGAACTCCTGGGTTCTAGTGGTCTTCCTGTCTTAATCTCCCAAGGTGCTGGGATTACAGGTATGAGCCACCATGTCTGGCCTCCATTTGTAAATTATTAATTTGGTTCTTCTTTTGGACAGCAGTTGTTTCACGTACATTTTTTCAGGAAGATTTTATTAATGCTGAACTTATAAAGTTCTTGCATATGTATCTGTCTATATATATATATATATATTTATTTATTTATTTATTTATTTATTTATTTTTGAGACAGAGTCTCGCTCTGTCACCCAGGCTGGAGTGCAGTGGCACAGTCTCGGTTCACTGCAACCTCTGCCTCCTGGGTTCAAGCGATTCTTCTGCCTCAGCCTCCCAAGTAGCTGGGACTACCAGCGCTTGCCACCACGCCCAGCTAATTTTTGTATTTTTAGTAGAGATGGGATTTCACCATATTGGGCAGGCTGGTCTCGAACTCCTGAGCTTGTGATCTGCCCGCCTCAGCCTCCCGAAGTGCTGGGATTACAGGCGTGCGCCACC
Source organism: Pongo pygmaeus (assembly GCF_028885625.2). Classification (NCBI taxonomy): domain Eukaryota; kingdom Metazoa; phylum Chordata; class Mammalia; order Primates; family Hominidae; genus Pongo; species Pongo pygmaeus. The sequence goes on along the minus strand of NC_072390.2, from coordinate 31,899,666 downwards.
GCGCCTGGCCAGTTCTTGCATATTTAAGAATGTATTTCCCATGCTTTTAAAATTGAAAGATATCCTGGCTAAGTAAGAATTCTTGTGTTCTATTTTTTCTTCTCAACATTTCCCATTATATTGTCCATCTAGTGTTGCTGTGGATGGAAGTCTAAAGCCTGCCTGATATATATTCTTTCCCTTTAAAGTTGATAAGTTTCTTCTGCCTGGATGCTTGCAAGACTTTTCCTTATCCTTGAAATTACTTCATCAGGATATGTCTTAATCTTGTTAGAACTCATCAGTTTTTTCTCCATACATTGTTTCAACCTGAAGATTTAGATCTTTTCTTTCAGGAGAATTGCCTATGAAATCTTTGAATACTTTTCTGTTTCATTTTTGTTGGTTTTTCCCTGGGAATGCGTATTATGTGTGTGCTGAATCTTCCTTGTTTCTTTTCACATCTGTGACTCAGATGTTAGCTAAAGTCACTTGGCCCTTTGAGATCTAGATAACTGGTTAAGTCCCAGCCAGCTCCAAGACCTATAAAAACCATAGACCTCACAATTTCAACTAAATCCTGTCTCTGTTTCTCTTCATATTCCCACAGCTATAAAACTTATACCTTTTTTTTTTAAATTGGTTTTCCCAAGAAAGCAACTAACACCAGCTTCCCTAAGCTTTGAGGGTTTGTGACCTTCTGTTCCTTGTTTCCTCTCTCATAGACAGTGGCCCCAGTCCCAAATTCTGCCCCCATGTGTGTGCAGAGTAACTTCTCTCTTTCCTTAAAACCTTCTTACCAACTTACCAAGCCTGGAGTTGGGAGTGGGGTGGGCTTGGGGAACTTAGGACTCATTTCTACCCTTACAATCTGCTCAACTGAAGGCTTTAGTTACAGGTGCATTCAGGTGTTCAAATGATGTCATCAAGATTCTATTTCCCACTCTTCCTCTCAGGTTATGTTTGTCTCTGCCTCTTTTTGCATTTGGCCTCACTCTTTCCTGACACAAATATGTTCATTACATGTGGCAGGAGAGATGGCTGCTGGTAGTCCCAATCTTGTGTGTAAACTTACAATTCATGGTATGAAAGCGAGACACTCCCTCCCTTTCCCAGTATTTCCTATATTAAATTTCTTGAAAGAAATATGACTGGACTTGATTGGGTCAATGCCCAATTGTATTGTGTAAACATGGCTGGGGTGATGTGGTTGGACGGGGGTGGATTGTATACCCACCCCATAGCCAGGCCCGTGGGAATCATATGGGATCTGTGAAGACCAATTCTCCAGTGTAAAGAGGAGTGTTTTGTTGAGAGGACAAAAGCAACAGATGTCTACCACACCTCACACTCTTTGGTATGGAAATGTGCCCTAGCTGTATTCTCTTTCCTTCCCCTGGATCATCCTGCCTCTAGTTAAGAGTTATTTTCAGGGCCTTTCAGAGCCTTTCACATATATATATATATATATATATATATATAAAAAACAGGATATATATATATATATATATATATAACAGGATATATATATATATATCCTGTTAAAGATTTGGGGAACTTGCATGAGCTTGCATTTTCATCTCTCTTGTGATTCTTTTTTTCTTTTTCTGTCTTCCCAGTAGATTTCAAGGAGAGGAGTTAACAGTGGGAAGTTACTTTTATGAAAGGTCTTATGTTTGTTTTTATTTTGCTTGCCTGTGAAATACGGTGGAATAAATAAGAATGGGGGAAAAGACTGAAGGGAAAATGACCTCATAAATGCCAATCTTTCAGAGAGAAATTAGAGTTGCTGCAGTGGTTTCACATACAAGGGGCTCAGTGAATAACAACAGGTCAATTCCATGGGTAAAAATGCCCAATCAGCTAGATATCTGAGTCAAAGAAAAATCTTGCTTTGAAGCTATTCATTGAAAGCAATACACACGTGTTGAGCACTTAAAGATGAGCTAACTACTGAATATAAACATGGATGATTAAAACAGACTATGTCTTAAGAGCTTAAAACCTTGCTTTTGTGTTGTATAAATCTTTTACTTCCTCTATGCACTCCATTCTTTATTATAAGTGATGATTTTAGAAAATTTCACAGTATTTCTTTTCTTTTTTAAAAAATACTTTTATGTGTAATATAGCCACCATTTATTGAGGTCCTGTTGTGTTATATACACTTTATATATACTATCTCTAATCTTCTACAGATGAGAACAGAGGTTTTGTTTTTCGTTTGTTTGTTTGTTTTTTGACAGAGTTTCACTCTTATTGCCCAGGCTGGAGTGCAATGGCGCAATCTCGGCTCACTGCAATCTCCACCTCCTGGATTCAAGCCATTCTCCTACCTCAGGCTCCCGAGTAGCTGGGATTATAGGCATGCACCACCACACCCGGCTAATTTTGTATTTTTAGTAGAGATGGGGTTTCTCCATGTTCATCAGGCTGGCCTCTAACTCCAGACCTCAGGTGATCCACCTGCATCCGCCTCCCAAAGTGCTAGGATTACAGGCGTGAGCCACTGCGCCCGGCTGAGAACAGAGGTCCAAGGAGTTATGTTGATTCCTCAAGATCAAGTGGCAGAATTTAAATGAAATGAAAGCAGTTTCGCAGAGATATCTGCACTCCCGTGTTTATTGCAGCATAAGTCACAGTAGCCAAGGTACAGAAACAACCTATACAAATGTGGATGAATAAATGGATGAAGAAATTGTGGTATATATGTGTACTGGAGTTTAAGAAGGAAAGAAATCCCGTCGTTTGTGACAATCTGGAGGATATTATGCTAAGTAGAGTAGGCCAGACACAGAAACGTCCCATGATCTCCCTTATATGAGGAATCTAACAGAGTCAAGCTCATAGGAGCCGGGGAGTAGAACAGTGGTTGCCAGGGGCTGAGGGGTGGGAAAAATGGGAGATATTGGGCAAGAGGTGTGAAGTTTCAGTTAGAAAATGAGTAAGTTCTGAAGATCTAATGTACAGTCTGCTGACTATGGTTGACAATACTGTATTATCTACTTGAAATTTGCAAAGACGGTGGATCTTATATGTTCTCATCACACCACACAAATGGTAGCTATGTGAGGCAAGATCGTATTGTTAATCAGCTTGATTATGGCAATCATTTCATGATGTATTTCATGATGTATATCAAAACATCGCATTATACCTTAAACACATACAACTTTTCTTTGTCAGTTACAGCTCAACAAAGCTGAGGGGCAAAACCAACTGGCAGAGCCAGGTTGGGAGCTGTAATCTCCAGTCTTTCTCCAACTCTGGTTTCTCCCTCAAAGCTTTTCTTTGCATGTTCTCATCTCTGGCTCCCTAGGGTAGCTGCCTCCTACTCTCATGGTTCCTCTTTGTGACCCAGTTTACCTTCTCCCACTGGCCAACACCACAGTATCTGGCCTGTCTTGGGTCAGGTGTCCATCCTTGGTCCAATCAGCTGTGAGTGGTGTGGGAGGGCTTATTAGAGGCAGAAGTCTCCTTAGAAGAGGATGTGAATGCTCATTCTCTCTCCTGCTGCCATGTGAAGAAGGGCATGTTTGTTTCCCCTTCCACCATGATTGTTTCTGTTCCAGCCCAGCTCCTGGACTGGCCCCATGTTCTGGCCCTAAGGGTTTCAATCCAAGCATCATTCACTGTCGCACATGTTTGGCAGCAGGACCCAGCTCACTGTCTCAGGTAAGCCCAAGGCTCCCCGTTTGGTCACTCTGTTCCTGCCTTCCTCTGAGGAGCTCCAAGCTAACAAGGCCACCCTAGTGTGTCTCATGAGAGACTTCTACCTGGGCACCATGACAGTGGTCTGGAAGGCAGACGGCATCATCATCACCCAAGATGTGGAGACCACTAAGCCTTCCAAACAGAGCAAGAAACAGGCCAGCAGCTACCTGAGCCTGATGCCTGAACATTGGAGATCCCGCAGCAGCTACAGCTGCTGGGCCATGCATAAAGGGAGCACCCTGGAGAAGGCAATGGCCCATACAGAATGTTGTTAGGTCCCTGGCCCTCACCCCACCCATGGAGGCCTGGAGCTGCAGGATCCCAGGGGACGGGTTTCTCCTCTCCTCCCATCCCAAGTCATCCAGCCCTTCTCCCTGCACCCAATAAACCCTCAGTAAGTATCCTCATTGTCAAACAGAAAAACAAAAACAAAAACAAAAAAAGAAGAAGATGTGAATATTAGTGAAGACCACTGGCCTTCAACACAGATACACCTGAATGCATGATTTCATTAACTTGTTAATATGACTTTATTGGATTTTGTGTCATAGCTGGCAGAGGACTTGCCAAGAGTCATCTCATGCAGATGACAAAGCTAGCCAATATCTGAATGAGATCAGTATTGAAAAGTGACAGGCCAGGCTTGGCAGCACACACCTGCAGTCCCAGCTACTCAGGAAGCTAGACGGGTGGATTGCTTGAGCCCAGGAGTTGGAGTCCAGCCTGGGCAACATAGTGAGACCTGACTCTATTTTTTTATTTTTACTTTTAATTTTGGGGGTAAATGTAGGTATATATATTTAATGGAGTACATGAAATGTTTTGATACAGGCAGGCAAAGACTTCAACTCTTAAAAAAATGACAATCTAAATGTCAAAACACAGAGTGGTTAAGCAATTATAGTATATGTTGTGATATTAAATAATCTTCAAGAGTTATATTTTCTTTTCTTTTTTTCTTTCTTTCTTTTTTTTTTTTTTTGAGACAGAGTTTTACTCTTGTTGCCCAGGCTGAAGTGCAATGGCGCCATCTCGGTTCACCACAACCTCTGCCTCCCAGGTTCAAGCAATTCTTCTGCCTCAGCCTCCCGAGTAGCTGGGATTACAGGCATGTGCTACCACGCCCAGCTAATTTTGTATTTTTAGTAGAGATAGGGTTTCTCCATGTTAGTCAGGCTGGTCTCGAACTCCCGACCTCAGGTGATCCGCCCGACTCGGCCTCCCAAAGTGCTGGGATTACAGGCGTGAGCCACTACGCCCAGCCAAGAGTTATATTTTCAAAAGATTTTGATTACATGGAGAAATTCCCAAAATATACTGAGTGAAAAAAAAAGAAAAAAAGAAAAGCACAATAAAATTCTAAATGCATCATATGTAAATGAACATAATGTGCCTTTTTAATGATTAGAAGGTAATATGAAGTTAAAAAGCGGATAAAGGTCAGGGCACAGTGGCTCACACATGTAATCCCAGCACTGTGGGAAGCCAAGGCAGGAGGACGGCTTGAGCCCAGAAGTTCAAGACCAGCCTGGGCAACATGGTGAAACCTCATGTCTACCAAGTAATACAAAATTAGCTGGGTGTGTGGCACGTGTCTATAGTCCCAGCTGCTCAGGAGGCTGAGGTAGGAGGATGGCTAGAACCTGGGAGACTGAGGCTGCAGTAAGCCAAAATTGTGCCACTGCACTCCAACCTGGGTAACAGGGCGAGAGCTTATCTAAAAAGAAAAAAAAAAAAAGAAAAAAGGAAAAAAGGGAAATCGAGATAATCAAAAGAATTCTAGAAACAGGAAAGAAAGGCAAGAAAACATAGGCTTCTTGGCATCGGTGTCAAGAACCAGAGGTAAAGAGATTCCAGAGCAGACAGACAAATGATAGATTTTTATATTTTGGTAAAAATATTTGGTAGCAGAGTTAGCTGCCTTTGTTGGGTTTATGATTCTTAAGCTTACTAAGTATGTTGGCATAGGGAGGGTGATGCTTTCCCAAGTATCTCTGACTTTTGGAGAACTTTCCTCTCTCGGCTGGAATACTAGGCTGATCGTCTGGCTTACAAAGTAGCCCCCTGTTTAGATAAAGTGAAATGTTGATCTCAGTTACCTCATTCACCTCCAAGTTCACCATGGAAGCTCTGAAACTTCAGAGCAGAGAAAGCAAACCCTAAACTGTGCTCACCTTGCTCTAGCAAAAAGAAACCAAACAGGTTCAACCTGTAACTGCCTATAGACCTTTCCCATTTCCTCACCCCAGAGAGTTTTGAGATCATTCCACAAAGATACCAGCTTTTCATATTTGGGCCTAAACGAAATGCTCAGGTCCCAGGACCTCCTACGCTTATAAATTGGCTCCAAGACACAACGCCTCTACTGTTTGCTTCTGACTGTCACACCCACATACATTTTGAGGTTGTGGAGGTAGATTTTTGTGGATAAGGAAGGAATACATTCCATAAACACAAACTGGAAAACCATTGATTAGATGGAACAGGGAAGAAAGTCTAGGAAAGAAGGCAGGCCACAAGCTGGATATGAGTCAACAAAGCAACAGAAACGGGCACACACACAGTGTTTGAGGATGTTCAATGAAAGCATTGTCTGTAAGACAATTCTGTTTCTTTCTCTGGCCCTCTCTAGTGAAGACACAAGTCGAGTATTGTTGCAGACAGAACCACAATGATAGCAGAGAGTCGGGAAAACAAACTGTGAGGACAGAGTGAATAAAAACTAAGATGGTTATACAAGTGCAATAGTAATCAATAAATATATGAGTGCTTGCATTTAAAGAAATAGCAAGGTAGTGAGAAGGGAATAATTGTGGGGATTAGTTCCCACCATTTACTGGCAGAAGCATAAGGTCCAATGATCAAATTCAAAGGTTTAAGTCAAGCATTCTGAGCTTAAGGGGAAGGGAAAAGTCTCCCCCAGTCTGGGATAAGCTCTACCTTCAAGCTGTTCGGATGAAATAGTGGTTAACATTTGTTGCATTATGCCATTGTCATGCACCCTCCCAAAGCCTTAGATGTATTAGCTTATTGACTCCTCACAGAAACACTATGAAACAGGTGTGATTGGATGCACATTTGACAAATTATGAGACTGAGATAAATAAAGTTTAAGTAGCTTAACCAAGGTCTTGCTGCTAGTGTCAGGACAAGATTTTTAATTGAGGAACCCAGCTGTTACCCAGGAGGCTGGCGCTCCAGTTTTCTTTCTTTCTTTTCTATATATATATATACTTTTTTTTTTTTTTTTTTTTTTTTTTTTTTGACAGGGTCTTGCTCTGTCACCCAGGCTGGACTGCACTGGTGAGATCTTAGCACACTGCAGCCTCTAGCTCCTGGGTTCAAGCAATTCTCATGCCTCAGCCTCCTGAGTAGCTGGGATTACATGTGTGTGCCACCATGCCCAGCTAGTTTTTCCTATTTTTTAATAGAGACGGATTTCACTGTGTTACCCAGGCTGATCCTGAACTCCTGGCCTCAAGTGATCCACCCACCTCGGCCTCCCAAAGTGCTGGATTGCAGGCATGAGCCACCGAGCCCAGTTGGAGCTCCAGTTTTCATACAATGCACACACTTGAAAGCTTGCTATTTGGCCTCCCCTTTTAGTTTATTATTGTGATAGTTAATTTCACATGTCTTAAAATTACTTAATTGTGCCAGGGGTGCTCAGATTAAATATTGTTCTGGGGGGCTGGGCATGGTGCCTCACACCTGTAATCCTAGCACTTTAGGAGGCCCAGTTGGACAGGTCCCCTGAGGTCAGGAGTTCGAGACCAGCCTGGCCAACATGGTGAAACTCTGTCTCTACAAAATACAAAAATTAGCCAGACATGGTTGTGGGTGCCTGTAATCCCAGCTACTTGGGAGGCTGAGTGAGGCAGGAGAATCGCTTGAACCCAGGAGGCGGAGGTTGTAGTGAGCTGAGATCGCACATTGCACTCCAGCATGGGCGACAAGAACAAAATTCCATCTCAAAAAAAAAAAAACATAAATAAATAAATATTGTTCTGGGTGTGCCTGTGAGGGTGTTTCTGTCTGAGATCAACATCGGGATCAGTGGACTTGGTAAAGTAGATTGCTCTCTCCAATGTGGGTGGGCACCATCCAATTCATTTCCTGCCTGAAAAGAACAAAAGGTGGAGGAAGGAAGAATTTGCCCCCTTTTGCTTCCAGCCTGGCTACTTGAGTTGGGGGAGGTCTTCTCCTGCCCTTGGACTGGGATTTACAACGTGGGCTTCCCTGGATCTCAGGCCTTCAGACTAGGACTGGACTTTCCTGGGTCTCCAGCTTACAGATGGCAAGATCTTGGGACTTCTCAGCCTCCTAATCATGTGAGCCAATTCCCTATAATAAATCTCTGTATCCTATCTATATCTATAGCTGCATCTTTATCTGTATCTACCTCCTATTGGTTCTGTTTCTCTGGAGAATCCTGACTAATACAATTATAGTACCCCAATCTGCTCAGGAGTCTGACATAACGTTGGGGAACTGGGCAGAGATATTATGAGTGACTCTGCCCTCAAAAAGTCCCCCTTTCTTCTTTCCAGCTTCTAACCAGCTTCAAGAAACATCCTGGAATCCATAAAAAATACTTTTCACGATGTCTGCTCATCACAAGAACGTCTTAGAATAAACCAAGATTTAGTACTTATAACAGTGTATATTTGTACACAGTTGTATAAGTCCTTACTTTTTTTTTAACAAATGTTCTCACTTATTTCTTACAAAACCCCAAAAGCACTTTGAGGCCGGTATTATTCTCCTCATTCTATAGATGAGATAACTAAAGTTCTGAGAGCTTAGGTGACTTGTCTAAGGTCACTTAGCCAACACATAACACAGCCAGCACTAGAATCCAAATTCAGTGAGTGGTCTTATGTGATGGAACCTCTGGAGGCCAGAAAAAGTCCCTATTCTTTGGGATCTCTCATGTCACTAATATGGTAATACATAATCCATAAAAGATCTTAAATAGATATTGTTGAAAGATTTCAGTAACAGAGACTGGGCACAGTGGCTCACGCCTGTAATCCCAGCACTTTGGGAGGCTGAGGCAGGTGTATCAACTGACGTCAGAAGTTTGAGATCAGCCTGGCCAACATGGTGAAACCCCATCTCTACTAAAAATAGAAAAATTAGCCAGGCACAATGGCAGGTGCCTGTAATCCCAGCTACTCTGGAGGCTAAGGCAGGAGAATCACTTGAACCTGGGAGGCTGAGGTTGCAGTGAGTTGAGATCACACCATTGCAGTGCAGCCTGGGTGACAAGAGTGAAACTCTGTCTCAAAAAAAGAAAAAATATTTCAGTAGCAGAAAGAATTTTAAAGTGCTAATTAAAAACTGGAGTGGTGCCTGCATTCTGAAGTAGAAGCTTAGAAGATATTTTTATTTTGTTCTAGAAGGGACCTTTTCTGAGCCCTTTCAGTTCATCTTTCTCAAGGATAGCTAGCAGTTGAATAATCTGAATGCACATATTTCAGACTGAGATGGTAGGTGTTGTTTAATAATATAATGCTGTCATTAATATAACTTTCAATAATGTAAAGGTACAGAATGTTGTGATTTGAATGTGCCCCTCAAACTTCACATGTTGGAAATTTAATGCCCCAATTCACATGCTGATTGGAGGTGAGTCCTTTTGGAGGCAATTAGGATTAGAGGAGGTCATCAGGGTGGGGGACCCACAACAGGACTGGTGGCTACACAAGAAGAGGAAGAGAAGCCTCAGGTGACACTCACCCTCTTGCTCTCTCACCATGTGATGCTCTCTTTCATGTTATCATGTAGCAAGAAGGCCCTTAACCAGAGGCTGGTGCAATGCTCTTGGACTCTCCAGCCTCTAGAACTATAAGAAATAAGTTTCTTTTCTTTATAAATTACCAGTCTTAGGTATTCAGTTAAAGCAACAAAAAATGGACTAAGGCGGGGAGTGTCTTTGTCTTGAGCAGAGATTTTCTTTATAATTTCTACAAGATTTTTGCTTCTTGTACCTGAAAGTGGTAGAAGTGAGGGAGATGAAAAGGAGGAACTGAGCCTGAACAACAAAGTGGTAGGCTGAGGATGGAAAACAGATGGCCCAAGGGGATTTCAACTGAAGGAGTGTGGCCAACGGGTGGCACTAGCAGTGATAATAGATATCCAGACTTAAGGTTCCCTTTTCTGCAGAACAGTTCCCTTGTGTTCATCTCTACCAATGTTAAGTCTTAAACATGGCAGCCTTGCCTTCCATCCTTTGAAAAATAAGGCACAGGGCTCTGCACCTAGTGTAGGAGGGGAAGAGGTTACGGAGAAGGGTAGCAGGCTGAAAAATAGTTATGAAACAGCCAGAGGTGAATGGCAGAGAAGCCTCGAGGTGTGGGGAGTATAAGATCTGAGACAAGATAACCAGAATGAAAGTGTGAAAAGGATGGCCAGGCATGGTGACTCATGCCTGTAATCCCAGCATCTTGGGAGGCCAAGGCAGGTGGATCACCTGAGATCAGGAGTTCAAGACCAGCCTGGCCAACATGGCAAAACCTCATCTCTACTAAAAAGACAAAAATTTGCCAGGCGTGGTAGTGGGCGCCTGTAATCCCAGCTACTCTGGAGGCTGAGGCAGGAGAATCACTTGAACCTGGAAGGCGGAGTTTGCACTGAGCTGAGATCATGCCACTGCACTCCAGCCCGGGCAACAGAGTGAGACTCTGTCTCAAAAAGAAAAAAAAAAGAAAATGTGAAAAAGAGAAGCAACCCTCACCCACCTTGAAGGAGACTCAGAAACGGCTGTGGAGGAAATTGGACTTGCTGCAGATAAGTAGGGTGGGAGTTTCAGCTGCTTTGTATAGGCTTTAAATAGACATGTTCCCTTGGCCACATACACACACCTAAGTTCATACATACACCCACAAGCATGTTGAAAGCTGGAGGATCCAGGGAACATTCAGGTTACTTTTGTTAAATACTTGAACTACCATATATCCTGAATCTTAGAAGAGAAATGTATATAACCAGAAAATGATATTACCTTATACTCAGACTGTCTTTGTGAGTGATGGGGGACGGTGATCGATAGTAAGTGAAGGGAAATGAAACCATACAAGTAACAGAACTGCAACTAGAGGGAAAATTATTTATTCAAGCCATATGTAAATATGTGCCTTTTTGAAAGTACAACTTTGTCACTCCTAATGGTTTTAGACATCTGAGAGGGGCCCTGTGCTATAGCCCAGAGAGATCACTGTTTCGACAAGGGGAATTCAGATTCTATTGACATTCATTTTTATAAGGAATACAGTAGATATCTGAGTAACAAAAAACAGCCTGTAATTATTTACATATATGAAATAATCCTCTTTGTATATTTGAAATAATCTGCTATCTATTAACAGAAAGAAAATATTAGTATACACTAGGTACATCCAGTCATAATGGGCAGTTCGACATTTCTGGAAGAGCCACCTGCAATAAAACAATAGTATTGTAAATATTTGCAAGACAATAATTAAACTCAGCATTGAGGTGAACTCCACACTGATTTTAGTTATTGTTTTTCTTCAGATTCTACAAAGAGTGAAGTACTCCAAAGAAATCTTTACATTCTAAAAAGATCTAGTTTTTATCATGATGCATTGTTTAATACTTTAAAACTACTTGTCTGTGAGACTATGCTTTTTAGGAATGAATGTGATTCTGTTACTTCTAATGTGACGACAGTAACTCCTGGGTACATTTCAATCTTTGCAATATTTTAACTCAAAATAAAAATCCTCCACTAGTGTGAAATATTTCAATGACATGATTCCAATACAGATTCAAGATGAAAATGTCAGGTTTCCTTCAAAAGGAATTTTACTCTCCTTTTAGGAAATTGTGTAGGTATTTATATAAGTTAATTTTGAGAATTTTTAGCTAATCATACATTTATTCATCAGTAAGTGATTGAAATCGAGTCCTTTTAGACAAAGAAACCCAATTAAGATGGTGTGGTGGTTGAACTGTGTCCCCTCAAAAAACATATGTTGAAATCCTAATCTCCAGAACCTCAGAATGTGACCTTATTTGGAAATAGGATCATTGACGATCTAATTAGTTAACATGAGCTCATACTGGAACAGGGAGGCCTCCTAATCCACTATGACTGGTACAGGATGACCATGTGAAGACAGACACACACAGGAAGAATGTCATGTGACCACAGAGGTAGTGATTAGAGTTATGCAGCTACAAGCCAAGCACTGCTTGTGACACCAGAAGCTAAGAGAAAGGCACGTACAGATTCTCCCTAGAGCTTTTGAGAGAGCATGGCCCTACCAACGCATTAATTTCAGACTTCCAGCCTCCAGAAGTATGAGATGATAAATTTCTGTGTTCTGAAGCCACCCAGCTGTGATATTTTGCTATCACAACCCTGGGGAATAAAAACAGATGGGAACAGATGTACCCACCTGTCTTTGTGTCTATGAAGTAGTACAAAGGGCATAGGCTTTGGGGTCCAGCAGAAATGGAAATTAACCCCAATCCAGTCAATTCTTTCCTATGTGACTTTACACAGGGTAATTAGGGTAGCTTATTTCCTCAGCAACATGATAGAAATAAGATCTTCATTAGATACAGGCATGGTGGTGCATGCCTGTAATCCCAGCTATTCAGGAGGCTGAGGCAGGAGGATAATTTGAACCCAGGAGTTAGAGACCAAGCTGAGCAACATAGCAAGACTCCATCTCAAAAAAAAAAGATTGTTGAAGGCATCAACTGGTGATTGGTGAATATATGAAAGTTATAGGGCACATAGTTTCTCAAAAAATACTAATTTACAACCTGTATATATGAGCTCATTTAAGTGGTCCGTTAATATTATTTTATGTGGTCATGGAAATTAAAAGCTTTTTTTTCTTTTCAATAATTAAAAAATAGTATCTATAAATCTGAACTTCTAGTGACCTGGATGTTCAGTAACATTTTTGTCAGTAATGATAAAAAAAGAATTATTCATAGTTAATGGGAAATAGACAACCATTTTATTTATGTGCTCTACAGTTCTGTTCAGTCAAAGAAACTCTAGTTCCCTGGTTTAAAGAACACTCTGGAAAGGAAGTATCCCACACAAGAGATGTGGTGGATGAAAACTCCCTATAAAAAGTTTATCCCTTTAATTATATGCTAAAAATATATATTTTTAGAAATAATAAAATGATAGTCTTTCCATGAGTACTGTAATGTGAATTATCCAACCTAATGACTCAGTTTAAAAGTCTGAATTATGTATTAGTCTCACTAGAAAGGGATAAAACTTGTCATTCAATATGGGGGAATGACATACTATTTATGTGATCATCCTTCTGAGAGCCCATTAAAATGATAGTAAAGAAATTAGGCTGGGCATGGTGGCTCATGCCTGTAATCCCAGCACTTTGGGAGGCCGAGGCGGGTGGATCACGAGGTTAGGAGATCGAGACCATCCTGGCTAACACGGTGAAACCCCGTCTCTACTAAAAATACAAAATAAAATTAGCCAGGCGTGGTGGTGGGTGCCTGTAGTCCCAGTTACTCGGGAGGCTGAGGCAGGAGAATGGCGTGAACCCAGGAGGCGGAGCTTGCAATGAGCCAAGATCGCGGCACTGCACTCCAGCCTAGGCAACAGAGCGAGACTCCATCTCAAAAAAAAAAAAAAAAAAGAAAAAAGAAATTAAAAGCGGCAGAATCTAAGGGTAAAGGGCAATTAAAAGAAAAGGAAGATCTAATGATGATCACCGATCATCATCGGTGATCTAAATCTTTCAATAAACTTCTAGAAGACAGAGAAGGAAGTGATAACTAGAGAAACGCAGTGGAGGTAAAGGAACTCAAAATATGCCACTCAGGCTGGGCATAGTGGCTCACACCTGTAATCCCAGCACTCTGGGATGCCGAGGCAGGCAGATCACCTGAGGTTGGGAGTTCAAGACCAGCCTGACCAACATGGACAAAACCCCGTCTCTACTGAAAATACAAAATTAGCCGGGCATGGTGGCACATGCCTGTAATCCCAGTTACTCTGGAGGCTGAGGCAGGAGAATCGCTTGAACCCGGGAGGCAGAGGTTGCAGTGAGCTGAGATCACACCACTGCACTCCAGCCTGGGCGACAGAGTGAGACTCCATCTCAAAAAATAAATAAATAAATAAATAAATAAATATGCCACTCTGGCAAATAGACTATTTTGAGTTAAGGGTCTTGAAAAAAACAGCAAGAACAAGATCACTCTGAGGTTCCTACTGCTTATTAAAAGCAGATGATTAAATTCCTGTGTGACAAATGTCCTCCCTGTACCAGAAGGAAAATATCACTCTTATCATCATCAAGGACAAGAAGTTGAGGCCAAGGAAAATCTGTACCAACAAACCATGTTAGACTAATCCTTATCCTCCTAGCCACTTCTCTGTCCAATGAACCACCCTAGCTCAAGCTCCTTTGCCTTGTCACATTTTCACAATTTACTTTGCGTTGTCTACTTCAGTATCTCTGTGTTTATCTCTAACTGCCTCATTGAATCTCCATTCCTTTTTGAAGGCTCCCATGCCGTGTAAAACTTGCATTAAATAAATATGCATGTTTTTCTTCCATTGCTACAGCTTATGTCAATTTAAGTATCACGCTCAGCCAAAAAACCCTAAAAGGGTAGAGATAAAAATTTTGCTTCCTCTATAAAGGGAATTCCAGCCAGAAGGATGCATGGAGAGATCACATCTGAGAAGGAAGCCAATCTGCCTGCAGGACCCAATGTGCAAGGGCTCAGAAAATTCACTTCCCGCATTATCTTTTCTTTGCAAATTAATTGGCAATGTGCCTCAACAATACAAAAGAGTAAAGCAAGGAAAAGACACCAGGATCCAGGAAACAGTGGTTTCAAATGAGGTAAGTAATTAAGGGAAGTCCCTGGGTGATAGCTGTGCAGCAGATCAAGGCAGCAAGTAACAAAGGCCTTAGGAGGAAGTTATCTTGAGGAAAAAAAAGAGTTGAGTATTTTTCAAAATCTTATACTAACTTTGAGATTTTGTAATAATAGAAAGATACCAACAATACAAAAATAAAAAGAAAGATAGGAGAACAAGTAGAAAGCCACCTTATTAGGACAATTTGACTGCAAGCAGCAGGAAAACCAAACCCAAAACGCTTAAAAATAAGACATTTACTATCTGACATAACAAGAGCTTCATAGGCAGGGAAGCGTCAGTTGACTGGTTAATTCAGTATCTGATTCTTCAAGTGCATAGGTTCTTTACGTTTCTCTTTTGTTTTTTCTTTTTCTTTTTACAGTCCAGAGATCTTTTATTTTTTTAACACCTATGATGCCTTTAATTCATAGGGAACAGGTTCCAGCAGCTCAGGCTGCTTCCCATTGGTTCTCACACAGTGTGCTTCTCTGGGTGGAGCAGGCTGGGGCTTCAGTTGAACCCAGGTACCTTTCTCTTTGGCTTCTTTCTTTTTCTGATCATTTTCTTTCACGCATTTCAGGAAGCTATCTCAGCTCGTAGAGTGCTTAATGTGCGAAATATGCACATTAATTCTCTTGGCAAGAATCTTGCCCTTGTTTGTTAACAATGCCAACAGAATGCTGGGGAACATTGTAGACTCTTCCAGTTTTGCCAAGGTAACACTTGTGGGGCATTCCTTTTTGGACAGTACCCATTCCCTTGACGTCTACAATATCACCTTTCTTATAGATTTGCACATACGTGGCCAAAGGAACAACTCCATGTTTTCTAAAAGGCCCAGAGAACATATATCGGGTGCCTCTCCTCTTTCCTTTTGTGTTTGTCATTTTGGCAAATTACTAGAAGATGGCGGTTCCGGCCAAAAGGCTACATCTTTCTTTCTGCCATCTTCACTCATCCAAAGGCAGGTTCCCCTCATGGTAACAAGATGTACACGCTCTTTCAGGGTTCATATCCAAAATGGCAGAATCCCAAGGAAAATACTCTATCTCCCTTAGAGAAAGGAAAACTTTCCAGAAGCCCCTAGTAGGCATTTTCTCCTGTCTCATTGGCTAAAATTGTATCCTGTACACATCTGAACAACTACTGGAAAAGAAAATGGAACCACTGCAGCAGGGATTGTTAATTGCCCCTCAATATCCATCTCCCCCTCCTTCCTTTCTATGATAGAACTTCTCTGAATTGTATCTCCACACGTAATCACCAAGCTAGAAGCAACTTTTCCCATCCTCCCTTGCACCTAGGTGTGGCCATGTTACGACATTCTGGCCAATAGGATATGAGTGGAAATGATGTGGGCAATTTGTAAATTTTTCTTTAAAAGAAGTTGTGTGCTCTCCACTGGCTCAATTCCTCCATTCTGGCTAGTATGAAGATTTGGTGGTAGTAGGTCAGCTTCAAACATGAAGATGAGGGCAACTCCCAAGGGGATGACAGAGCCATGGGTAGAAGGAGCCTGGGGACCCAGGACATTTTCTTGATGCTCAGCCTCTCTATCCTCTTACACTGTCAGCTAGCTAGGAATTCTATCTGACAGAGAGGTCCACTCTATTTATTTTGGTGACTATTAAAGTAGTGGCAGGGTTCGGGCACGGGCTCATGCCTGTAATCCCAGCACTTTGGGAGGCTGAAGCAGGCAGATCACTTGAGGTCAGGAGTTCGAGACCAGCCTGGTCAACATGGTGAAACCCCATCTCTACCAAAAATACAAAAATTAGGCAGGTGTGGTGACAGGCGCCTGTAATCCCAGCTCTCAAGAGGCTGAGACATGAGAATCGCTTGAACCTGAGAGATGAAGGTTGCAGTGAGCTGAGATTGTGCCATTGCACTCCATCTTAGGTGACACAGTGAGATTCTGTCTCATAAATAAATAAATAAATAAATAAAGTAGTGGCGGGTGCTGTGGCTCATGTCTGTAATCCCATCACTTTGGGAGGCCAAGGCAGGTGGATCACCTGAGGTTGGGAGTTCAAGACCAGCCTGGCCAACATGGTGAAATCCTGTCTCTACTAAAAATACAAAAATTAGCCAGGTGTGGTGGCAGGCGCCTGTAATCCCAGCTACTTGGGAGGCTGAGGCATGAGAATTGCTTGAATCCAGGAGGAGGAGGTTGCAGTGAGCCAAGATTGTGCCACTGCACTCCAACCTAGGCAACAGAGTGAAACTTTGTCTCAAAAAACAAAACGAAACAAAACAAAACAACAAAAAAACCCAGAAACTTCCTAAAGTAGCCAAAGCAATACCCCAATTACTGCAGTGGCCGTGCTTCCCTTAGACCAATTGTTCTCAAAGTATGATTCCCATTCTGAGAGCACCAGCATCACCCAGGAACTTGTTGGAAATGTACATTCTTGGGTCTTGCCCCAGACCTACTGAATTGGAATGTCTGTGAATGGATCCCAGCAACTTGTTTTTTGTTTTGTTTTGTTTTTTGTTTTGTTTGAGACAAAGTGAGACCCTGTCTCAAAATAAATAAATAAAAGAAAAGAAAAAAGAAACTTAAAAAGAGAAGTGATGAAAGAAAATGGGAAGAGATGAAGTCAATAGGCGACATCATGAGAAATGAAGGTGCTAATTTAAAATCATAAATGCAAGGAAAGAGGAATTCAAAATAAGAATATAATTCTATTGTTAGAAGGGGCTGGGTAAAGGTGACTAAATCTTCATTTTGCATAAAAAGAAAGTCAATAGATAGTTCCCGAAAATACTATATTAAGGCCAGACAAGGTGGTGCATGCCTCTACTCCCAAGGCTGTGGGAAGCTTGAGGCAAAAGGATTGTTTGAGGCCTGGAGGCAATATAATGAGATCACTATTTCTACAAAAAAAAAATAATAATAATTAATTAATTAATTGCGATGGAGTTTTACTCTGTCGCCCAGGCTGGAGTGTAGTGGCACAGTATCAGCTCACGGCAACCTCCCCCTCCCGGGTTCAAGCAATTCTACTGCCTCAGCCTCCCAAGTAGCTGGGACTACAGGCATGTGTCACCAGGCCTGACTAATTTTTTTGTATTTTTTTCAGTAGAGATGGGGTTTCACCATGTTGGCCAAGTTGGTCTCGAACTCCTGACCTCAGGTGATCCGCCCACCTCAGCCTCCCAAAGTGCTGGGATTACAGGCGTGAGCCACCATGCCCAGCCAAAAAAATTATTATTATTTTCTAAATTAACCAGGCGTGATGATGGACGCTTGTAACCTCTCATCAGGCTGAGGTGGGAAGATGGATTGAGCTCAAGAATCTCAAAGTCACAGTGAGCTCTGATTGTGCACTCTAGCCTGCGTGACAGAATAAGATCCTGTCTCTAAAAACAAAACAAAACAAACAAAACTATAAAATACTGTATCAAGAAACAACTGCCAGGCACGGTGACTCACGCCTGTAATCCCAGCATTCTGGGAGGCCAAGGCAGGTGGATCACTCGAGCTCAGGAGTTTGAGACCAGCCTGGGCAACATGATGATACCTGATCTCTATAAAAAAAATACAAAAATTAGCCGGCCATGGAGGCACGCAGCTGTAGTCCCAGCTACTCAGGAGGCTGAAGTGGGAAGATTGTTTCAGCCAGAGAGGCCGAGGCTGCAGTGAGCCAAGATGGTGCCACTTCACTCCAGACTGGGTGATAGAGCAAGACCCTGTCTCACAAAAACAAAAACCAAAGTAAAATAATACCTGCGTTAGCATATTACTTAAGGATATGACGCAATCACCATAAGAATAAAAACGGAGACGATTCAACTAGTTAAAAAGAATTTTCCCTTTTGGGATGGGGACTGTGAGAGGAGAGCTGTTGATTTTCATTATAAATCCTTCTGTACTGTTTAATTTTTTTTAACCTAGGGCATGTATGCTTATAATGAACCATTGAAAAATTATGCTTTCAGAGGGGCTATACACAAGGTGGGACAGAGTCCTCCCGCTCTGAGAGTCTCTTTGTGAAGGTCTGCTTTGTCCAGGAGGGGGTCACCAGAATGTTTGCAGAGCCTCCGCCAGCCCTGTCTCATGAGGCAGCTTTACAAATGGTCGGATGGGACAGGGTTTCTGACAAAAGGCCCTCTCCTCATTGGCATAATCCTCTAGACAGCTGTACCGGGTGAATGGGAACAGCTCAGAGCAGTCTGTTGGAAGGCTTGCTGCTGTCACCTCTTGTAGAATTTCCTCTCGACCACCCTGCTCTCTCATTCAGATGTCCAACACACAGCCTTAATGGGTAATGGATGTTTTCACCCGGAGAATCCTCCTCATTAGCCTCTCAGTTCTGACCAGGAGGCTGAATGTTCACATCATGGAAAGTCATAATATTTCAACAATCATTGGCCCCAAAGCACTTGTTCAAACAGTAATAGTAGCTAGTATGTTGTAAGAAGATCAATTAAACCATGTCTATGTCTTTACATTTAGCTGGTATGTTTCCTCCTACCATACTGTCCTGTTTGTGATTTACTCTGTACCCAAAAGCTGATGTCAGACTCTCTGCTTTCAACACCAAGTAATTATGGGTGGAAATGGGGGAGGTTGAAGTGGTCTGGGAGTGGAGTGACATGTAAGGTAATAGTTTTCAGATCATTTCCGGTGGCGCTTTGGTGTGCTACAAAGATACTTTCATGGAAATGTCCAGGGATTGGTCCGGACCCCGGCTCCTACCTCACTTGAATCAGAGCAGCTCACTTTTTTTTTTTTTTTTGAGACAGAGTCTCACTCTGTTGCCCAGGCTGGAGTGCAGTGGTACGATCTCAGCTCCCTGCAACCTCCACCTCCTAGGTTCAAGCAACTCTCGTGTGTCAGCCTCCTGAGTAGCTGGGATTACAGGTGTCCGCCACCATGCCCAGCTAATTTTTTTTTCTGTATTTTTAGTAGAGATGGGGTTTCACCATGTTGGCCAGGCTGGTCTGGAACTCCTGACCTCAAGTGATCTACCCATCTTGGCCTCCCAAAGTGCTGGGATTACAAGTGTGAGCCTCCATGCCTGGCCGGCCCACTTAATCTGAAATGCAGTCTTTCACTTCATACAACACACAGGAGATAGGATGCAGCAAGTTAGAAAAATTACTCATACCACTTCCCAGATGTGCAAAGAATTTAGAGGGCATTTTCCCTATGCTTGCTCATTTAGAAGCACACCTGCTCCTCTTCACCTCCCAGGTAGCAGGGGAAAGGCTAGATTTAATCTCGTTACAATATTTCCATTTCTTCCCATTTATACAGGCTTGTTTCAGTGTAAACATTTGGTCCATTCGAAGTTCAACTTCCCACTAGGGTTAATGAAAATCTTTACCTGGTTGAATAAATGTTTTCAGGTAAAATACTCTCTCTCTCAAATTTAGTCTCCTCTTCCTCTTCCTTGACCTGGTAGAAAGGGCGGGACTTACTATATCCTTGTGATGCCTGTAGGATAAAAGGGTTCCTGAGTGGTATGTTGTCTCAGGCCTCCTCTGGTCTCAGAGGCAATGCCCCATGCCTGCCTGGTTACTGTTTGCTCTGCTGCTGTTGGGGGTGAAATTTGCTGCTGGGATCATTCGTGGCTTGGTCAGTGCCCAGTGGGCTGTCTCCAGTAAAGCCACTCCCTCTGAGCCTATGCCACAACCCCCACCAAAACTCTCCCCTATTGGAGCCACACAAGCTCCTGCTGTCAAGCCCTCTTGCTCTTGCCCTCTGGGGACCCACAAGTCCCCTGGTCCTCAAGTCAGCCGCCTCTGTGTCTTCCTCCATCCAAAAGACCTGCAGGAGCTTCCGAGCCTGGTGACACTTGTTGGGGACCAAGACCATCCTACTCCGCCCCAGCCACGCTGCATGACCTCATCTCCGCCCAAAAACAGACATTGGGAACATCTGACCATCCATCCCGTTCCCCCGCTCTTTTTGGCTACCTGCATTGACCCCAGCAGCAGGGGCGGGAGTTGCCTGTCTTCTTCCAGCCTGGAAGAGCATCTATCCTACGCTCCTCCTTCCGGGAGTGACTCCCGCCCGCATCTCGGGGTGGGAAGGGTTCAGGAAACATAGACCAGCTTATCTTAAGGAAGCATGGTCGGGAATCTTTCAAAAACATATCTGTTACAAGGGGGAAAGAAACCTCCAGGACAGCAGTGATTTGCCTCAGCGGGGCAAAGGCCAGGCCTGACGGAAGAGCCCAGCCTTCGCCGAGCGCCGCAGGGAGCCAGAGACTCGAGCCTGCGGTTCCAGTCCCGCCGCGACCCAGAGGCGTGCGCATGCTCGGTGCTGCGCGGGGCTCCCTCCTTACCGCAGGAGCTCCTCATCGAGAAATCCAGGTAGGCCGCATCCTTCTCGTCGCTGTAATCCTCAAGGACCTGGCACAGGCTATGGTTCCTTATATTGAGTGGCATGACTGCATTCCGGCTTTTGCCGTTGACTCATTCTTTGCCCTTGTCAGGTTTCCTTGCCTGAGTCGGTTTTTCCCTTTCTCGTTAGAGCTGATGATAAAACAGACTTACCTAGCCAGGGCAACATAGGGAGACCCTGTCTCTACAAAAAATACGAAAATAAAATATTAGCTGAGTGTGGCGTCACACGCCTGTAGTCCTATCTACTTGGGAGGCTGAGACAGGAGGATCTCTTGAGCCCAGGAGTTCAAGGCTGCAGTGAGCTGTGATGGCGTCACTGCACTCCAGCCTGGGCAACAAAACGAGGCTCTGTCCCCAAAAACCAAAAACCTCACAAGGCTCTTCCAGGTATGAGATAATATATTGAATGTCCCTTGGTGAATTCAGAAATGCTGGGGATAAAATATATGTAACTCTCAAATACATCCGGATTATTAATAGCGTAATGTCTACAAAGAAATGCTCATTGTCTCGTTAGCATTCTTTTATTTAATAGAGTAAAAAAGAATGAGGATTTTTAAAAAATTAAATTCACGGAACTGTTTTTATGTTAAAGGAGGGGAACATGGCTTATGAATATTTTTATTCTTCTTGGCCCTGCCCTACTACCATTATCTCATTTGCCACTCATTAATCCAGAGAGATTTATTTAGAATCAGTAAAGTTTCTCCCCCCAAAATTAGGTTGAGATTTGATTCGAATTTTATTAAACCTGACATCTTTATAATATTGAAACTTTCAGGAAAATGATAGTTTCCTTTGCTTATTCGAGTTGTTATTTTTCGCTGAGTAGATTTTGGAGTTCTCTTCATAGAGTCTAGTATTCTTTATAAAGATTATTCTTGAGAATTTTACAAGGTTTTTTTTTGGCATGGACGGTGGCTCACGCCTGTAATCCTAGCACTTTGGGAGGCCAAGGCAGGAGAATCACTTGAACTCAGGAGTTCAAGACCAGCGTGGGCAACATAGGAAAAACGTGTCTATAATTTTTTCAGTTAAAAAAAAATTTTTTTTCTGATTACAAATGAGACTTTTCTCTCCTTCATGGTTTTAACTGTTTATAGAAGATACGTAGTGAAGGGAATTATTTTATAGAATTATTCATCCTATAGCTGCCATAATAAAAATAACAAGAGTGATACAAAAAGTACAGTTGTATCTTATAGTATTGAGCAGTTGCCAAATGGCAGGCACTGTCGTGGGTTTTAAATGTATTTTCTCAGCAAATCTTCACAATAATCCTATAAATTAATTATGTTATTATCCTAATGTGTAGATGAAAAAACAAGCCCAGTGAGATGACATAATTTGCCTAAGGTCACAGAGTTCATTACTAAGCACTAATTAATTCTCTTAGGTTTTCTAGATACACAATTGTATCATTTATACAAAATGACAATTTTGTCTCCTCTTCCCAAGGGCTGTGTGTTCAATTTTTGTTCTACACTTTACTGAACTGGTCATAATTATATTACAATGTTAAGTAACTATTCTCACTTAAATACTTCTAAACCCTTTTCCATTCAGTGGATATGAGTATATGATGCTGTAGTCAGCGGAAATAATGATCACAATAATCCCTAACACTTACTGTGAACCCAGGCAGTCTGAGTCTAGAATTGATATTTTCAATTACACAACTAATTCAAGAGCTACTGCACCTTATTATAGCGTGTTCCAGGCCACTCTAGCATGATCCACATGTTTCAAACCTTCTCCACCACCTCCCTTCAGTTTTCTGGCTTTGTAGCCAGAGTTCATCTCTAAGTCTAGCCCCAGTTGGGTTGGTGATCCTGTTTACCATGAATCTAATCTCGTACTTTCTTATGACATACTTCTAGTAATGGTCCCTTGGCTCTACCCAGTGAACTTAAATAAAGAGGTGACCCATTTGTGTCCTCTCTAGACCTCAGAACCCCATCCTATTTAAGTCCAGTTTCCTTTTACCAACAGATGAAGTCTCTCTCAACATTCCTTTCAAATATCTTTGAAAACAGAAAATAAGGAATTTCAAGAATTTTTATTCATCAAAACCCCATAATATCTATGCCAGCATGGTGGTGCACAGCTGTAGTCCAAGCTACTCTGAGGCT